>NW_027286070.1:33757562-33885062 GCF_022747635.1 Hetaerina americana
TTATTCCTTATTCACCCTCGTAAACTCATTTAGGCAAAAATAATGAAACATTCTTCAAGCTTACCAAATCATTTTTTAGACCGCAAAAAAAGAAACTCACCACAATTCGCCACGAAATAATTTCCGATGAAAAATGCCTCTCCCCACGTCGGCGTTGACGTTCTGTCACATTTCCTCTTCTCCTGATGATTTGGAAGAAAAAATTCCCCCATCCTACTCCCGAGTCTCTCTTATTTGGCTGAAATTGGAGAAGAAGTTCTTATTGGAGGCGAGGCGAGGAAAAGGAAGAGCGAGAAAGGATCGGAGGCAGCGAAAGAGGGAAGATTCGGATGGCGATTGCCGAGGTGCTGGAAACAAAGAGATAGAAAGGCTGCAGGGATCTCATTTTCCTTTATTATTTTTTTTAAGGCTAAACCGCCACCGAGACAGCAGCCGGGCTCGTGAGAAATTAGTGCCACACTCAGGAGGCCTCGGGGAGATAAAAATGAATTTTTAATACATCACCATTAATTCAATTCCCTAAATTATTCCATCACGCTTAATCTATCGCGTCGAGGAAGCGTGTACGACTGAAAAAAATACTAAAGAACGCCACGGCTCATCCGTTCATGAATGATGGCCCACCAGCGTGCTGCGGGAAACTAATTTGGAAACACACGGCCGCAACTTAGCGTGGAGGATTCTCGTCGCGTAAACGAATGGAATCGGGGGATGGGCTTGTGTGTTTATTCAGTTAGCTGTGAAATCAGTGGAGCGCAGTAAAATCCGGAATTCTGATGCAGTCGTGCGTGTGTGGTAGAGGAGTTTGGGGTCAAAAAAATGGACGAGCTCATTATCAAAACATAATAACATAGACGGGAGTTTTGTAAAAAAAAGGTGATTGCTGGGGATGAAGCTTATTCCACCTTGTAACTGGAGTGAACAAGCTAACAACATGTGAATGGTTCATAAAGTAGCCGTACACGCCAGTCAGTATCTGCCAGAATTAATTGCAATGATAGATGAAGAATATTTTCTTTAGGCACATGCGGATGGGAGTTTTTTACGAATTTATGAAATAGTCTCCGTTGACCAAAACGTATTACTAATTGAAATGAAAAAGTTAATTAAATACTTTTTGCAGAGTAACGTTTAGGATCAATTAATTTCTCCAATATCTGAAGTTTTATTAGGTATTAAAATTTCTTTCACAAAAATTTTTAATTTTCGCACAAAAGCGTTCAGATTCGTGGGACTATATGTAAAGTCATCGGCTAATACTATGTATTTGTGTACTCGAGGTAGTTGACAGTAGTTAATGAATAAAGTGCTATTGGACAGGAAAATTTTAATGATAATATGTTTCCATGTTGTTGTTTGAAAATTAAGATTATATATTAGCCTATTTCTTTAATTAAAATTCATTGCTATAACAAACGCAGTCGATCGAGTCTCGTAATCGAGTAATTCACGGACCCTCAAGGGAGACGGACGTGTTTTCAAGCTGCGCATTAGTGACCGCTCGAGAGGTTTAGTGACCGCTAGAAGGCACACTCCCTTGGGCGAAATGGGAAAGGGCATGGCGGTGGATGTAAAGTGTGTTATTTGCCGTAGAAAATTGAGAAATGGAGTCCAGTGTAGTGGGTGTTGCTCTTGGTACCACTTTAATTGCTCTAAGAGTAAACTGGAGGATTGCGTGAGTGATAATTGGCAGTGCAGTAAGTGTGAAAGTCAGAAGAATCGAAGAGGTTTAGAAGAAAAGGAGGAGGTAATTGAAAAGCTGCAAGCGGATTTAAACATCGCTCGGAAGACAATTTTCAGTCTTTCCGCTGAAAATGAGGAACTGAAAGCATCATTAACAGAGATGAGGCGGCGGGTGAAACAGCAAATCGAAGATGATCTCCACTTTGTCCGGAGGTGTGATAAGAGGAAACCGGAAGATTTAAGGCCGACCAGAAGTGGAACAAGCTCATGTGACGCGGATGCCGATCGGGCTGGAGGAATACGGGAAAGCATCCTACGGAGAGAGCAGCCAAAGAAGCGAGGAGATGGAAGGAAGGATAGGATAAATGTGAGACCGAAGAGGGAAGTGCTTCCGATGAGGGAGGTCATAGTGTCAAGGGAGGGGACGTCTCTTGGTGATCCAGGGCCACCCAAAGTGAAAATATTTGGTGATTCCATAATACGTTTCGTCGGAGATTGTGGCGAAAGTATCAATGAAGGCGTTCAGTGTTTTCCGGGGATAAGAGTGGAACAATTGGACAATAAAATAGCTAATATGGCTAGTGATGGTGATGAAAGTGTTGTCATAATTCACGTAGGGACAAATGACGTAAAAAGTGCTAAGTCAGAAGACCATCTAATCGGTTTTATTTGGGATTTGGCGACCTCGGCCAAAAATAAGTTCAAAAGTGCTCAAATTGTTATTAGTGGAATTCTTCGTAGAAGGGACATACATTGGAAGAGAATTGACGCCATCAACGAAGGAATAGAGTGGGTTTGCGTGCAACAAAGTCTGACATTTGTGGACCCAAACTGTTGGGTCGGTGATAGACACTTGGGCCGCGATGGAGTGCATTTAAAAAGGAAGGGATCCCTGGTTTTGTCAAATCTGTTTAAAAATGTCGCACTAAAGCTCAGTGAGCAGGGAAACCTGTAATGGGCACAAGAGGTGGACCTCGCAATACCGAAGGAAAGGAAGGTAAGGGCTTAGTAGTTTTGCAGGTAAACTGCCGAAGTATTCTAAATAAAGTATGCCATTTCGAGACGTTAGTTGATGCATGTAATCCGGATATTGTGATAGGTACGGAGTCGTGGCTAAGTGATCATATTATGTCAAACGAGATTTTTCCCCAAAATTTGGCAGTTTACAGAAGGGATAGGGATGGTCGTGGAGGGGGGATATTCATATGTGTAGATAAAAACCTAATAAGTACATTGGAATGGGTAAGAAATGATTGTGAGATGATGTGTGTTCATGTTAAAGGTAGGAATGGAGGGAAATTTTTAAAAATAGTTGCTATGTACAGAAGCCCCAACGAAGGGATGCACGCAGTCGAGGTATTAGCAGACATATGCTCGGCTAACCCTGAGGATCACACCCTCATAGCGGGGGACTTGAACCTTCCAGGTATTCAATGGTCGGCAGACGAGGTCACGGTGGGGGGTGGGAAGGCCCAAGAAATCGTTAGTCGTCTTATAAACGAGGAGGGTTTTGTACAGATGGTGGAAAAACCCACGCGCGGGGGAAACATCCTCGACGTCATACTTGTGAGACCGAAAAAGTGGGTAGGGGAAGTCGATGTCCTTCCGGGAATAAGTGACCATTCAGCTGTGCGTATGTATATAAACTGGGAGAGGGCTCAGTATA
This sequence comes from Hetaerina americana, assembly GCF_022747635.1. NCBI lineage: Eukaryota > Metazoa > Arthropoda > Insecta > Odonata > Calopterygidae > Hetaerina > Hetaerina americana. The sequence continues at coordinate 33,760,912 of NW_027286070.1, forward strand.
AGGGGCTAGTAAACAAAAAGATAGTTTGGCAATATAAACGGGGTGATAGGGAAGGGTTCCAGACCTTTTTAAGGGAAAAGTATTCGCAATGGGTAAGTGGCGGGCAGAATGTAGAAGAAATCTGGAAAACATTTAAGGGGATAATGGAGGAGGGATTAAATAAATTTGTCCCGAAAAAAATTCTTAAAGAAAATACTGATCCAGAGTTCTACAACCGCAAAATTAGATCCTTGAAGAAAAAACTGAGAGTGATTCACAAAAAACGGAACGAGAGCTCGGAATGGCTCATAATTTACAAAAAATTAGTTCGTGAATTAAATAGAGAAAAGAAAATAGCCAAAGATAGTTTTCTACAGAAAATAATCGGGATAGATAATGGAAATAAATTTTACAAGTACCTCCGGAGGAGGAAAGACAACAGGGAAAACATAACAGCTTTAAAAAAAGAGGATGGGACACTAATCGTTGATGATAAGGAAAAGGCTAATACGTTTAATAATTGGTATGCAAGTGTATTTAAGGTTATGGTAAATAAAAAGGATTCTGTAGATTCATCTCTGAGTAACAAAGGAGGCGAAAAAATATTAAATACCAAAAGTATTGAAACGACGAGCGCAGAAATTTATAAAAAAATTATGAAAATGAGGGCAAATAAATCAAAAGGGCCAGATGGTATCTCAATTGACTTGCTTAAATTGGGCGGTAGTGTAGTTTCAAATTATATAAATCATTTATTCAATGTTACCTTAAACAATAATGCCCTGCCAAATGATTGGAAGGAGGCATATGTTACGCCAATTTTCAAAGGAGGAGAAAAGGCACTAGTTGATAATTATAGACCGGTCAGCTTGACATCAGTTGCTTGCAAGCTATTAGAAAAGAGAATGGCTGATTATCTCTGGGACTTGTGGGAGAGTGAGAATTGGTTGTATAGTCGCCAATACGGTTTTAGAAAAGGGCACTCTTGCGAAACTCAGCTATTAGGGTTCTGCCAAGAAATGTTCGACTCTATGGATGCGGGAATAGAGGTGGATGCTATAATAGTCGACCTGTCAAAGCCTTTGACAAAGTTGACCACGATCTCTTAATGCTTAAGATGGGCCAATTGCCACTACACACAGATGGAAGAGTAATCTCTTGGGTCAGAAATTTCATGGAAGGTCGAACACAAAGGGTCAAATTAGGAGAAGTGTATTCTGAAAAAGCAAGGGTAACATCGGGAGTCCCACAAGGAAGCGTACTTGGCCCGCTCTTGTTTTTAATATATATAAATGATCTCCCAATAAATATTAATTCTCAGATAAGACTTTTTGCAGACGACTGTATTATCTACAGGAAAGTCGAAAATGACAGAGACCGTGACAAATTTCAAAGGGACATTAATAAAATGGCAGATTGGGTGACAAAAAATGGGATGGATATTAATGTTAACAAATGCAAATCAATCACTTTTAGCAATAAGGTAAATGGAAACAATAGGGAATATAAATTTTCAGAAAATGTCATTCCTAGAAGTGATACTGTCAAATACTTAGGTGTATATTTAACTAAGGACTTAGGGTGGGGGCTAAATGTGGAGTGCATCTATAAGAAAGCTTTCAAAACTCTTCATTGGGTAATGAGAAACCTCAAAGGGAGCGTTAGAGCAACCAAGGAGAAGGCTTATCAGACCCTAGTAAGGCCAATTTTAGAGTACGCTTCTCTTGTATGGGACCCTCATGAAGAAGGTCATATTAAAAAACTGGAAAAGGTGCAAAGAGAGGCTGCCCGATATGTACTGGGGAAGCATAGGAGGATGGAGAGTGTGTCTGACATGCTAGAAACGCTGGGCTGGGAACCTCTAGAATCTAGAAGAAAAGTAAGCAGACTTTGTGGAATGTTCCGAATTTTGAAGGGGGAGAAAGCTTGGGCAGATCTTAGGAAAGAGGCGGGGAACCCAAATTTTATAGGCAGAAATGATCACAAATTTAAGATAAAATGCCGGGCACAGAGAACAAATAAAAAAAATTTTCTTTTCTAAATAGAACAATTGTTGAGTGGAACACTTTACCTGCAAAAATATTCGAGCCCTTTCCTAACAGAGTGTATACTTTTAAGAATAGATGTAAGGCACATATTTAATAATTTGATTGATGTGTGGTGTATGGTATTATATGTAATAGCTTAATTTTTTTTTAATTTATCTTTTTTTTTCTTGCTGATAAATGGTTGTAAATGGGATGGGGATTCACTTTTTTTGTTAAAGAGATTTGTGTTTTGAAGTCTAGTTTTATGTATTATCTTTTGCAATTATTTGGGACTTGTGTGCCACCTGATAATGTCTATCAGCACATGTGTATTTCTAATAATAATAATAAAAACAAAATGGCCTTTTATGGGAATCCTGAATCATATAAAAGAATTATTTAATGTTTTTCCCCAACCGATTCAATTTTCACATTTTTTTTAGATTTTTTTAGTAAAATGATGGAATATTAAAAATATAGTGTAGCCAAAATTTGTAATTTTCAAAAGCATCTGGAAGAGAAACTGGAAGCAAGAATGATTCAACGCATTCAACTTTTTATACATATCGAAAGGCAACGTGATGAAATTAGCATTAAAGCAAACGAATGAATTGCCCATACATTTTTCCTATGAATTATTGACTGCAAATCAGCGCATATTCTAACACTATTGGAACATTTTTATCATTACAATTTTTCTCGTAAAAGGGCGACGCGCTCAAGTACTACGCTTTTCTCAACTGTAATGCGACTTAGATTTTGGCTGACTTTCATTGCATTCAGGAAACACTTTGAAGAACTTGCACACAATAGACGATGCTCCAAAATTCTAATTCCCGACACGGCGAAATCCGAGTTTTCCTTCTCTTTGCCTCTCTCCTGGCTTATAGTGAAATTCCCATCCCGCGCCCCTTCCGACTGGCGTACTCAAGCAGACGCTTATCTCTCGCGTTTGCATCGGATTGTGGAAAGCGCCCATTTTGGGAACATCGAATCCTATTTCACCCGAAAGCGAATGCAAATTTTTGGCAGACTCAGTCACCTAGCAAATCACAACCCGACCATTCCTCGACGGAATGGCAATGAAGTGCATGGAATAAAAACCAGAGCCAGCAATAAGCCGGGACCGATGAGCGGGGATGGGCGGACGCACGAGTTACGCCGGAGCCTGCCAAGAAATTTCCTATCCCTGGGAGGGGGGGGTTTGCGGGGGAGAAGACTGAAGGGGAGGAGCGTTGCTGTGCGGGAAAAAAGAGGCCACACGAAACCGTGAAAATGGAGCTAGTGAAAGAGACAGAGAAAAAGAGAGAGAGTGAGATCCCTGGAGAACACGCTTAGGCAGGGACCTCGAGAGCAGGGAATGCGTTGGGGGGAGTTAAAATGGGAGAAAGAGATGGGCCACGTCGCATTAAATAGTGCCGGTACTTCCGGATGATTTCCCAGTGTGAGAGCAAACCAGTCCTTTAAAATTGCCTCCGAGTATGCTATAAGCAACGCGATATTTACCGGTAGTAAAGCCATACATCAAGCGAGTCACCAGTCGAGACAGGACGAAACGGTTCGCTTCAACCTGGAGGGAAATGTAGATAGGATGTCCGTGTTTCCTTTAGACCCATTGCTGAAAGAAATAATCCAAAGGAGCAGTGTGTCGACCTGAGAGTTAAATTTAACTATCGGAGAGGAAAAAAATTTCCCTCGATCCTATTCCACCGTGTCTCAGTTTTGCCCCAATACTCCCTAGGAAATTCTCGGAGAGAGTCATTGATGTAAGTGGAAATAATTTTGACCAAAATTTTGGGAGGAAATGAAAAATATCTGTCGACATCTAGGAACAAGGAATTTTGCTATTTTCTACTGGCCCCTCAGAATCACACAAATTGACAACATGTCAATTTTAGAGCTTAGCCACTAGGAAGTTCGCTATTTGAAAATCTAATTAAACATAAAGGCTTAGTCTGAAACTTTGGTATGTGTTTATAAATAAATCATTTGGTTAAAAGCTAAAATCTTTCACTTATTTAATTAAATATATTCTGATCACCTATTTTAACCTTACTTACGTAAAGCGAAAGAGGAGGGAGAGCGGAAGCTGGTCCAGAGCAAACGTCGAAAAACTGGAGGAGACGAGTAGGAAAACTCACTCCAGGAGCCTAATAGTTAAGTAACAATAGTATGGCCGATATTATTTACGAACCATTTTTTTATCTATAGTCAAATAACTTATTCAATTCTCTATCAGTTAAAGGTGCTTAACTGGATGTTTCTGGGTAACCCGCACGTAAAAAATAAGTACCGAGCAAACGATGATTTTAAGCTTGAGGTAGCTAATCTTTAAGCTAATTCTGAAACCGAAATAATTACATTTTCAATTTTTCAGACTAGTTTGCTGACGTCTTTGTCTCACATTCACATAAATTTCATCCTATATCCATCCACTGTCTACCAGTTCATTAAATTTACATATAAAAAACCCAAGAATGCATTGAAAACTGATTTGTTTGTACTGTTTTTTGCGTGTTCAATGATACAGGTTATAGATGCAAAAGTACAGCCTTTCAGTTACGAAGCGTCCCTAGTGTCTAATTTACTACCAACTAATATGTAATGCAGAACTTAAATTGTGGACTAAGAAACCGGTGTGGAAGTAAAATTATTTTCGTGTCAACTTCAACTAATACCTCGAGACTTTTGATTAAGTTCCTAACCAGAGTTGTGCTCTTTAATGATTCAGAACTAATCAACATTCTGTTAAATTAGCACTGATTTTCGTTTCATAATCTCATACATTTCATCCTTCATCAATCCACCGCTTATTTATCTGCCAGTTCATCAAGAATGCATTGAAAACTCATTTGTTCATTTATTTGCGGGTTTACTACTTGAGTGCATTTACTACAAAACACTAGGGTATAATGAGAATGTTGTAATTGTTTAGGCTAGTTAAAATTGTGCTAATGAGGAGAATTGTCGGAGGACACAAATATTCGTAATTCTCCTTGGATTCTAAGAGTATGAACAAAAACGAGGAATAGTATTACTCTGGAATGGGTTGAAATTAATTGAGATGAGGGAATGATAAATGAAATAAAAAGGAAGCCACTAAGACAGCTACTGATTAAGTGTAAGGTAAATCTTTAAAACATTAAATAGCCCGCCTTCTTCATGAATAACTTTGTGCATATTTGACTTTACGGAAATCTATCTGTACTTTTTTAAGACAGAAATAATTAGAAAAAAAAGATATTCACAAGGCCTTCGTCTAACCCGTAGAATACAGTGTTAGATCTATTTACTATTGCTAAGACGTCTATCAAAGAGTACGCAAATGGGAAGGAAAAGACTGATACACCTCTTCTTCATTGTACACATTCACGTACAGGTACGTCCTAACCATAATTCACTCCTACTTGTATGTACTAGAAAACTGAAAATAAGAAAATATTAGAACCGCTATACCGATGAAGGTGTGAGGTAAACTGGTGAAAGGGAAGATGAAAGGAAAAAAACTCTGGGCCGGGGTAGCATTCGTTCAACCACAACATTTGGAAGGTCACTCTCCAGACTTGAGCATTCACGGATGAATAATATTATACCTTCATAGATATTGTGCTATTCTGTTTGATTCACTAAGTTAGGGGCTTACTTTTTATTCGACTATTCAGCAGAGTTACTGGGAATTTGAGTATTTAACTGTTTGTGCGAGAAACATTTTAAATAATTAAGACTAGTTTGGTGACAGTAGTCTCGCAAGTGATCGTTAATCGTCGAAGTTTTCAACGTTTAATACTAAATCCTATTAATTCAATCTCCGTTTAAGGGATGGCCAAAAAGACCAAAGGAAACTTAAACTGGCGTTCTAAAGGTCGATGGTCTAATGCTTACTGTAAATGGTGAAGAGTTACATTTAGTTGGTTTGCTTGTAATCAAAGAAAAATGAAATTGCTCCATCTCTTTAAGTAAAAAGGAGCAAATATTATTTTTTAAACGAGAATTTTGCACTATTGCAAATTTAACGGGAATTTATTCTTCTACTTTGGGCCTGTGCCTAATTTGAATGAATGAATGCGGTAGTAATTGAATTAGTAAGTTTCCTTCACCAACAAGAGTGGCAATCATTTGATTTGACTGGATTAAAAGTACAAAGCTTAAAATTATCTCGCCTAATTGATTTTAGCAGTGAACAAAGCAGGCTAAATATACTTTGACGAAGCAAATAACTGAGAAATCAGCACTCAAATGTCACAACATAATTATTCATTCTACACTATTCTAAAATAGACGCAATATCTTGAAACGTGTACTAGTGGGAATAATTCTACATCTGGCAATGATGGTAGGAAGGAGAATTCCTATGATAAATTGTGACACACGTCGACAATTTTTTTAGGCAATGTAGCAGTGCACGCAAAAGGAATGACAGTATGAGCATGATCAAATAAAGTATGGGGTTGGGGTTCCTTCATTAAATCTGTTTGCTTCCCCTTTCGAAAATGGGGAAAACGGAGGTCCTCTTCCAGCTCCTTTCTAAATTTCCCCTCCGGCTGAACCAACGCTCATTTGATTTGCTAGGAAATAGCTTGGCGCTCGTCGTATGAAAGAAATGCCGAAGGAAAGGAAAAATCCTCATCAAACTCTGAGAGAAGCAAACGGATGAGTGCAGCAGAATGGAGTTAAATATCTAGTGAAGGAAGAAGTCGGTGTTTTCAGGAGTAAAAGATAGAGGAAAACAAAAATACAGCCAGCAGCGTTCTTTCTCTCCTCTCCTTAAAAAAAATAAGACCTTAGAGAAGACGTCATTATTGGAAATCGAAGGTGGAGAATTTCCCCGAGCTTTACCCTTGCTGAAAACCATCAAATCTATGAATACAAAGGAAAATAAGGTGGTAGAGAAAAAGGCAGAAAAGGAATGAAAAAATAAGGGGGAACACAAAATATGTGGGAACCTGGAAAGGGGAAACAATGGACGGGAAAATATTGAATTATAGAAAGGAGGATCAGGAAACAGAAAGTTTAGGCGAAGAGAAAACGCCGAGGGAGATGAAAAGCGGGTAAAGATAAATGAAAATAAACAAAGTGGATATATCGGAAGAAGTATTGAAATATTCCAAAAAGGATACTGGAAAATGGATCTGAGGGAGCAAGGAGAGGGAGGTCAGAGGAATGAGACTGTGTAGGTAAGGGGCTTAGAGAAGGATAAATATGGGAAACAAAAATATTTAGACGGTAGACTTTTAGTTGCTACACTGTCAGGCTTAACATTTCTTTGAATTCAAGGATAAGCTGGAATAAACTAAAGAATATTTAACATATATTCTCCTTGCAGTCTTAAAATAAATTATATTGGTTGAAAATTGTTTGGCAGCCATGAACCATTAAAAAATTAAAATAAATATACTCTTACGAGTTTCCTTCGGTTAAAACATTTAACTTCTCTGGATATTTAACAAACATCTAACTAAATTCCCTTCCATTGTATCCCCACTCACTACTTTAAAAACCACCATAATATTTCCTCGTCCGCATTTACTTCTTCTTTCAATACAGTGTATTCCAAAAAGAAATATTGACCATTCAATGAGAATGTCTCGCTCTTGTGCTAATTATTTAAGGGTAATCTCTGACAGAGTAATGTTGGCACCCATACATTACACTCAAATACATGTATGATATTTATTTATATTTCCATTATTTGGGTTTACGGTGTGTCTCCAATCTCAAAATTCCATCTACTCGATTTAATCCACTTCCACTAGTTTCCACAAATTAATCACATCTTTGACAGAGGGCCACACAAAGATAGACATAGGGACCCGTGAGTTAACACAAGTCTACAAAATCCTATAAATAAGAAAGTAGCCGAAACTATAAGCACAACAAACACTACTTTAGATGCTCAACCTTTATTTGTGGCCACCCGATATGCAATACCTAAATATATTTAAGACTTCCATCACTGAAAGTCTCAGAAATACTACTGGTAAACCGGATTTATTAACGTATTTAACGTATCTATTGTCCACCTCTTCCTCTCCACACAACAAGCACATGTTACTTGAACTCAACATTTTCCGCACCAAACTTTTCCAAAGTATCCCGAGTATGAGTGTCATTTTTAAGGAACTCTCCACTCATTAGAATCAAAAGTTATCATTTATAAATTTATAAACCTACACCTTTCCATATGTTACAAACGTCCACCAGATATAGGAAACATGAAAACTCCAAAACTCCTCTCTCCCACCGCCTCCGCATCTTCACTGGTCTCCCATCAATGCAATAGACCAGGATGAAAAACATTCCAATTTTTCAACCCTCCACCACTGCCGACAGGTTAAAAAAAGACAATACGGACATTATCCCAGCATGCGGAACCTGTACCACATCGAAGGTAGCGCACATTTTCAACCAGTTCTCTGATGTAAGGAGTCTTCTTTCTTACGTCTCCTCACCCCACCTACGCACAAATTCACAACGTAAAATTCTGTGACTGATGATTCATATCCTAATTCACTCCCAACCTTTCAGCACAAAACTTCTCAACGTCCACGCATTAAACCAGTGAACGGTATTAACCCTTTATTCATTCACTCTCCATCGGATAAATAAGTTGTCCTGATCACAATTCTTATGTGTTTCCCCACCTTCATTTTTTCTATGTATCACCTAATTTCCTTATTCATTCTTTACTCGAGACATCATATTCTTCTGCGTCTTTCTTTTGCCATCCACTCGCTGACCCTTGACCCTCTCCCATACCTCTTAGGAAAGATTAATAAGTGGAAAAACCCACATCTCGTCGTTCCCTTAATTTCTCAATCCACCCTTACTTCCTTCGCATAAGAGCTGAAGCGGTGGTCACTCTCACCCTAGAAGACGACGAACAATCGAGGACTTGCCTGATGTTTGGGTATGTGCGTAGGTGCAAGAGGTGCTCGAGCTCTATGTGTGCCACAGTTCGAATAAGCAGCAGTTGTAAAGGTGTAGATAATTGTCTCACCCTTCTTAATACATTTCTATTTAGCTAATTAATAACTCGCTAATTTCTGACAATGAAAGAATTTTGATGACGTGGTCCCATGGTGGATATAGTGCTATTCTGCTGATCGAAGGGTTGGAATTCAATTCCGGATGACACCTGTAGGTACCCTCAGCTTTACTTAATATGAGTTATTTAATTTAATGTAAGGGGGCAAATTTTCCTGGGAAAACACGGGCGGTGCAGAAAAAAAAGGACCGGCCCTTACATACTGAGTGAATTTCACACACTGCTGGGCTTAGTAGTGATTGAGCTCTACTCTCGCCTATCAAACCAAACTTTGGGTTGATTATTGATGTTTTTGCAAAGAATTTTCAGGGCGGGTTGAATACATTTTCATGTATACATATTTAAAAAATAACTTATCCAAGTTTTGATAAAAATTACAAAATTATATATTTTGATAAATAACAGCCCAATATTGCGGTATTTTGTTTTAAATTTCACATTTTTGTTGGTAGTGCATCTAAACATATGAAAATCACCTAATCTGCGGATTCGAATAAATATACACGTACTCATTCCTGGAAATGTCCCTGAAAGATTCCTTAGAATATATACACCGTGTTTATAACACTGTTCGCATAGTTATATTGTACCTCATCCTATAATCTGTACACATACTATTCATTTCATCCGTTTCCAGCTCACTATTCATTTTTTAGATTTTCCTCCCACGTGAGGTAGTACATCCCTAATTCCAAAACGATACAATGTAGTCATAGTCATATGAATCTTCTCACCACACCATTGAAATAAGTTGAATTGTGTTAACGTTTGGTTGGATAATAAAAAAAAAAACACTTGGTAAAAAATTATTCTCCAATATTCATGAGGTTAATTGCAGTAAAATATCCGAAAAAACACAGCCATGCCTAACACCCTTTCATTCATTGGAAATTTTTTTTCTAGATCTCGAGTTTCATAATAACTCAAGCGCAAAATTAGTATCATTTTATCCCTGCCTCTTTAAGTGAAAATAAATGTCACTACGTACTACCACATCAGCCCTGACGGAATAGTCCGCCTAGCTGCACCTTCATGCACCAGTTGTACAGCATACAAGTAGCTGTAGCTGTTATTTGCACCGTCATTATAGGAAGAATTTAGCAGAACTATGTATTTTTAATGTATGTAGCATTGATAATAATATCATGTTTCGTGCATTCCAGGTTTACATAAGTTTTTCATTTATACTTCGTACCAACTTGGCGTTTCAGGTCTTAGATTATGCCGAAAATTAACTTCTTTTACTAAGTAATTATTCTAGTCTTTAGGGTAGCATCGTTCTTTGCATCGCATAGCATCGCATTTGCTCATTTGGAATTTCAATTCCTTGAAACATTTTATTTATTTCATTGGTTGAAAAACATTGAATTCTTCTCAATTGTAGGGTTAATATTATCCATAGTACCCAAGTAATTTGAACTTCTTGAGTTCTAACTCCCTCCAACCTCACTAATTAAGGTATAGAGTAATTATTTAATGTAACTTTGATTTTAAAAATAATTACATTTATGGTTTAGGGCACTATTCTTTTTCTATCTATAATTATATTGGTAACTATATTGACATTGGAATTCTATCGGTTAAGGCCGATTTCGGATTGACAAGGCCTACACATTACATTTACTTGTTTCTCTTAATATGATATACATCACACCTGATCATATTTGATATATGATCAACCTGATATCCCCCACAAAATAAGCCCGTTTTCAATTCCATTTACTACTTCTTCCCTCCATTCTGTCCAACATGTCTATTCCATTTCTATCTCCTCGTCGTCTTCCCATCCTTCTCAACACGTATGTTTCAATAGCCTCCAATCTACGCCTATCATCTTGCCAGAGTGACCATGCTTCCGCGCCTTCGTCTTCTTTTTTTTGCCAAAACGTTCCCTCTTGACGCTTGGCTTGCAGCTGCCCGATGATTTAATCATTCAGCTGCTGTGTTTGCGGCTTCTTAGCCCGTCGATGAAGGAAGGTCCAATCAACTCCTTTTCCTTTTCAATGGTGGTTGGTCGTCGTCCCGTCCCGTTGCTGCTCTTGGGCGTTTGTGCCTTTCCCAGGAGACAGGTTTTAAGCCGCCGATCGACCGCAAGTGCTCTTCTTTTTTGCCTTCAAGCTCCTCGTAAAAGGCCGTCGCGCGAGTCTTGATGACATCTCCAATGGGCGCAGTTTCAGTTAAGGCGTGGAGAATTTCTGCGGCATAGTTCCAGCCAAGCCCAAGTACACTGTTGAGTGCCCCTCTTTCCGTTACCTCCAAGTGGTGGAAGGCCGTCTGAGTCATTCTGCCACTCCATGCCGGTGAAGCGTACATCAAGATTGGGCGAATTGCCGCCACGTACAGATACGTCTTTGTCTTGATAGAGAGGGACGGTGAACGCAGCAGCGGCGAGAGTTGTAGTCGTCTTCCTCTTGCCTTCCTGGTGGCAGCGAGGGCGTGACTTTTGAATGTCAGTCTTTTATCCAGTATCACGCCTAGATAGGTCACCTCTTCCTTCCATGGCGCCTCCTCGGTGCCCACGAGGATTTCTCCTGGTTCTCGCAGTCCTCCAGGTGAAAAAAGAATCGTCTGTGTCTTTGCGCTGTTGACGCTGATTCGCCACAGGGCGTACCACTCCAGCAGTTTGTCTACTGCTCGCTGTAGGTATGTTGCCGCCATGTGTGCTCTCCGCGAAGTGGTCACTATTGCTGCGTCATCCGCATACAGGGCAACCATGGTATGTCGTCCAAGGTCTACCGGGAGGTCCGCCGTATATAGATTAAAAAGTATCGGTCCGAGCACCGATCCTTGCGGCACGCCTGCGTGGACCTGTTTCGGCTGTGACAGCGCGCGTCCCCAGGCGACACGGAAAGTCCTTCCTGTCAGGTATGATGTTAGCAAGCGGCGCTGCCAATTTGGAAACCGCTGTATTGCAAGTTTTCGCCTGAGACCAGCGTGCCATACCCGGTCGAAGGCTTTCCTGATGTCAAAGAACGCCGCCGTTGAGCAGCATCGCCGATTGAATCCGGCCGTCACCTGTTCCACGAGACGGACGAGCTGGTGTGTGGTGGAGTGTTCCTCTCGAAAACCGTACTGTGATGCCGGCAAGATTGAGTAGGCCGCGATGTGCTTCAGGAGATGTGGCAGCAGTACCCTCTCAAGCAGCTTTCCCAGGGTCGCTAGCAGGGCGATCGGGCGGTAGTTCTCTACGTTCCTAGCGGACTTCGGCGGCTTCGGCAATAGGATGACTTTTGCCGATTTCCAGATGGCCGGAAAATGTCCCATGGAGAAGCAGGCCGTAAAGAGCGTAATCAGGTGAGTTGCGAGCGAGACAGGCATCTGTCGAAGGGCCTCGTTCGGGATGTTGTCCTCTCCTGGTGCTTTCTTGCAGCGTAGTCGTCCAAGGGCTGCTCTCAGGTCGTTTTCGGTAACCTTCGTTACCGTCATGGTGCCCTCCTCCGTTGTTTCATCCTCTTCAGGAAAGTCGCTAGGATCATCCGGTACCAGTGGATCCGGAGTCGACGTGAAAGTGGCCTCCAGCGTAGTTGCTGCAAATTCAGCCTTTTCGTCTTCCGTGATAAGAGGGCCACCAGGTGAGTCGATCGGTGGGTCGATCCGAATGCTGTGGCGAAGAGAAGCTGCCATTCTCCAGATGCTCCCATCTTCGGTTCGGAGGGAAGCAACCTTCCTTTCCCACGTCGTCTGCCTGTGGTCCTGGATGAGCTGCCTCACTTCGGCTCGTTTTCTTCTAAACCGTGCCCCATCCGCGGGACATTTGGTTCTTTGAAATCGTCGTCGAAGCCGATTTCTTTCGCGGATGCGGCGAAGGATGGAATGAGGCAGCGTCAGATGTCCAGAAGGGCGGATCAGTTTTATTGGCACGGTGTTCTGTAATGCTTGGTCCACGCCAGCTGTTATGACAGAAGCATATTCGTCCAGCATAGCTTGTGACGTCAGTGATGGCGGCTGTTCCGGTAAAATGTCGGACAGGATCTGCCTGTACCCTGTCCAGTCTGTTTTGTCCAGGCATCGCACCGGCCGTGGGGGAAGTAACGTTGGGCAGCATCCCAGATAGGCGCAGACTGGGTAGTGGTCGCTGTCCAACGTCGGTGTCGCCACGAGAGAAAGCGAACTCGTGAGCCTACGGTGCAGCGCAATATCTAAGACGTCTTCGCTCCTGCCGTGATGCTGATGCGTTGGCCCATGTGGACCCGCGACGCGTACTCCGTTGTTCTGAGCCCATGTGAGCAGCGCTTCACCCCGAGGGTTCGGTGTAATTGAATGCCATGCAGCATTCTTTGCATTTAGATCCCCGAGAAAAAGCGACGGCCGTGACCCGGAGAAGATGACTTCGAAATCCTGTGTGGCTAGAGGTCGTTTTGGGGGGAGATAGAGTGACCCCACTGTGAGAGAGCCGATCGAAGTATCTACTTCAATGGCTGTCGCCTCTAGATGCAGTCGAGCTGGTAGGTCAATTTTTCTCGCAGCCAGGTCAAGCGAAACGAGGACCGCCGTGCCCCCTCCTCTTGTTTGCCGGTCATCCCGGTAAACTGCATAGCCTGGAACGCCGTATGAAGTTCCAGGACGGAGATGAGTCTCTTGCAGACAGACGATTGAGATTCTTGCCTTCCGTAGAAAGGCAAGCAATTCAGGGGTCTTTCGCTTCAATGCGCCGCCGACATTCCATGTGGCTAGGATGATAGATTTATTTAATTCTCGCCTATGGTCCATTTTGGTTTGGGAAAATAGTGGTAAGGGCGACAGTTAAAGCTTGCAGCTGTTGTTGCAATAGCGCAGCAGAGGACGTCAATGCTTCCAGGATGGAAGAGAGGGATGTAGCCAAAGTTGGAGTCGGCATCTGCGAGTCTGCAGCCCGCCTCTTCTGGAGAAGAGGAATTTTTATTTCTTCTGCTGTCTCCCTGGCGACCGGAGCCGGCGTCGAGAGTGGAGGAAAGTCAAGATGCTTGCACATGGTCAGACGTTGGGTTGCGTTGGTTGGGTCTCCCGGCTTCGACGCGTTGAAGGTACCAAGCGTCTTCTGTTGAGGAGAAGGCAGCTCTGTTTCAGCGGCGGTGTTCTTCGCCCCCTGGGTTGGTGCGCCTTTCCTCCGGAGGCTAGCCATCTTCATCTCCTTCTGTTTGGCGTAGACAGGGCAGGTCCTGAAAAATGCAGGATGGTTTCCTCCGCAGTTACAGCAACAAGTCTTCTTCCTTTCCGTATCCGGACATTGGATGCCTTCATGTGCACCAGCACACTTGTAGCATCGCGGGGCTGCCGTGCAGTTGGAAGATGCGTGTCCGAATCGGGTGCACCGGTAACACATTTGTGGCTCCCTGTGCTGATATTTTGCCACCCTGACACGGGAATTGCCGATGTATCTTATGGCAAGCATTTCTTTTGTTTGCCATTCAGGGTTTTCCTTGACAACGACAAGGAAGAAGGTTCCCTGCCGCACCAGATGCACTCGTTCCACCGGAATCCCCATGGCGTCCATATCTTCTTTCAGTAGCTCAACTGGGTAGGTGCACGGAAGTCCACGAACCGCGTAGAAATTGGCTCGTAGGGATTTCGGGCCCCAGGTCGAGAATTGTGCATTTGACTGCACCAACAGCTGCTTTATGGCCGCATAATCAGCCGCAGTCTTTAGTTGAAGTCTCGTCGAGTCGGTTGTATGGATTGCAGTAAAGGACTTGTCCGTTGCCTTGGATCGGACAAGTTTCAGCAAGGCCGCGTGGTCTACTACATCGTATATGATGAGTGCCGGGGGGCGTGGTTCCTTTTTTCGGCTTGCCGGGGATCCAGATGGTGCAGATGAATTTTCAGCCTCCATCGCCACGGGAGCAGAAGAGTTGTCCGTGTCCGGATCCGTGACGAGCGGTGAGAATTTATTACTCGTACTTACCGGGCGCTTATTAGTTGCTTCTTCAATGGAAAGGAATGGTGCGCTACGCTTCCCGGCTCCTCTGGGATCCTTGACGTGTCGCCAGTCGTCGTTGAATTTCGCGGCAGGGGCAGACGGCCCGTTCTGATGCATGGAAACGTCCATATTTAGAGCGCCGGCAGTATGAACAGGGTTTGAAGAAGTATTTTCCAGCTGCTGGTCGAGAGGAGTCCTTATAGTGTCCGCTGGCAGCGGCACGATGTCCATATTGGGCGCCACCGGCGCCTTGCTTCGCTGTCCCTCGATTATTTAATGATGTCAGCAACCAGGGTTAGAAGTATCCAGTAGAATATTCCAAGGGAGGCGTACGTCGAAATTTCTGTAGGTATATCCAGGTCTGATGGTCTATCCTCCGTCTCCAACGTTCCGAATCCAGGTGATCAAGGTGCATAATCACCCAGGAGGTCAGGTCAGGTCCTTCCGCGCCGTATAAAACCACTGACCACATCAAAGTCCATTGCGTATCAAAGTCCATCGAGTTCTATTGCTCAATTTACTTACTCAACTTTTCTATCATCAATGCCCTTCTCCTAATGAAAGCCTTTTCGCCTAACGTATTTCTTCTTCAAATTTTCAAACTACTTTGGCCATTTTGATGCAAAACACTACGAATATAGAGAAACACTTCCACGCGCTCTTGCTTTTGAACTGTTTTTTTTTAATGTTCCATAACTTTCCTCCCACTTGAAATTTACATAGCCTTTGTTTGGTTTGCATTTATTCTTATCTCATACCTATTGTTCTGATTTTTCAATGCACTCAGAAATGCTTGCAAACCCTTTGCTGACTTGTTAAATAATTTTATGAATTTTATTATAAGAGCGGCAAATCCAGACACTAATGCCACGTATCGTATTAGATTCTTCAGGGTACATACAAATATTTTCTCTTAATTAATTGATTCTGTAACAGAACAGTCCTAATTTCTTAGCATTATGGGAATGATATTACTATTAATGATATTTAATTTATCCATTTAAACTATTTTCAATTATTTTTCATGGGCATTTCAAGATTTTTTTGGCATTTTTTGCATTATAAGCTCTCCCTTCCACAGTTGATGTAACCTGTTTAACATAGGGTCCACCCTACGCGTAACAATTCCTAACTGCTTCGGCATCCTGGTGTTACACTGTAACTTAGTGCGGATCAAAATACAATACGCATGGCACTTAAACCCTGCGGACACACTTAAAACAGTGGTGGTTTGTGGATGACTTTAAGGGCGTATGGCTGGCCATATCCCTCTGAATCTTTAGATCTCTTATAAATTTCAGATGAATCATGTTTCTACTCATATTGCTACCCCAGTTATTCGAATCTACCATGGATGCTACTGGAAGGAATTCACACACCCTGAAAAGTATTGTAGAGGAAGGTTAAAATTACTGAGGAAGCTACGTTTACCTTTCCGTGCCTCACCCGGATAATTACCCCCGTTGACTGAGCAATGAAACTGTAAAACTTAAATACCTGGTTGACAATCAGAGGATGTAACTAAGACAAAAATCTTCTAAATTGAAGGAAAGTTAAACTCGAATTTTAAGGGTGAGAATGTCGGCGAATAATTTTAATCAATACTTTCCCTTATTATTGGAAAACCTTGAAGGGAAACGGTAACTTATGTAACTTAAATTTCTGAGAAAAATTGAACTGTAAAAATTTTAATGTTAGCATTGGGAATGAAGGCATGATAATATATTATATATATATATATATATATATATATATATATATATATATATATATATATATATATATATAGCCGGCAATAGTTATAAAAACATGCAGGAAACAGAACCCAGAAGATACCGGTGCATGGTTTTATTTCTCGTTACTATATTTGGTGATCACACAAAAGGATTACATGAGTACATCAATGCTTTTTGCTTTAAATTAAAATATTACCTTCGTTCTGAAATTGGTGATGAAAGGAAATCGTCAAAAGGAAGGTGATCGAGCACTTTTTCATAAACTCGTATTGGGAATTGCAAGGTAATATGATATTTAGATTTGTGCAAATGCCCATTTATAAAATTTTCCGCCTATCTCGTGGGATGAGTCTACATGAGAAGGATGAGGGGCAATTGCCCAAATGTAGGGCACATTGCGGAGAACCAAGGCGAAAGACAATAGTGAGTGTTATAGAGGGGGTAGAGATCCGAGAACGAATTACTGAAATACATGTAACGGAAGAGAATTAGGAGACATTTCTGTTTCCCTTGCAGTCCTATTTCACGAGGAAACATTACGTTGTTGCTGAAGGTGTAGTCGCAATGCGCGCAATGGAGTTTCAGAGTGTAATGTGACCTCTAGAAGGATGAGAGGAGTTTCTATTACCATCCCAGCCTCCGTATAGGAGGTGAGGTCGGTTTATAGGTTATGTAAATTAATGACTTTAGTCGAGTAGTCGAAACTTTTACGTCTCTTCTAGCTTAAAATAACCGACGGGTTTTGCCTAAGCATTCAGGGTTTGCGTTCAATGTGAGATCACCTCCAGACAAACAATGAGATTTTACTCCTAGTTACCCGAATTCAAACCAAACATTCTTCAAATTAACAATTTTTGAGTGGGGAATCATATTCATACGCATTTAAAAATATTCTTATGAAAGATATCACGGAGTCATAACTTTTAGGAATTGTAGATGGGCCAAAAATAAATACGTGGAAAAAGTCGATGTGTAAAAATTATTAGTTTCATAGAGTTGAAAAACTATTCTATATCCATCGGATGGAAAACATTTTCCATTGATGCATGGAGTTTTAAATATAATACTAAAGCAATTTATGTTCAACAGCAGTTAGGAAAAAAGTATTAAATGAAAAAGTATTCCCTTTTGCTATATTTTTTCAAAATGTAAAACACGAAATAGGAATGTAAGAGCTCATACTCTCCCCCAAATATTTTATAGGAAAACCACCGTGGTTTGTAAAACATGAATATTGCCGAGTTATACGTTTCCTATCAAGCATTTATACTTTTCATGTGCTATTAATTTCAATGTTGCTACACTTTACATCTTCAGAGCTTCGATCAGCACTTTTTTTTTAAATATGAACAAGAAGTAATAAGAAGCCAAAACCTAAAAATTATTGACAACCACGACGAATGAAAAAAATAGCTATTTAGAAAATTGTTTTCAATCGCCCATGTTCGTGGCTTTGTCTTCCCTTGCCCAGAAAAATTCCTTAAGATTAAGATTGACGCCTTCATCCTAGATGAGAGGATGGCATCAACCGTAATAACCATTCATTCATTCAACCTCATGGTTTAAACATTAGGCACTGACCGAGTGCATGTCATGCATTTCTCACCACCTTCAGTTTTTTAAATATACTCGTATAGCTACAATTTACTTATTTATTCTTTATTCTAGATATCATATCCGCCTGCCAGCATCTTTCTATAACCCTACCCTATTTTTTGCAAGGCTCTCTAGACCTCCTCGGAAAGACTTAAATGCGGGCAAAACTCTCATCTCTTCATTCCCCTTTGTTTCTGGATTTACCCTTACCCAACGCCCTTGCTACTCAAAGGCACAAGCGGAGTGTGCAACCTAAACACTCCAGATGCTTTAAGATGCTTTTAAGGACGACTGAATTTCAAGGTCACAGTCCGGGAGGCGGCAAAAGGCGTTCAAGGAGGGCCGGGTGGAGGTTACGGACGAACCCCGCACTGGACGCCCAACAACGGCCAGAACCGACGAAAACGTGAACAGTGTGCGCAAAGTTTTGAGTTCCATCAATTGAGCACCCAGCAAACTCCTGACACCCTACACAGATCTACATTTGCGGTACATGGGATAGTGACCGAGGATCTGGGAATGAGCAAGGCCACGAAGCTTGTGCTGAAAGTGTTGACGGAAGACTTCGGAAAGAACTTCGAGTTTCACGCTGTCAAAAATTTTGCATTTTATTCAAAATCAGCCGAGCTTCCTTAACTCTGGGGTAACCGGAGACGAATCCTGGATGTTTGAGTACGACCCAAAATCGAAAAGTCAGATCAGCCAGTGGCACACAATCTCATCCCCCTGCCCCAAGAAAGAGCGAATTAGGAAGTCTCGCCTCAAAATGATACTCATTGTCTTTTTTGATGTCCGAGAAATTTTCCATTAGGAGTTTGAACTACAGGGAGAAACTGTCTACTCAGCCTTTTACCTGGAGGTACTCAGGAGATTGAAACGCCGGGTCACACGCGTGAGGACTGATGTCAAAGACACGGTCAAGCTCCCTCATGAAAATGCCCCCAGTTACATGTCCTTCATCGTTACCAGCTTCCTGGCCCGGAACACCAATCCTGTGGTCCCCCAGCCCCATTACAGTCCCAACTTGGCTTCGTGTGGCTTTTGCTTGGTTCCCGGACTGAAGGGAGAGCTTAAAAGTAAAACTTGAAGAGACCGTGGAAAACATCCCAAGCATGTTGAAACGAGGAGTTTCAGGGTGCCTTCCAGGCGTGGCAGAAACATCTGCGCAAGTGTTTGATGCAAGGGAAGATTGTTTTGAAGACTTTTAAGCACTTACACAAGTACGATCAATAAATCTATTTATTCCAGAGAATGATTATTACTTTTATAGCGAACCTTAAATCATGAACTAAAAATATTCATAATATCAGGGATGGAAATGGTAATGTTACTTTCAATTAAATCTAATATCGCATGCATAAAATACATATTTGTTGTAATATACGTCATTTAAATAAGATTTTTCGATATCTACTCTCGACTTAAAAGATCCAAAAGTAACCCTGTCATTGAAATTAAAGCTGAGATTAGAATATTTGCAATATCATAATCCCTTATGTACGAGTATTCGTAGGAAAAATATGCGTCTATAAAAATGATTTCAATCGAAAATAATACAATCACGAAAAAGCTGCGTGAAATCATTGCGAAAGCTCATGGAATCGGCATGGCTTGTGACAGGATTAGGAAAAAAGAGCATTTTTGTAAACCAAGGGCGGAGAAGGTAAATGGAGTATTTTTGTCGAAGCTGTTAAACCTCAGACAAAAAGTGAGGGGTAGTAGGTGAGGAAATTACAGGTGCCAAATGGAGGGAAATTTTGGAAGGCAGGGAGTCAGAAGAAATTAGAGCGGCAGGATAAGGAGGCATGCGGGAAAGGTTGCCAAGGGAAACAAATTGATAAGAGGGTGGCATGGGGTTTTCCGCACTTTTTTTCACTCACTTCCACATCTTTCCCAGACTGGGCAAAGACATTTAACTGCTCATCGCCAATTCACTTTCCACGTGTTCATAACATCATAAGTGAAAACTCGAATGGTTTAGAACTTGTGTGAAAGAAAGTTTCAAGACTTTAAGGAAAACCCTTCAAATAGTTCCTGTATTGTGTAGAATCAAAGGAGCGCGAAACGAGGCTTCATATTAAGGCTGGGTTCTTTTAGCGTATTTGGACGCGTGTGCGTTCTAACGGCACCTACCGTTCCTACCAATCTTCATCCCATTCATTGAGTCGTCGCATAAATAAATCATTATGAGATGGAAATTGAAACTTGGCCCCGTTCTGTGATTAAACTACTAACGGTTTTTTTGTAAACCTCAAATTCACGTGAACATTTTTTCAAAATTTTATGAAGTTCGTTCTACAGCAGATTATAGCCATTTATCATTTCCTATTTACTCTCAACAGCATAAATATATTAATAGTAGCCGCTGATTCGTACTTGAAATTATTAAAGTTGCGATTTCTCTGGCACATGTTAAATTTCTAAATGCAAAAAAATAATAATTTCACAACACTAATGCATGTATTTATATCTCCAGCATTGAAATTAAAAATGCACTTAGATTTAAATTACGTAAAACTATGAAAATAACGTGGATAATCACGCAACTGTTAAATGAAATGACTAATCTTGCTTGTATCATGGCAGTAAAATTTAACTATAATGAGCAGACATGAAAAAGCTGAGCATTATTTTACGGCGCGTGTTCGAGATTTATTATGGCAAAGGATAAAATTGTAGATATTCGTTTAGAATAGATGATTCAAAAGGCATACGGATAAATTATATTACTTTCAATATGATACTCCACTAATATAAAATATTGAAAAATATTTAATGGAAAGCCTTGAAGTACTAAGGGGAAATACAGATGTTACGACGACCTCGAAGAACGTTCGATTGAGTTACACCCATTTTGTTCTTCTCCCTCATCGTATTTAGGTTATTTTTCTCCTTCAAAGATGAAGGAGGTATTTCTACGGTATTTCTAACTTTGAACGTGAAAACAACATTGCCGGTAGAAAAACTTGAAGGATGTTGGCACATATTAACAAAAAATTAGATCGCTTTTAGCATGCAATTAGTAAACTCATTTGAAAATCACATCAAAAACCATAAACTAAAGGCCCATGTATATTTTTAAGACGCACAAACGTAGATAGAATTATCATTGTGTGTGTACTTTTAAGTGACGATCACTAATCTTGATCAGATAATCAAAATAATATTAAAATAATATAAATATAAATTAAAATAATCATTTTGAATTATAAAAAAGACAGATAAAAATAATCAAAACGTTGAATAAACTTGGCATTCATTGGGAAATAAAATGATTTTGCATAATGATTCCCGGATGAATAGTGATAATTTGTTTAGAACATATCACCTTCAATTTAATGGCTACGAGTAAACCTATAGTGAATATGTTTTTCTAATCACTTTATTTACAAGGATAATACTATAGAGCAGAATAATAATGGGTAGAAACAAATAAACAATTGTATGCTTTTAGAATTTTATAATTAGACCTGAATAAGGCAAACCAAAATTCCTAGGTAGTTCAATAAATTATGCCATTGGAGAAGTTATCCCCTGAAGCAGCTGATAAATTAATAATTCAATATACTGCGAAGAAATCAAATTTACCGTTAATTAGAGCAATATAAGATTTAATGGGAATCCAAGTTGTATTTCCTCATCCTTCCCTGAAGGCCACCACTGGAGAATTTCAATATTTCCAAATATTAGCAAAAGGGAAAAGAGAAGGATGTTGAATGTAGTTAGCGTCTATCTAGTATGGCCAGAGTTTATCATTTCGCATACCTTGTTTTCTGGTACGAACAATAAAAATTTCACGGGTGGCGAGGTTCCCAAGGATACGGTATTGGATAATTTCGCAGAGGAATCTGGGAGCCACCGCCTTTCTCAAATCAAAAATACCTCTTAAGAGGAAATATTTCACTCGTCACGAGGAAGAACAATACCCAATTCTTGGTGCCCAATTTCCAAAAAAAAAGACGAAAACGGTGCGTTCTCTTCTCAATTTATCAAGGAAAGCATCTTTTATTCTCCTCTCGGATGCCCAGGAATTTTGCGTGGAAATTTTATTTATTATTTTTTGCGCCATTTTGCTCCTCTGCCACCGGTAGTGTGGGAAGGATGAAAGGGCTTTTTGCAGGAGAAAGGAAAACATTTCATTGCCATTCAGTTCGAAAATTGAGTCTGTCATTCGCTCCACTCTCCTCGGAGTAATCATTCCCAACTCTTACCCCTGTGTTAACCTTCCCCCTCCCCTCTTTTATAAACCATACCCTTTCCCTCCATTCCCGTCATCTACTTCCCTTGAAATTATCAATCCCACTACGGAACTCATCTTAAAGTATATATATATATATATGCCATTGTACGCAGTTTTTACTGTTACTTTCATAATCATCAAATCTCCTTTGTACCTATACTCTTACAAAAAACAGAAGGTAGCTATGTATTAAAGGAGACAATTTAAAAAACCAAATTGTTATTTAATCATGATAGATACTCTTTTAATAAAACTTTGTTCTTGGGTAAAAATTAACTATTTTTAACCCTATTTTCCTTGGTAGCAGAGCTTACACATTTGTCAAAAAATTATTTCCATACATTACATTAGAAAAATATCGTCATCTTTCTCGCGAATATCGATAGAACCACCCAAATTAAAGCGTTGAAACTTACGAAATACAGATTAATAGAATATGAATAGATTCCCTAATGTGTTGCTTTAATAACTTCAATCATATTTATATTTTTTATTCCCGAGCATGAGATATAGTCGGTTATCAAACTTTAATATACCAAAATTAACTAATCGACCAGTGCAATAACCACTTTTTATGTGACGCAAGTAATTTAGCAAAAGGAATATTTGTTATTCCATTATCTATGAATAATTTGATTTGCTAAACGTAATAAGTTATTGAATAATCGTGCACGATGTACCTCTTATTTTAAAACAAATTGATCCCGATCAAAATATTGATTTTTAGTTATTGGGTCACATTGAGCATTCATGTAAAATACCAGCTGAATTGCAATTTGTAAATTAAATTAAACTGATTATAGTTACACTTGGCGTAAAAAATATCTTTGTTCATACGCGCCGCTATATTTAAACTAAATTATTGAAGAATTATCTGGTCAATTATGTTGAGCATCATCATCTCCCACATTAAAACTAATAACCCTTTGACCTAACCCTTAAACCGATAAATATTTTTCAGAATATATTATTTTGTGCAATGAATATGGAATTTCATCGGCTATATACGAGGGTCATCCGGAAAGTAGTACCCGTTCGTGAAATAAAGACACAAAAGTAAATATTAACAAACATAAAAAATTTTATTTGAAAGAGGATACTTTAAACTACTTCTCAACATAATCTCCAAGCAAATTAAGGCATTTGTCATAACGTGTGACAAGTTTCTGTATTCCTGCTGCATAGTCCTTCGCCGCCAGCTCATTGAGATACGCGAGGGACCCATCTTGCACAAATTTTTGCATAATGCAGATGGTGTTTAACAATTTCATGAACAATTGTTCGAGAAACATTGGGAAAATGCTCACAGATGTCATCAATTGTGACGCGCCGATCGTTCCTCACGAATTCGTCAACTGAGCTCACCAGTTGGTCTGTAATGACAGACGGTCTCCCCGAACGCTCATCGTCGTGTGTGTTCCCCCTCCCCATGTTGAAGTTGCGACACCACCGCCGAACAGACGACTCGTCCATTACATTGTCTCCATACACCTCCTTTAATTGGCGATGAATATCACATGGGCGAACGTTTCTTGCATTGAGGAATTTAATCACTGCCCTCACTTCACAACTGGCGGCGTTCTCAATTTTTTTAAACATTGTAAACAATCACAGAAACAACACAGGCAATGCTAGCGTCACGCAACTTGGCTCAGAGAAGGCAGACAAGCCACTGAAGCTATCTGACCTCGTCCAGCGGCTACTCGCGTCGTCAGCACTTCATGCGGCACGAACGGGTACTACTTTCCGGATGACCCTCGTATATGAATATTTTATAATTTTCAAAAAAATAAAGTAAAGAGTAAAAGTATATGAAAATATTGCCACAACAATACCAAAATTCAACGATAAACGAAAAGGATTTTATTTAAAAACTAAAACCTCGCGAAATATTCTCGTGTTTTATGATAGGTCGGCAATCTAGAAAATAAATGGCGGATAAACAAAAATACAACATGAAAAAAATTGAGGGTGACGTTCGATATATTGCATGGAACTTCAATTTACGTAAATAATATTTGTAAATTGAACATGAGCAATTTCACTTTGTTTATATTTATTTCTATATTTTTCCAGCTAAGTTCATAATGGTGTTTTTGTATTCCTAAATGCGCTTGACAGAATTACATTTTACGTAGCAGGTATTTAAAATCCATATAAAGCATAAAGTAGAGATGACGTAATTTATTTATACATGCATTTAATTTCTGCCACTTGTTATTTATCTCCTAAAGAAATATTGCACTGATTTGACCACTAGGAATCATCACTGTCAAATATATCTACTTCATCACACGTGATTCCAAATAATTCACCATTTTCTTTCTTAGTGAGTTGCAAGTTATTTCCTGTTCTAATGCACTCTATTACTAACTTAAATTCAAAATTATGAGAGTTTCTCCCACATTCTCCTCCATCATTGTAGTTTATGAACTCTTTAATGTTGCCATAAACCTTGACTGCACGAATATTCCCTAAAAGTATAGTAATGCTGCATTTAAAACTGAAAATAAAGAATACAGTTGGTGATTTACCCTAATGGTATGAGGTATTGAGTAATGAGAAACAACAAGGTGGTTCCGTCTGCGCCCTAAGTAATATCCTGAAAACGTATAATCGCTCGTTATTGAAACGATGCAGGATAATTCTTCGCCATTAACGCTTTCATCCAGTGAATAGTTCCCAAGGTGTGCCCCGTTAAGAGCGGTTGCCTAATTCCTTTTTCGATGGACGAAAAAATGTTCCTTCGCATCCATCTTCTAATTGCTCTCATTTCTCACCTTAATTGCCAACTTTCTGCATAAAAGCGTAAAGCAGCACGACAAGCAGCTTTCCCCCAACCGGAGGCTGCTCATCCAGCCACCTTGTTCGACCCACCAAAACCGCCTCTCTCACCTGCCCTCTCCCTGCGAAAATTCTTCTCCTTTAACAGTACTAGCCATCTGCGCCGAAACCTCCATTCACACAATAAGGCTGCCACCCTTAATCCTCCTTCATTTCACTGTAAATGAAATCCACCGTTCTCACAAACTATCACATTCTACGTCATCTATTTTCCAATCGTAAGATTTGAATCGATCAATCGCTACTTAAGCACAGATACAACAACAGCAATGATTTTAGTCGAATTATATACTGATTTTTGCACTGCTCGTATTAAACCTATGAACATCAAATGTAATGCCAGATAATACCAACAAGTAGACATTGAGAATACCAAGAATACTAGAAAATATTTGCTTCTGATATATTATTCAGGTACTGGGTTATTCTGCTGAAATGATTGGTTCTTTAAGTGGCCTTCACCCAAGTGTTAGTGTTCATTGCACTACTCACTGCGTTCTCTCCTTGAACTGTAACTTTGAGGGGGTTGAAGGGTGTGAGTATTCTTTCACAATCTATTCTAAGCATCCCGTGATAGTCAATTTCTTTATGATCCTATAGAGATCCCTCTCTGCGGACTACGGCCTTGACGTGGTGGAAACGTTTATGCGCTCGGATGACCACAGAGCAATACTGGTGTGACCAATGATAACTGTTCCTGATAGGATCACCCGTAGGCCATTGGGTAGGAGCCAGAAGAAATAAGCTGTTCTTCAGTGAGACGGATGCAAAGGGGTCTGGCCCCAGTGAGGAGGCCATTACGCGATAGTAACATATTAGAACACAATTGAGCAAGGAAAAGGATAGTTAGCGCAGCACGAAAGAAGACGACGAAGAAAGGTAAGAGTTAGCATAAATAGAGACTAGAAATGTTAGGAAAATGCTGAAAGCAGAGGAAATAGAAAATATGAAGCGAGAGAGGGAGAGAGGAAATATAATTATTTTAGGTACGTGCGACGTGAGGTGGAAGGGCAACTGGGACAATTAAATCGATAGTTTTGGAGTCAGTTACAGCGGAGGGGAAAAGCAGCAGTAGTGGTATCGAGCAAAAAGGCTAGATAAAACTTAGTAAGCATAGAGCCGTGAGTGAAAGTATCGTATATTATTAGTAGAAATAAAGGGTAACCAACGAAATGTGTCAATATTCTGGTCTACATTCCATAAGGGAGAATGTTCTAGACCGGGTGTCCGATCCATTATATAATATAATTGAATATATCCCTGGGTGGAAATTTTTGACAGATTTGATAGATTGGAACACAGCAAAGGACGAAGGGGGAGATGCGAATGAGGTAGGGCACTACAGTTTAGAATTGAGAAATGGCCGTTAGGGGAAAGAAATATGGAGCTGTGCCATAAAAATTTTGAGTCATAAGGAGTAATTTGTTTAAACAGCAAAATAGACGTGGGAATAAGTGGAAATGCTTGGTGCTTGAGATATGTATCATTTAGACTATATTTCGTTGGGGACACACATAAATAAACGTAATAAATGCGCAGTATTTTAGGTAGTGACGAGGATTCAGATCATTGCTTAGTTCTAATGAAGTATCACGTCAGATTCACAAGAATAAAACCGCAGGAAATAAACTGAAGGAATTAAGGAGGCATTTAATAATTACTGAGCGAGAACAAGGAAACGAGAAAATCAGAAGACGGGAACATCGAAAAAATCAATACCGAAATCCGTAAACGAGATTATATTGTTAATAGGAAAAGGACTTGAAAAGTTACATTTATGACGAGAGTATAAGATGGTAGACGAATAAAGGAAATGGAAGAATTTAAACGAAGAATTAGGTAGAAGAATTACAAAGAGATAAATTATAAACCAAGATGGGAAACTAATACCGTGCTTAATGACTTCAACGTGGAGTTTGACAAAGGAAGGGTAAAACGGGGCGCAGGAAGCGTGAAATGGGTACAAGAAGAGAAAGATCTATCAAGAAGGGAATATCTTTTGCCAATCTTAAATATGCGTCAGGAAAATAGCTTATTAACTCAGAAAAGGTGCAAGAAAGATTGAAATAATGCATATATACTGTATATTTAGGTAGTTTATTATATACGTTGGTGTGTATATAAATATGAGGATAATACGGTGGCAAGTTTAGAGATGAAGAATATGACGTAGAATAGCATACGACCGGAACAGTTTAGATCCAAGCATATCGCTTGACAGCTAGAATGAGGATTGAGGAAATTGAAAAAATATGGCTGTTGGGATACATATCATCCCCCATACTTTACTTTCAGGGCAAGAGAGACGTGGAAGGAAGATTTTTTACATATTATTTCATAGCATTTTTGAGGGAGGGATTTGGTGAAAGAGATAGTCGTACAGGTCTTAGGTTACCTCTCATGAATGGTAGTGGCAGTCGTATGGGAGAACAATAAGTTTGATTCCACTCCCAGTTACGGTCTTACTCGGGTTTATCAACAAAACATGTAGAGGACGGCAAATGATAACTTAAGGGATGATCAGTTTGGGTTCAGGGGAGGGAAGAGGTACGCAGAGTGTCTTGGATTTCACAAATGGAAGACACCATACAGTGCAACCAGGGTATATTCTATTTTTTTGTGGATTTCAAGATGACATTCGCTGGAGTAATGTGGGTAGAATAAATGAATGTACTATAGAATATAGGAAGAGATTGGAGAGAAGTGTTAAATCCACAACCTACACAGGCTTCTAAGGTGCATGCGGCGGATGGAGAGTGGCCATGCGCAGTCTTAGGTAGAGGTTGAGACCATGATGACCACTATCACCTGCTTTTCCACTATATGTTTGCAGATAATGTAAGAATAAGATGGAACAGAGGGCAGCTAGGGGGGAAAGTAGGTGGAGAATAGATCGGATTTGCGGATGAAAAGTATGACTAAGCTTTTAAGCTATAAAACTATTACTTAGGGCATTGGAAATTCAGTGTAATATGTACCATAAATATCAATGGAAGCAAAACGAAAGTGATGGGGTTGACGAGGACGTAATTTAAGTCAATTATTTCTTCTACTATTTTATTGAAATAATATTCTGATATCCTTATAGGTTGAATGGCATGTTTTTTCAATTGACCTTTCTCTCGCACAAAAATTTCAAGAAATCTTCCTCATTTTGCAACTCTTTCAATTTTTCTCGTATTTTTTTTCTTACTGCAAAGTATTTAATTCCAAAGAATCTTGGGACACCACGCAGTTATAGTGGATTAAGTTTAATACGACCCTCATTTTATTAGGTTAGCACTGCAGGTTACTTAAAATTACAACTTTTGTCATGTCGAAATTCCTTTTAATTCCCACAATTATAGCCTCTCGAAGCTATTTTCAATTAATTCTACGAGGAGAAAAATAGAATGTGAGAATCTTCCACCTTCCTCGGAGATGGTCGTTTTGGACGTGGAAAATGTGAACTGTCTGGAAATATATGGAACACAGCCTTGGTATTAGCAACAGAGGTCCCATACCACTTCCCGGCTCATACCAACTAAATATATTTCAAACAGTGAGGTGCTTTGAAGAAGAGAAAAATTTCCAGCAGAACCCCATATCAAGGATCCAGCGGATTATTTAACACACTCATATGTGCTCCCTTGAGAATCCTTGCCTGTGATCTATGATCCTCACCCAGTGAAACATTCATGTGACCTTCTGTCTCAATCGGGAAGCATAAATTTGTAGAATTTTCTGGAAATTTTCTCAACCTAGTTCCATTCTCTTAATAAGTGATAATTAAGAGACTAATAAAATAATAATAAAAATGACTGGTATTTCAGCTGATTGAACAATCAGTCCGTAGTTTGGGAGAATTGATCAAATGATAAACACTTTTCTTTAAGGGAAAACAAAAAGGGGGCAAGTAAAAATATCTTGAGCATGCGGTAGTAAAAAAGATGAAAGTAGTAATCTGCCGACGGCAAATTTTGCGGTTTAAGCTGTCTAACATGAAAATGAGAGATATGGTGAATTAACAAAACGCTATTGATGCATACCTAAAATTATTTGTCATGCAAAAAGACGCACAGGCGATTTTATTTTGAGTTAATATCTTGATTTAGTCTTCTTTGTATACTGCAACTTTTATTCCAACTTCATCTGAGACTTGAGCAGTAGGGCATCAAAAGTATTGGCCTCTGAACTTAATTACTTCAATTAATATTCAGATAGTATTACTAGACAAAGACTGACGTTATTTAGATAATTTCACCGTTTCATTAATGAGCTATTTAGGTTTTTCATAGAAAAATTCATATAAAATTTACACACGTTATTAGGGCAGTTAGGAAAGGTTAAAGTAAATAAGCCTTTAATGAAAAACTAGGAAGGGCTAGTACCTAGGAAATGCCAGACAAATAAATGTAATTCACCTAGGATTAGTGAACAAAATAAGGGGAAATAATATTTTAGTTGAAAAGGGGGAAAGAACTTCAGGGGAAAGGTAAGGGTGAATGTTAGAAGGGAAGAGGATGGGCAGGAAAGGCGTGGCTTGCGGAAATGACGAAGGACATGGATGAAGCGAGGGGGAGATATCACATTCGGTGGTTTCAAAAGTGCTCCACAGGGGTGACTTTGGAGGGGTGAGCAGAAAAACGGGGGGGAAGGGGGCTAAAAGTTGTGAGGGTTTGGTAGTGTTTTGGTGGCTGGAATATATTTGGGCGAGTGGAGTGGTATGGGGGAATGAAGGAATGGGGGAAGAAAAGGGAGGAGGAAGATGAGAGGGGGAATCGTGGAGCAGGGAATGTGATGTGGGAATCATTGGGGGAGAGGTGTAAGGGAAGCCGTAATGTATGGGAGGCCATGGGCGGGAGAGGAGGCGGAGGGGCAGAGTCAACTGTGCGTAGGCGTTGATTTCCCAGAGGAAGACTTCCGCTTCCCCGCCTCCCTCTCGCAAACCGCACCGTCCTCTCCCATACTAAAAAAATCGCCCCCGCCACCAAAATTCCACTCAGCCACCACCGCCTGCGCTAACCTCTCCCTACCCATCCCTACTCCCATCAAAACGAACTATCTGATATCCGTTGATATTCCCCCAAACCACTTTTCAACGCTCCATCATACCACCTCCTTTCCCTGCTCCCGACGCCCCATCTGGACGACAGGTCCCCACGCTGTAGAGCGTCTCGCCGCCGTCACGATCTCCCTACACCGAAAGTCACGTCCTTAGAGGCGTCTGGCTCCCTTTTTCAGCATCGCCAATGTTCCTACACTGCCCATGCCTCTCCGCAAACAGCAACCTCTCTCTTCAGCCTAATTTTCTTGCTTATTCTTTTAAATATGGCGAAAAAGAATATAAATACATGTACACACTTTGCAAGCGGCAGAGAAGAAAGCCATGATATCATTGTATTTTTTTTCAAAGTGGCAGAAGAAATGGGACAGAGCTAAGTGCGTGAAATATTTATATCTGCTAAGATTGGTCGTGATATAGGGACAATGGAAGACCGTAAATCGATCAAATCAACTAATTGATATACATAGCTCTGCTTTCAATCCAATAAGCGATTGGCAATAAGCAAACTAGAGTTTGATTGAGGATCGAAAATTAGTATATACCGTACAAGTTTGTAAAACCAAACGTTCTGCCGTTTTGTATGGGTGTTAAAAATTGCTAATTCATTGACCTGATAGCAAGTCTCTTTGCGTCGAGGCTGCTTACATAGACGTTGCACCAGGGTTACATGCACAATGAGCTTCAAATTATAGTTCAATTGATGGGTTTAGCAGAGAATTTTGCGGGTTTTATTCATCAAATATGATATAAACGATGAAATATTTCCCTTGAATAAGTTGCGCAGGACTTACAAGCGCTAGAATTTCCCATCTCCGGTATTCAACTAATGTGTTTAGCGTAGTAAATTGTTGATTTTGAAGCTGTAAAATGATATTAACGCTGAATTATCTGCCTTGAATAAATTATACAGTAAAGACGAATAGATAAATGCTGCGTTACTTCATATTCCTTTCTTTCTTCTTTTCTCACTAATGCTGGCCTGTTATGAGTCAAGCTTCAATCTCATCGTCCGCCGTTAATAAAATAATTTAAACTTAGAAACCTTCCTATCCACAAATTTATTGTTTAAATTACAACATTTCAGTCAGAGTCAACGCATGGCGCATCAAAACACCCCCATTTCATTTCAACAAACATTCGACAGGACATATTGGGGAATTTGGTCCCACAAATTTTGGGGATGTTCATTTCCGATGAAAGAACTCGGTTAATTGTACGTATGATAGATAGTACGCGTATAATTTCTACTCTACAACTTATAGAAAATACAAACATTTAACCAAAAATAATGTGTCTGTTTCTGTGCCACATGCAAAGTGTCATCCAATCATTCATGGTGAATTCCTCACATAAAGACAGGTAAAAATAAGTTATTTCTTTTTAAATAAAAATAAATAAAAGGTCGACCTTTTCGTATTTTGATAGCTGTAGCTCACTCATTAGGCAACGGGAGACAGTTTATTGAATGCAGTTTTTGTTCAAAGGTAAATTGCCCTAGGAACTATTGAATAACTTATTAATTACTTTCCAATACACCGACAATTTTGAAGAGGTGTAAACTTTTTGTTTTGTCTAATCTTTTATCTAAGTGTTTTCCCACTCAAACACACTTACAAGAGTTTCTCAGGCGTAATGATGGAGCAGCTATAATTATATTACTATGGCCCTTTCCTTCCGCATTATACCGGCTAAAATGCCATATATCTCTCTTTCTTTATTATTTTCTTTCCCTACTTCATTTATGGTTCATCTCCATCGAGTTATTCTTATTAAAGTCAATGTTCCCCTCTTTACCCATCCAGCTTCTTCCTTTTTTTCTTCTCTCTCATCTTTTAATTTATCCTCTTTCAAAATTCCTCTTCTGCTTCTTTGACATCTACAAATTAACTTCCTAATTAGTTCCATCATTTCCATGCGGATGGCAAAGCTTTCCACATTCTCTCGATAGACAGCTTATTTCAATTCAAATAGACCCACGCGTCCCCTTTACTTCCGTCACAATTGGTTTTCACTCGCCAAAACGCCACCACTCTCTACTCCAGAGATTCTGTTTTCAACTTCCCTCAGGCTAAGACTGAATTCTTTTTGTATTTAAACAAATGTCTTCACTTAATTTAGTTGACTATCACATAAGAAATCGCAAATAAAGAGATCTTGAGAAGAGAAAAAATAAAGGCTTAGTAATAAATGAATATACGGAAGGGTAAAGCTATCGACAACATATTGAAACACTAGAGACTGATTATGACAGCTGTTAATGAAGTAGTGCTCGAGTGAACACTTGAGAAAAATATTTGAAGAATATAATTGCATAAATATGCAGTCATGAACTGTTTGTCTGATTGCAAAATTGTATGAAAAGAATTGTTTAAGTCATCCCAGGAATGATGGCGATGCGCCAAAATTTATGCCATTTTCCAAGCAATAAAATTTAACGTGAAATAAAAATGTTTCTAATAAGAATTGAATATTTTATATTTGTAGTTTTTATGGAATTTAAAAAAGAAATATATTTTTAAAACCAATTATATACAAAATACAACGTTACTCAAAATTATTTTTTTCAATTTGAAATATTAATTAATTGAAAAGATCCCAACTACAGCTATGTAGCCGCTTAAATTAATTTGGGTGGAAATAAAAATGATAAAATAAACAATTAAAGACTATAATTTTCGGTACATATTAATATAATTTATGCATATAATGTTTATTTGGCATTTAATTTCAGTTTCAACAAACCCTTATAGTCGATTAGTTCGTTGAAACGGGGTAATACGCTTATATGATGAACTGACTTTTCTGAGTTATCTAAATTTTAAATGATACTTAACTCTTAGATTGGGAGAAATTGTAAATGATACTAACATAAGGAAACCAACACCTATTTCATAATTTATTATTTCATCCCTATAATAAAAAAATTAAAAATAGATCATCAAAGGTTGTTATCAAGGATAACAGTATTTTTAGTGAGATCACTTAATTACAAATTTTTTTACTATGTATTTTCATTAAAATGTTGTTTTCAATCAAAATTGAAAGCAAATCATAATGCTAACCGAGGGTTGAAATACAACCCTATCTACCCATAACAAGTGGGTAACTTAGTAGGAACGCGATAGTTTTATAGATGTCATTTAAGTAGGCGTGCGTCATAGTCACCGCAGTTTCTATAGCACTATTTTCTACAAATTACATGACATAACTCCAGCTATATGTGCCAGTAGCTTTTTCTTATTCAATTCCACTTCTACCTGAATATATTGAACATATGTTTATTCTGAATGAAGTCTCCATGCTACGTTCTATTATGTTGCCGTCATATATGTATATACTAGACTGATATGATTCACTAGCTGGAAGCTTGAATATCGTTACGTAGTTCTCATTTATTGATATATCGGTGAATTTAACGTTCAAAGTAACCTTGGTACAATTTATATACTTTTACTATAACTTAAGCTCCCGTCTTCAATACACTAGTAAAAATTTATTACAATCATAACAAACCCCAGCTATGTCTCCTCTTTTTTCCTTAGAGACAATTCCATCAAAGAACTTCAAATTTCCTCTTGCCGCACAAACAAACAGCTTTTTGGCTCCGCAGATGGTACAAAGTGCTGCTAATAATGGGGCAAATAACGTTCTGATAAATCCAGCCGTCGTAAACAACTAGTGGGCGAAGTTTCAATACTGTAAAGGGTCAAGATGTTTCCAATATTGAGAAATAAACACTGGTGTAAAACAGAGCTGAAAGTTCTTGATTTGCAACATCAATTCAACTATGCTCAAATGTAGTATATTTACTTGTCACACAGTCGCAGGCTTCACTTTGTGGACACTTTCCATACTAGACAAGGAATCCCCAAAAACTTGTTATTTCCACTAAAATTTAATTATGGCGACCCGGATTTCGACCCTTTGAGTTATCTTTAAATGAAGTTAACCTGAATTTAAGGGGATCTGAAGACTCAGGAGTTCGAAACCCAATCGTAATAATTAACGCTTATTGGTACTTATAAGTGTCTTCCTATTTATTTATCAAAGTATCATCGTTGGGTACTTGTAAATGATACATAGCGTATTCGTAATATGATATGATTCTTTACAATGATATACTCAGGTAGAAGAAGCGATTTATTTTTTATGTGATAGAATGGTAAACCTTTCTTCAATTTATAAATTCATTCCATGACATTCCTAGTTTTCAAAATCGAAAAACAATGCTGATATTTGAAGGGAAATTTTCACGGCAGAAACACAGCAGTGGTTTCATAAGTACAAAATGAGGATCAAAAATAATCCTCACTCATTAATTGGCGTCGCACAAAATTCCGAGGACTTTCTTTGTATTTGTTAGGCTTAAATTGAGTTATTGAAATATTTTGGCCTATTATTTGCATAAAAATTATTTTTGTTATGATACGTCTCTTCCTTCAAGGAAATAAGAGGACGTGACGATACGCGTAGTGTTTTTGGTTATTTTTCCCTTCGTTCAGCACATCACGATAAACATCACACATCTATGAATAACAACATAACATTATCTATGTTCTACATCAATGAGCTTAACACATCTATGAATAAACCACATATCATCATCTATGTTATGTGGTTTTTGAAAGCTAAATTTTATATACTAATAATTCATCTCAGTAAGCAACTAGAGTCACCAAAGACAAAAAATTATTCCAAAAACGACGCATATGAATTCACACTTGTCAGCAAGTAACATAAAAAATATATGTAATATATTTAGTCGTGCTGGGGCTGGTAGACTTGAGTTACTATAGGAAACATTACGAGTACATTGAATTCTCAAGTAAAATAAGTACTATCCTTAGATGAAATTGAAGTGAAACGTCTAGAGATGTCTCCTAGGCATTATTTTGGAGTATATAAACGAAAATCATGATACATTTTGAAATATGTGTAACCAATCGAGGGTTGTAAAAACCCTAGTATTCATCGTTTATAGAGCTAATAAATTTTACTATTTTAAACAAAATCATGCTCCGCTTTCAAATTATTTCCGTTCCTTATTCCCCAACGTCCGAAATGATGTCACAGGCTAGGTCATGGAATCAATAAATCTCAATTTGATCTATCACTTATTTTTTACAAGCTTTACCCATTTACTTCATTTGCTTAATTTTGCATTGCTCGAAAACTATTCAGATCTTTCCATAAAGAAGTCAGCAATTATAGTACTAGTCCCTCTGGATCCTCAAAAGCTGATTAATTCGACATTGGTCAATAAAAGGGCGTTTTTCATTCTTACCAGATATATGAATAGGAAAAATAAAGAATCGCAATATTTAGGAGAGTCCCGTTTTAAACCCAAATAATTTAAAATTTTTAAGTTTGAATCACACAAATATTAACTTTTAGCTCTCAATAAAAATATCTTTTCTTTCAAAGATGGTGATGGTCTAAATTTTAAATAATAATTCCCTTTTATGCATCGTATTTTACCCTAAATGAATGCTTAATAGAACCAAATTACCCATCCTGTACGAACATTCCGTCAAAACAAAGGCGTTGACAATGACTCATAGCCAGGCATTTATCCATCCAGAAAAAGATATTTAATTTAAATAGTGTCAGCAAAGTTTCAAATTTACTAATATGGATTATGGGCCTGACCAAAATGATATGTTAATTATTCCTCTTCAGTTCTTGCCTATATCCCATCAATGCGGACCAACTAGAAAGACTGGATGAGTTTTCTTGTAGGATTTATATATTTTGGAGCGTGAGGTAAAAAAAAGAACAAGCTATAGACTTTTACTCCCATAGCTACAAGAAAATATGGGGTTTTCATTTCTATATTTAAAAAATTGACAGAGATATTTCATCCTACAAAAGTTATACCTTGAAGAAATGACCAAAACGCGGTCATAGCTAAAATTTACCGCCTCGTAAAATTCCACGAAAATAAAATCAGTCTGATTTTCGTATTTCCACTGAGACTTGATTCCTAATTTTAATAATTCCGGCCGTAAAACGTACTTCGCTAACCCTCCAGGCGCTTGAAAATTAATTCCCGCCACCTACTCCGGCCGTTCCCCCTATTCATGTGTGTCTCTCTCCCCCTTCCCTCCGCAACCGCCCTTCCCAGCAATGCCACCGTACTGGACAACTACCGTGCGTCGTCGCCGTAGTTTCCGACCCCTCCCAATATAGGTAGCAGGACGAACACCTTCAGCGTGCTTCGAAGTACTCCCCAGGTAGCGGTCACTAATTGGATTACGAGCCCCGTAATTACCGCAAACCACCCGCTTTTGCTGTGGTCTATCGGTCATTCGCTTGAGATAACAATCGGACGGAGGAATTTTAAAATGTTTGTCATTGAGTCTCCTTCCTTCCGTTCACTGTACTGGTTTGTACTTAGCTGTTGCGTTGGTCACAGATACTGGAAGCACGAGTGGATTTTAACAGCACGTAATGTATTCAGCACATACCGGGTTTATATAGCTGCTCCGCGGATTAAGGGGTGCAATTCATTAATGATATCTGAACCAACAGTAGTCATCAAAAGGCAAATTCTCATTTGAGTTTAAACTTTCCATAAATAATAATAATATTCTTATATAAAAACTAATTTATTTCACGCTGTCAAATGAGAACGCCAAAATCGACACCAGAATCGATGATAACAGCCATTAAAAATACTTGAACACTAATCTCTGCACTAATATATCAACATGTTAAACTAATTTTATTTTTTTCCTCTAAGAGTGCTACGTGTTTGTTCCACAATAGATAAAATTATGTATTAGAAGTCTAGAACTCATACTATTTACCTTTTTTCTAGACAAAACAGTATAGCCCAAAACTAATATTTAATTTATCTGGCAGGAGCCTGCTATCGGGCAGATAAAAAATCAATTAAGATTCATTCTAGAAGCGATGCCTTAAGGAATAAATATATTTTACCATACTTTTTCGATACACACTGTTTTTTAACAGTACCAAAAATACAATGACTATCCAGTTTTTCAGATATAGATAGATTAAGTTAAATAGTAAAATAGGATGGGGGAAACTAGATAAGGTGGAACAGTTAACGCATCTCGGAAGTGTTTCGAGCGAAAATGGTCAAATTAGTGGCAACAGAAGGAGAACCAGTGCCTTAGGCAATGAAGCTTTCACAAGAAGAGAATTTATAAGAGGGACGTCGAGTAAAGATGTTTAGAAAAGGCTTTTTAAAACTTTGATGTGGAGCGTAGTTATGTACGGCGCGGAAACATGATCATTGAAGCAGGATGATGGGCGTGGATTGGAGGCTTTTGAAATTTGGATGTGGAGAAGGATGAAAGGTGAAGTGAGCAGAATGGAAAACAAATGAGGAGGAGATTAATATGGTGGGGAAGGTGACGGGATTGATGGGAAAATTATAAGGAGGGAGGAAAAAATCGATCCAAAGCATATTGATTGGCAATGGGATGTTGAAGACTGTGAAAGAGCGGAGAATGTTAGGCACACGAGGAGGGGGGAGGAATAGGATGAGAATTTGGACGGAAAGGAGGGAGAAATTACACGGAGATGAAGAGGGTCATGTTGTAGAGAAGGATGTTTTGTAGTGGTGTGATAGGAGATACGATAGTTATTTGGTAATTTGTGTCCAGCCGAAACTTACCTTAACCGATAAGTTTATAATGGCCTATGATAATAATAGCATATGTGACAATTGTCCCTGTTTTAAAAATACCTATCTCTAAGTATTTATTTTCCCAATCGTTATGATGATACTGAATTAATCATATTTAATTACCGAAATCTTACCAAAATATATCCCAGCATATTTCAGGGTAGCACTAAAATGGTTGATTAATTCTTTTTTAACTAACGGTCGACTGTTTTCTAAAATATTCTTAATAAATAAACAACATTTTTTCCTCTGCTACAAACTACTAGTTCTATCTCTTATCTCTCCTCCGTGTAAAGTGGACATGGATTTGTTGCTATGGTGACCCATTGCCTCAAAAAACAATATCACGAAGTGACCATAGAAGTTTCTTTAGCTCCTAATGAGTGACGTTTTAGATGAAACATGCTCATATTTCATCATGACAATATATAATTATCGAATTATGACTTAAATACTTAGAAAAAACGTTGCGTATGAGAATACAAATTTCTACCCATGGTCCTCCCCATTCCACCCACAACACAATGACCCCAACCGAACCTCACCTTTCCACATTCCTCTCACCTAGTCAGTTCACGCTTTTGCGAGACGAAGCCGTCTCGAGAGAGCATTCACGGCTTTCTCCAACAGCCTTTCACCATTCCAACTCACGTTACTCAGGGTTAGGGTCCCCAACATTTCCATTCACCTTTATTTGTTATCCTAATCCCCGCTGATCTCCTCATCTCCGTTCGACCGGACAAAACCTGGCCTTTCTCCGGGTGTACAGTCACCCAACCCCGCTGTGCTCCCGTCTGATGCTTTTTAGAAAAATGGTGACCTCGGGAGCAAAACGAAGGAAGGAACAGACGAGAGATGCATATATTTTACGATTTATATCATATTGCAAATAGTGATCATAGTGTGATACGGAGAGGTAATACATCAAGTGAGGTCTACGGCGGCTTGGAGGCGTATTTAAACTACATATCTGCCATTGAAACACCAAATCCGAGAGTAATGAATCATTTGATTTGTTATCTCATTGCTAGCATAATATAATTTTAAAATTTTTTAAATCATCGATGATAGTTTGCCATAATAATATGTATTTTATTATGTGTATACATTTTCTCAATCGACATGAGGAAGGGCTATAATCCCGAAAATTTACTTCAGTAATTTGTGTCTAGTTTCCTGTGTGTTGCTGTTAGGTATTCTGTTCTCAAATCATTCTTTATGTGTTACATTATTACGCTGTATTTATATGAAAATGTGTGCGTGCGCGCGTTTGTGCATACCTATGCACACACTCTTTATGTATTACATTAACACACTGTATTTGTATGAAAGTATGTGAATACGCATGAACACACACACACAAGGTCTGTCCCAAAAGTAGTGTGAGTTATTTTTTCCGGAAAGATAGACGGATGGACAGGTGGTGGTTTCTCTACATCTACATCTACTTAATACCCAGGAAGCCGCCGCAAGGGCGTGCGTGTGGTGGGGGGTGTTAGGACACCACCCGTAATTAAGAAAAGAAAAAAAACCGCATGCTAGAACCACAAATTCATACATCCACAAAAAATAACATGGCATGCATTCATGCATGAACACTTACACCCCACACATGCAAATACTCAAACTACATATTACATACATATGCACCTGAAAGCATACCTAACAGCTTTTCAGTGTTTAACTTTGCTCCAACTTGTAAATTCAATGTTTTTAATCTAATGTTTAATTCAATGTTTTCTAAAGTGACTTCGGTTTCTTACTATAATGATTTCAGATTGTTCGGGGACTGAATGAGTACTTGTACGAATCTGTCCTGGAATCTATCTCCCTTATTTTATCTTTGTGGTCTGATCTACCTAAGTAGTGTGGGGCCATTAGAATTCCCTCAGTGTCATAGTTACACTCGTTTTTCTACACCTTTCTAAAAGTCTAAGTCTCGCTTGCTCTCTCCGCACTTCAAGTGGTTCCCAGCCTGATTCCCCTAAGAGAACTGTCACACTTGTGTTCTTATCATAATAATTTTTAACGAAACTAGCGGATTTTTTCTGGACTTTATCTAATTCTTTTTGCCAAATTTTCTCCGGCTATTTCGAGGGAGGGAAGTCACAGGAAGTGGTGGATACCGGTGGCAGCTGACTCCCAAGTTATACTTTAGACGGATCGTTGGTTTGCAAAACCTCAATTACATGACCTCGTTACGTTCCGTCAGGAACCGGATATTGGCACAGCGCTGCACCACCAAATTTTGTGGGAAACTGGGCAAAACCCGGAGAGAGACTCGTGACATGCTCAAGGCAGGTTAGAGTGATAACTCCATGGGTAAATCGGGTGTTTTTAGCGGCAAAGGTTGTTTAGGGAGAGTAGAGAAGATATCGAAGACGCCGATCGTTCGGGATTCCCTTCGACCTCAAAAAGTGAAACAAATCTTGCAGAGAGAGGGCTTTGTACGACAGAAGTCCAGGTTAAGTGTTCGCGTGGTTTCTGATGAATTTTATATCTCTTAAATTGATGTGCATCAACTTTTGACAGAATAAATGGGCATGAGATAGTGGTGTGCGAAGTTGAGTCCACAAGTGTTCTCGGACGAACAAAAGGAAACTCGCACGCGGATCTGCCAAGAGCTTCTTGACCATGTGAGTGAGGATCCAAATTTTTTTCAGCCCCACCAGACTTCTTTCTCTTGCCCCACCTCAAATCCGTGCTGAAAGGAAGTTGCTACGGCTCGGCGGAAGCGTTACATCAGGCCGTGACGAGGGAGGTTAGCAGCATTCCGAACTAGGTGTAGAAAAACTGCTGGCAACGGTGTGTGGACACACAAGGGTGCTACTTCGATGACTTTTTAGTGAATGTATACTCTGGTAATAAATTTCTAATATATATATATATATACATACATATATATATATACACATACATACATATATATATATACATACATATATATATATATACACACATACATACATACATATATATATATACACACATACATACATACATATATATATATACACACATACATACATACATATATATATATACACACATACATACATACATATATATATATATACACACATACATACATACATATATATATATATATATATATATATATATATATATATATATATATATATATATATTTATATAAAACACCTTGAAATGCGCCAGGTTTTATTTCTAACCAGGTGTCCCGATTCATTAGCCAACGGCTGGCGATCGCGAGTTATTTTACATGCTGCCAGAGGAATGGACAATGACACCCGAGGACACGACAACCAGGAAAGCAGCTAAACAATGTAGGTAGAGCATCACACGGCAAGTCGAAGGTATGTGGGTTCCTAAAATCCCGGTCAATGAAACTTTTTTCAACTCTGTATCCCCACCCACTTTTCCCCATTGTTGCCATTATCCTTTTTGAATTACTCTTTCTTAATCCTGTACATAGATGTGAATGTGGATATACATATTTGTATAAACATATATATTTATGCATAAAATTTGGTTAAAAAATCATCGTAACGAAGAAAAACAGAAAGAACACATCAAGTCATCATTCTAAGAATTCCATTTTCGGAGAGGAATGGACGGGGTGGTGACTAGAGGGGATGAGAAATTAAGATATGACAATTTTTGGATCGTTTAAGTTATACATATACACATATATACATACACACACATGTGGGTCGCCGTAGTCCAGGAGTAGAGCGTGGACTACTGACCGGAGGGCTAGGGTTCGCCCTCTCCCCTGGCAAGCCCTTCAGGGCACCTCAGCTCCACCAATGCTTTGTAATTTTTCGGGTACCAGATCTTCCTGGGAAATCATAACCGGCACAGGGAAAGGAACTCGCCCCACCCTGATGTGTGAATTTCACACGCAATCGGCTTACGATGGTACTGGGTGAACTCTACCTTCACCTACCAAACCGACCCTAGGGTTCATTAATGTGTTTTTTTTATACACACATGTATGTTTGTGTGAAACACTCACAAGATATAACATTTGGACGGAACAATAGAACAGAAATAAAATAGATAACACTTAAAAGAACACTCACTAAGTAGATTGTTTGAGCTTTCGGGCTTCTCCGAGGCTTTCTTAAGTGTTATCTATTTCATATATGTGTGCATATATGTGTGCATATATGTGTGCATATATGTGTGCATATATGTGTGCATATATATATATATATATATATATATATATATATATATATATATATATATATATATATATATACACACACACACACACACGCTTGTGGGTGTCATTAAAATTTTACATTTAATGAAAGATATTGATAAAATTGGTTTAAACTCACCATATACTAAAAACGCCGCTGGCAGAATTGAAAAGGGTACTCAAGAATCGACCACTCAATCACACTCAAAAATATGAATTATCCCCTCAGATTCACTTCCTTTTTCCGCTAAGTCCCACGCCATGCGGCATCCCCCACTTCCTCCTGCCTTGCTTCCCTCTCTTGCGGGAGGGAGAAGATGGCCGGCATCCCGAACACTCACACTTCCCACTCCATTCCCCACTTTCCCCTCCATTCCTTCCCTTCGTCGAGTCCACACCGCCGAGGTCTCCCACCCAGAACCTCAGCAGTTATTCTCTCGTACCGCGCAAGGCGGGGAAGGAGGGGCGGGGTGTCCGGAGGCCCCGCACGCTGGACTCTCCCCGGCACTAATCACCCCGGCCTTCGAATTAAAAAATGTACAGAAACAATGAGGACGGTCGAGATGAGATATGGGGTCTGAGAAGCGGCGGGGAAATGGGCGTCTGGAAACGGATTGGCGGAGTGGGGAAGTAGAGTTAGGGGAAATGGAGACTGGGTGATGAACGTGCAGAAACAGAACGACGGGCGGAAACTCATAAAATGTGAATGCGTTCGAAGGGGGTGTAAGGGAAAAGGCGAAATGGCTCGCATTCCAGAACAGCCTTGGATTAAAAATGATGTGGAATATCTAAGTGGAAAAAATAATAGCGACTGCGGTATTGAACAAGTAGGTACTTCCCGGTGGATTAATGCTACACTGCTGGAGACGACTGGAGTACCGATGTCAATTATGATGAAAATTTTGACACCAAAAGGAGAAAAAAATATGGAAATTGAACATTCTACGCAATATTGAAATCATTTTGCAGTAACTGAATTTATTACGATTACTGAAATAAAAATCTAAATTTTTTCGATACCCAAAAATAGATTATCATTTAAATTATTGAATTGATAGTATCCAATGTCTGTTCACTTTGGATTGAGACTGATTAGCCTCAAAAATTTTCCCAAATTTCGAAATATTGTTACATTTGAATTATTCTCAACGGAGAGTACGATGCCAAAGACAAACTTTGGGAGAGTATACGGGATCCCGAAAGAGTGAAAACAACCATAGATAAAACTGGTATTATTTAGAAATTAAGCTCTTAAACTCCCAATTATAGGCATCATTCGATAGAAACAAGGTACCTGATACTTTGCCGATGCCCTTTTCTTACAGTTTAGAGATCAACTTAATTAGAAAGAGCAAAAGAGATGCAAGAAGGGAATGTATGCCAAGAGAATCTCTTTGCGGGAAGTTTCCCGTCGTTATGCGCGAAGATGCAGGGATGACATTCATGAAGTCCAAGAGGGAGAGGGCGGGTGGGGGTTGGAGGTATCATAACGATGGATAACTGGAAGGAAGGGAGGGTGAAGAATTGGGAAGGAGAGAGAAGGGGGAAGAGGAATGAGAAAGTAGAAGGAAAGAGGAAGGGCAGCAGTTGCCTACATTCTCCCATTCCGGGCTCGTCTTTTATTTTTACGACCTCGACAAAACCCCGTCCACATTGTTGTGTTTCTTTGTTACCCTAATTTTCGTGGCCATCCCTCAGTTTTATATGCGGTCGTTTGTGCCTCGGATGGCCGGCCGTTTTTCTCCCACAAAACGCCTCCCCAGCCGAGCGGCCCGAATTCTCCCTCTCTTCTCGCCGACCCACCCTCCTTCATCCCTTGCCTCCCTCCCCAAACCTCACACTGCGTAGTTTCCGTAGGTTCTCGCTCCCCCACTCTCGCCTGACCCTCCTCTTCCCTCTAACCTCTCCCACTTTTTCTCTCCCTCTCTATTCCTTTTAGTAGACG
Organism: Hetaerina americana; assembly: GCF_022747635.1. Classification (NCBI taxonomy): domain Eukaryota; kingdom Metazoa; phylum Arthropoda; class Insecta; order Odonata; family Calopterygidae; genus Hetaerina; species Hetaerina americana. Next base: position 33,805,113 of record NW_027286070.1, read on the forward strand.
TCAGTCCGTGCGACCCTTCGCTCATTTGCAACATCATCCGCTCGCTCTTGCTGCCATCAACCCTTCGTCGCTTTTTTCTTCTTCCTTTTTCCATGCTCTACGTAAGCCGTCTACACCTCTTTCATCCACTCGCACAGGATACACGTATCCGCTCCATCTCGCTCTCCCTCATATATCCCTTCGGCACTCCAAGTTTGCTCCAACCCTCTTTTTTCAATAACTCTTATCTCAATTTATTCCCAGCCACCCAGATTTCATGTAAAAGCTCAACTGATTCAGCTATCCAAAGTGCAGATCGTAGTAATTCCAAAGATCGAATCAAGCGTTTTTTTGCAAAATTTCGTATTCGACCCACCGAGTCAAAAACGAAAAACGGATTCCTGGTCCTTATATGTACTATTTAATAAGACATTTGGGTTTCATTTTGTTTTTATACTGCTGCCATCCCAATATTTTCAGCATAAAAAAACTCTTGCGTCGAATAAATACAATTGGCATTTCTTAGAGTATAATATTAATTTAAATTTATTTTAGGAATTTAGACAATAAATAATGCTAAAAATCATTTAATTTAACAATAAACTTAATTTCGAGGAGGAAAATTAATTTCGGAGTAGCTACATTATTTATTGCCGACCTTCATGCGCATTGTGCATACGCATAGTACTAGTTACTCTAGAAGAGATTAATGACCCAGAGTTAATAAGTAATATTCAACTAACTTAAAAATAGAGTCGTATTAGGTTCCCGATGATAATATACTTTGTATGATGATTAAGAGGATTGATTTTACTTCAAGCTATTAAATTTATTGAAGTACTTCTAAGAAATTATTTCATTCCAGGAATAACCCACAGTGAAATGCACAGTCGTGTAACGTCAGGCTTTCTGAAATATAGATATTTAAGTTAGGGGATGGCCGAGTCCAAGCGTTCAGAGCAATATTTTTGGCAGAAACTGCCGCTTGATACTGCGAAAACTGCTTCCACCCCCCCCCCCCCCACCAATCCTCGCAAACCGCCTCTCCAGCGCCAACCTCCGACTTTGAAAAACGTTTTTCCATCCTCTCATAAAGACCCCACCTCCTCAAATCTTACTTTCTGTCAGAGAAACTACCTCTCCGCCTTCCCTCTCCTCATCGCTTCCAGGACCGCGCCTCGCCCTCACTCTACGATATTTGCCTTGCCTCTCCTTTTTTCTAATCTCTTTACACACGCTGATCCCTCGCTGTTGCTCTGAGACCCAGGATTTATTAACAAGTAGTCAAAGTCCGGATTTTATCAGACCTTTCGTTAAGAAGGAAAATTAAATTAGGTTAAAATTGAATTATATACATCAGATTAGTAAGTTTTTAACACACGTCAGTTATACATTAGAACCCTGCCTAAAGTAGGCAAATTTTTTTCAATAAGAGTCCACGCACGTTTCGTTTAGATTTGATCTCTATATAAATATGGGTTTATACATGTATTTCTTAAAAAACATTTCCATTTTTTAAACAAAAGTGATCATTACTGATCGAATATGAACAAACTAATGCGATAAACTAAACAATTTAAAATCAACGTCAATTTTTATAAAAAGGATATTTAATTTACCATATTAACTGCCTCAAACATTAAGCAAAATCAATGTTTATTCGTTTTTTTGTCAATCAATGTTGTGACGTTTTTTTGTAATATATTACTTGAAAGCATTTCGCCCATAAACATCTCAAGACGCTCTTCGTTCATTATCCCTTAAACTCGGTATTGACAAAACTGCTTCAATATATTTCATTTTTGTTTGCGATGTGCATTTGTTTCAACGTTTTAAAGAGGGCTCTCTCTTCTCCAGGATGTATAAAAATGTTTTATTGCCACTCCCTGACCATCACTTCCTCTCCCTCCGTTCTCAAACTTTCTTCCATTCCTATTCTTCTCCCTCACTTCGCAATCCTTAATTCATTTCCCCCACTGGAAAGAGTGCATTTAGTATTCTCTTCCACGTGCTCGCATACTTTCCGCACAACACCAAGGCTGCGCAAACAAAACAGTTCTAACAACCTCATTTTTCAAAGAAAAGAGTTTCGTAATGGCGCCTGTTTTCGAACGAAACCACTTCACGGCTCATAAAAAACTGTAAGGTTTAATATGCGGCGGGAGGAAAAATATTTTCCAGAGAGAGACAGGGGGGAGGACGTTAAGGATTTAGGACTGGTGTGATAGGGGTGTGGTAAGGGACGTGGGCGTAGGAAAGGGAAACTCTTTGAGTTCAGCCATTAACGAATCAATCCCATTAAAGCATCTCTTCCCCTTTTTCCATTTTCCACAGTCTCGAATGTCCCACTTGGACCAATATATGGAAATATAAGAGCGTAGAGGAATATCGTAACTGGATTTCTAGAATTATTTTCTTTGCTAGAGTATTAGCCTCAGGCCGCCCCATTTCTAACCAACTCCTACAATTCACCCTCCGATATTAATTGCAGCTTTCCCCCACAGTAAACCCAATCCTACACTCTTTCAAGTCTCCCACACATATCTGCAGAGACCCACGCTCGCTGAGAAAATACGGATCAAGGTCGGTTAGGAATCGTCGCAGATATACGTTATACGATATACGATAAAAAAATGCAGCCGAATCGGTTGGTGTCTGCTTTGAAAAAAATTAACTGTTATCTACACGAGGAAATGGAAAAAGGATAAATAATGGAAATGCTTATTACAATCTGGCATTGTTACCGCAAAGTGTTGGTGTATTGCACGGTTGCGAATGTACATATTTTATTGATGTGAATCAAAGTATTTCTCAATTTGCAACATATATCCAAAGGCCAAACATATTCGGAAAGTGTCTCAAGAATAATTCTTTGCGAAAATAGTTTTTCCATTATAGTACTCTTTTAAAAACTAAATATGAAATATACCAAAATAATTTGTTTTTCACACGCATTATAAGACTATAACAAAGTACAACCCATTCACCTAAATATATGAGCTAATGTTAATGATCAAATCAAACACGATTATTATTTATCAATTTATAAATAGGCATTTATAAATTGTAAGAGGTTTGGCGCATATGAGCATGCATAATTTCAAATGCTAGTATGGACTCATATTGGGGCAGGGATGGCGAATGCATTATGAAATTCATCACACGCTTTTGCAGTGACTCATAGAGTATTTGGAGTAGAGTAGATGTAAACATTTCCTCAAAATCCATTAATTTGGCTTTGATTTCTCCGGATTAATATTTCGATATAGATGTTGGGTTACAGGTTAAAAAAAAACAAATGGAAAAACTCAATTAGATCATCAGTTGTTTTTAAACGTTACGTTTCATAAAGGAATGATACATTCAATCTTAAAGAACGATGTTTTCCAAAGGGGCTGCATTGATAAAACCTGAAAAACATTGCATGAACAAACTATGATGCTCGGTTCTGATGAGTCCTACTAAAAACAATGTTTTAAGTGTTTTTCCTATCATTTAGCTAGGTGAAAGCAAGCGTTAAAATTATTAACGTTAAAATGTTTAACGAAGATAACCTGAGAAAAGGGGTGGAATCAAAAGGGATAAAAAGAGATGACGAGGACATCGGAATGAGGTCGATTATGATGATAGATTGCTCAAGAAAAGGAATGGGTGCACCGCCAGTCCATTTCATAAAGATGGAGCCGAGGGCAACGGAGTACGCTATATTAATTTCGGTTTTATCCGGAGACGGGTGGCCAACAAGTTTAACGGCCCAAACTGGCCTCCCTCATTATATGCAAGCAAGGAAGGATTCGCCGTCGACCGGTCACCGAATGCGATTCGACGGTTTCTGATCGCTGGTGTGGAACCGCGGACGATGGCTAAACGAACAATTAATTAGTCATCAGATAGCGCTAAAAGGGTTACTAGGGGAAATTTCTGGTGGGCGGCCGAGGGTATGGGAGAGGAAAAAGATAACCTGTGAAATGAACGCTCACTACGTTCGCCCCACCGCCAACAGATTTGCGGCGAAATTTATATTTTGAGAGAGGAAAATTAATGCCTCCATAAAAAAAATCCGACATATTCTGTGGGATTTATACATGCTGGCGAGGTGCCCTTAGGAGGGACCTCGTTACCGCATATAACCATCATCAGCCCTTTGGGAAAGGAATTTTAAAGAGTCGGGCGTCTTTAAAGGCAAAGGCATGAAGAGTGTTTCACGCTCCGTGGGTTTATGCCGCGTCTCCTCTCAGGATCCGTGGCATAGTAAAGCATTATCTTAATGTCACGGTGCACTTGGGCTCAACATTTTTCGCTAGCATGTAGATGATAAAAATTAACTTTCTTCAGACGCATTTACCTCTTTGTGTACGCTCTGTGCTTCTGTTTAAAAATATTGTGATTCTGGTAGAATTCTTCTAGAGTGCTTAATATACATTCAAAAATGAAAACTCACCACATGGTGAAAAAATATTCATTCACAAAGAAATAGATATAAAGAAAAGGGATAGGAACACACATAAAGGACGAACACAGGAGAGGTGGGGAATGCGGAATCATGTGTTAGTCCTTTACGTATGTGTTCGTATCCCCTTTCCTTATATACACACACACATATATATATATATATATATATATATATATATATATATATATATATATATATATATATATATATATATATATATACCATCTCTTGGCTAAAGAATCGGGGCGCTTGGCGACATATTAGACCCACGGATCTCAGGGTAAATTACGTTTCCTCGATAGCTGCCTCGATAGCAGGACGTGCCTGTGTTCACCGAGTGTCTAAAATTCGCCGGCGTCCGAGGCTTCGGCCGCCGGGGTTTGGAGAGCGGCACTGCCGGACTCTCTCAGAAATCGAGGTTCCGATCGTGTTTTGTTTCGAGCGGCGGTTGACCGCCTAGTTCATCAAGAAGCGTGCAGTTTGACTCTCGACTTCTTCCGCCGGGAAGGCCGTGCCTTTGTTTTGTTTACTGGATCAAGACTGACCTTGACTACTAGTGTAGAGCTTAGGCTCCTTTTTATTTGCTACCGCCGGGTGCGCGTAGCGGGGAGGGAGCGTTCGTGAGTGTTTTTTTTTTCTTTCTTTCCTTCTTGGAGTGCTTTCAGTGCGCTCTTCTTCTTTTCTTGGCGCTGGCGTGCTCCATTTGATTTCTTTCAAAATGGTCGTACGTCGCGTAAACACGCTCGCCTTGCAAGTTGATGAGAAGGCGAAACCCCCTACTCCGTTGGAGGTCCACCTCTTTACACTAGAGTCGCTGGGCCTCACACCCGAAGAGATTGTGGCGATCCAATTTGGATATAACCGCCATTTGGTATTCCTGAAATTGGCAACTGAAGCTACTATGAAGAGGATTCTAGATCTTATCCCACGAAAACTACCGTTTCCATCCAAAAATGATCCGAGGACGACGATTACTATTGACGAGACCTCCGGTAGCCCTTGTAATGTCAGGGTTCTATGTCTCCCCGTGGAGACCCCATTGGAAGATATAACAGGCGAGCTTCAGCGTTTTGGAAAAATCCATCGCTCGTGGGAGAACAGGTGGGAGGGCGACAAATTGGCGCGCGTGTTAACAGGTACGAGAGTGGTGCGGATGACGGTCGAAAGAAATATCCCCTCGTACCTCCACATCGGCGGCAACCGGGCCATCATCATCTACGAGGGTCAGCGCCGCACCTGCGCCCGTTGCAACCAAGAAGGCCACGAGCGCAAGACCTGCCCTCGGAACCAGGGAGGGAAGAGCTATGCGGAGGCAATGTTTTTGGCCTCTAATCCGAACACCGCCGAGGAGATAGATGAGCCCGAGATGGCTGTGGAGGAGAGGGCGCGGTCCCTGATACTTATCGAGGGTGCGCCCCCAGCTGTTCCCGCCGAACCCCCGCATCCCCCTCCACTTGGAGGGAAATTTCAGAGGGAGCGAAAGTCGTCAACGGAAGAAAGGGATCCGAAGAAGAAGAGAACGGATGACATTGCACTGCTGATTTCGAACATCGATCAAGCTGCGGTCCCTACCAGCTCGGATACACACTCACGACCACCGGCTCCTATCTCCGTGACCCCGTCAAAAGAGGACAGATCATCCTGCGTCCTTCCTTTCTCTGGCCACGCCAACGATGCGTTCTCCCCGCAATCCTTGCTTCACGGGCTGCTAACTCCCCGAGAATCACGGGTGACAGCGGGGGAGGATGTATCCGATTGCGACCGTCCCCCTTCCTCAACGGCGGGTCCCTCCATTATGGTATCACGGAAAATCAAGAAAGTATCACCGGCCGCGGAAGTTGACACATGTACGAGCAAAACCTTGTCGACGTCAACAATCCCAGACATTCCATCGTCATTCTCCTTTGAGGACAGCCAAGGTGTCGACGATCTTCCCAGGGCTCCTCTAGAGGCGGACCAATTCGACCGATCTCCTCTAATTTCTCCCGATGGGGCCCCTTCGGCAGAAGACCACCAGTCCGCCACCCCGCCCCCCCCTGAGGCCACCTCCTGGGCTGGGACGGCCCACAGCTCTGCTCGCTCGAACAGGGCCCCCCGTGGAATGCCGCCAAGTAACCCGCTCTTCGTAGAAACCACGGCTGGGTCTTCCTCTTCGGACGAGGTCGGAGGGGAGGTATGCGGTGGCAACTCGAGACCTCGATCGTCGACCCGTCGGACGAAGCGTCCTGGGAAGCGGCGAAGCACTCGTCGCCCGGGTTCGAGCCGCGACCGAAGCGACGTAAGCCATGACCAGGACTCTGGTAAGTGATGTCCGGTGCCCATAGCTGTCCTCTCATTCCACCAATGAATATTGTTTCGCTTAATATTGCTGGCGTTTATAGCGCTTTAAAAATTGCAGTCCTCCAACGTTTTCTCCGCGACCTTAGGGCTGATGTAATCCTCCTTCAAGAGGTAAAGGAGGACATAGTCTGGGATGCGAACATCTTTCAGGCTATCGGCAATTTCGCCGAAAGTCATTCTGGCACCACCACCCTAGTCCGAAATGGCATTCCGTTCTCTCATGTTCGCCGCCACCCCTCGGGCCGAATAACGTCCGTTATCGTGAATGGTATCCATATCACAAACCTTTACGCTCCCTCCGGTGAGCGCGCGAGGGCAGAGCGCGAAACATATTTCAATGAACTTCTCCTCCCCTACCTGTATTCCTTCTCGGGGAAGGCCATATTGGGCGGAGATTTTAACACTATCTACCGCCGAGAGGATAGTGCCTCGAACAGGGATAACGTGACATACTATCCAAGCCGGGCGCTCTCACTGATGCTCGACTCCATTAGAGCGATTGACGCAGTGCGTTCTTATTGCGCCGGTCCCGCCCCCTTCACGCGATCAGGGCCTAACTCTCGGACGCGGATTGACTACCTCTTCGTCTCGACATCCCTAAAGAATGATGTCCAGACAGTGGACACCCTCCCGGTGTCCTTCTCTGATCACTGCGCAGTGATCATGAGAGTTACGTGCCCGGACACAACCCCGGGCGCGCACGTCCACCGCTGCGGCTCCGTGTGGCGCATGGACCTCCGCGTTTTGGAGGACGCGACTCGTCGTGATTCTATCCGCACCCGGGTGTGTGCACTGATCGCGGCACTCCGTCCCGGTGCAAACCTCGCTCTATGGTGGGACGAGGTTTTCAAACCCCACATTGTCACCCACATCAAAAGGCAAACTTTTGAGTGGCGTAGGGAAAAGAACTACACCATCTCCTTCTACCGCCGAGCGCTGGAAGAGCTCCTGCGTAAGGATGTGGCGCCGGAGGGTTTCCACGCCCAAGTTTCGTCCCTAAAAAAAATTATCCTGGGCCACGAGCTCCAAAAATACGCTCCCCAACAGTGGCAAAAAGAACTGGACACGGATAAAGGGGGCCCCCTAACGCTATCTGAGCTTCGGCTCTGGATGAAATCCAACTCTGGCTCCGATATAGACAGAATCCCTGTCAGAGAATCTGCCGCCGGTGACACCGACCTCCTTAAGGAAGCGGGCCGGCACTTTCAAAACACCTTTAACAGGTATCCTCCATGGAAGGAGGGAGACGCACCCCCTCTCCCCCCTCTCCCTACGCTTCCTACAGATCAAAAAGACGATCTTTGTCGAGACATAAGTTCAGACGAACTGGACTGCGTCTCGTCCATGTTCCCGAAGGGCAAAGCACCCGGCTTGGACGGCCTACCCTTTGAATTTTATTTAGCGTACTGGGATGTTTTAAAACCTATTTTAACCCACCTTTTTAACTGTATTTTAGCTAGCGGCTCTCTGACTGCAAGTCAGAGGACCGCCGTGATAACGCTTATACCAAAGAAGACGCGGCCAAAGTCGTTCAACGACTTCAGGCCAATCGCCCTTTTAAACGCAGACTATAAAATATTGGCGCACGTCCTACGATGTAGAATGACGGCTGCTGCCGACATCGTCCTCTCTCCATCCCAGTACGCCGTGTCGAAAACGCGAAACATTTTCGATGCAGCACTTTTAATTCGTGACACCATTTTTTCCGCCCCCTTGTATGGTGATCGTTTTTTATCACTCGTGGCTATCGATCTTGAGAAAGCATTTGACCTGGTCCGGATCGAATGGATTCTCACCGTGCTCAAGAAGATGGCCTTCCCCGAGTACTTCATTCGTGCCGTATCAACGATGTATAACGGAATATACTCTATAATTAGGATAAACAATGCCACCTCGCCGCCCATCCCCGTCAGTAACTCCGTTCGGCAGGGCTGCCCACTGTCAATGCTGCTGTTCGCCCTTGCCTTAGACCCCATACTCAGACGACTACAGAGCAGTGGAATCGGGGTACGTCGTCACGGCGCCGTCTGCCTGGGCGTCGCATACGCTGACGACATAACGCTCTTCGTAGACGACCCGTCCCACATGGCCCTAGCCCACGACATATTAAAGTCATATGAGCAGGGTGGTATCTTCCTCAATAACCGGAAATCCGGGATTTTGCTGCTGAAGGGCGACCGGCCCTCGAACTCCATCGGTTGGTCAGAAGCGCCCTCGCTCAAAATCTTGGGGTGTTGGTGGGAGAGGGAGTTGGCTCCCACGATTGAGCGAAACTGGGGAATTATTGACCATCATGTAAAATGGAGTGTTGGAAAGCTTTCACTCCCTTCCCTCCCGATCGTGACCCGCGTCCGCCTCCTCAACCAGATTGTCTTCCCAAGGATATGGTATGTGGCCCATCTATGGCCCTTACCCACTAAATACAACGCATACTTTATTAGAGTGTCCAACCAAATGATCTGGAATGGCTACGTAAAGAAAGTGTCCCGAAACCAGCTCTATGGCCCGTTTGAGCAGGGTGGTCTCAATTTAACCGATACAGCTCTAAAGGCGAAGGTGGTCTACGCGAAGCTTAGCCTGCGCATCCTCGGCGGTGACGACGCGTGGCGCAAGGCACTCCTCAAGGACGCGTGGCAGGAACTCGCGCGCGACGTATGCCACCGGAGGGCATTTGATGAAACGAAAAAAGTCGCTTCTCTCCTGCGAGATGGAGAAGCAATTCGGGTGAAGACCCTATATGTCAGAGCGCTTACCGAGCAGCAACAAGATACATTAAAAAGAACGATTTCTTGGAAAAACTGGGCGACCAGCAGGGCGAACGATGAGGCACGTAGTGGAATGTTTAACCTAATCGCGAACACAGTCATGACGAGGGAAGTGAGGCACCATCTTCGGCTAGCCGATTCGCCCCTTTGTCCGTCATGCGGTCGAATAGACAACGTCGCACATCTCATCCTTGGATGCAACGATAAAATCAGAGAATGGGAAGCTCTAAAAAAGATCTATAAAACCTGGGACGTGTTCGGTGGTGGTGCCATTACCGACATGAATCTGATCACCTTGAACTTTCGGCTCTTTCCGAGCTTCAAATCCTTCATAATGACCACCCTAATCGTGGAATTCACACAGATGAGAACCGCGAATAAACATTCCGCTAAAGGCATGCAAGCATTGGTGGAACGGATGTGGCTGCCCCCGGTACCGGACACACTTCGTCCGTGGTTAAAAAGTTGTTTTTCTGAATAACTGTGCTTCAAAGCTATCAATAATTCCAACCAAATCTAATGTTCCGTCGCTAATCCAAATAATTCCTTCTATATTTTGTGAACCCTGCCTTTATTATTTCCTTCCACAGTATTGTTCATGGTCACAATTGTTTTATGCCATGTATATGAATTTATGTCTATGTAAGTGTGTAACCATAATAAGGAAAAAAATATTCTGTAACCATAATCTGTAAGCTGACAATGTGTACAATGTAAACACTAGCAGTGTAACATACTAGACCGAATAAAAATAAATTGAACCATAGCTCAAGTGGTTAAGAGCATCCGCCCGGCAAGTGGAAAGATCCGAGGTTCGAGTCCCGGTCAAGTAAATATTTTTACTCTTGTGATCCGTTCGATTCCGCCTTCCCCACCTTTATTGTGTTCGTCCTTTATATGTGTTCCTATCCCTTTTCCTTATATCTGTTTCTGTATATATGAGTATTTATTCGCCGTTTGGCGGGATTTCGTGTTTGAATGTATATATATATATATATATATATATATATATATATATATATATATATATATATATATATATATATATATATATATATATATATATATATATATACATATTTATATATATACACATATATATATATATATATACATACATATATATAATATATTTTTTGTGGTTTTTATATATACCATAAACACAGTAATCAACCCTATGGTCGGTTTGCTAGGTGATGGTAGAGTTCACCCAGTACTAAGACTGACGGCGTGTGAAATGCACACATCAGGGTAGGGCAGCAGATCCCATTCACAGTACTGGTTATGGTTTCCCATGAATATCTGGCACCCGAAAAATCACATAGCTTGTGTGGAGCTGTAGGCGGCTGCCCTCGTGTTGTCTATTTCTCCTTTGATGGGAGAGACAGCTCCCTAGCGCCATTTCTTGGCCAAAGAATCAGGGCACTTGGTTGGATAAAGCCCCTGCAGATTTGAGTGTACCTGTAAATTACGTTTCTTCAACAGCTAGGACGTGCCTGTGTTAACCGAGTGTCTGTTTGAAATTTTTTCAAAATTATGAGGTAATTTTATATGAACTGTTTTGAAATTACCTCATGATAAATGTGAGCTCTACTCTGTCAGTATAAGAGACTACATATTTTTGGAAGAGAGTCTCAAGAGAAGGAGTACTAAAACTGGGAAATTGTTTCCCCTAAGGTTCATTTTGTGTCAAAAAATATTCCTCTAACTTTGTATTTATCTGCATATTGAAATTTAATTAGTTCCAAGAATATTGCAAGACGATCACATGTAAATAAAAAATCATTCTAAAGTCAAGAACACTGGTTTTCACCCCGAGTTCGTTAACCAGAATTTCATTCATAGAAAGGGATTAGTCAAGGGATAAACAGCTGTTTTGGAACAAACTTATTGTTCCACACGGTGATGTCCGTAATTGATACCTGCTACCATGAGCCATTAGCAATAAATAAATTATTTCCTGTGACGGTAAATATAAGCAGTTAAAACAGCAAAAAATATGGACTATTTTTTAATTGCAACAACAAAAGCTCTTCCTTAAAAATATTTCTGAAACTTATATGCTGGGAGTATTTTATGCAGTACCTCGTTACTGGTGGGCAAGTAGTACGTACTCATGTGATTTCTACAAGAGTCGAAGGGCATTTATAAAACCCCGTAATTGCTATGAGAGTACTCTCAATATTTATTTATCTTAATTTTCCCTACTCAGAGTAATGTTAATCGCATATCAATAATAAATTTTAGCCCAAACTGTAATCTCTTCGCTTTGTGTTTTCGTAAAATAATATTTTTGATACTGAGCATATATTATGTTGTAATTGAGCTTCAAGTGCTTTCATTGATGGAACTCAGATTTTATCTTGTATTTTTAATGATACATTTTGACACACGAAGGATATCTATATCGCAAATAGTTTGGGCAGGGGCCAGGTTGGTAAAGTCGCTTTCTCACGTCGGCAGAATATGTAAGTGGTACATCCTACTTGAGGGCTTAGTGCCAGGGGAAATTCAAAATTCTATCAGAGAGACTTTCATGCTAAAGAATAATTAATTATTAACTCCTTAAATACTCGTTCTTTACGAGTAAGGCAAATTCCAGGAAAATCTGAGTTTGTTGTCTAGAACAACGAATATAATTACCATGCACTGAAATTATCATTATGAATCATTTATTTTTTGTCATCATTTAATCAGGTTATTCCTCCATTTTTAAACCTAGGTTTAGGATGTTTCCTGGTAATCATTTACTAATCATGTACTATGGGAACTGCCCATTTCTTTACTTATTTTTTCGTAAATCCTGCTTGAATTCATGCTGTTTAAAAACCCACTCTCTTCCTTTCTATACCTCGATTTCCCAACGCTCTCCCTTCTATCATGGCATTTAACATCACACCACCTTTCAATATTTTCTCCATGCATTTTTTTTTACCTTCCATAGATTCTCGTCAGACGGATAAACGAACTTCCCCTAATCGCCTACCCTTTTAATAACAATCAGCGTTTGCCTTCACTAATTTTTTATTCTTATTTTTAATTCTTTATTATCTGCTACATCCACATTTCAAATGCATTATGTCTGCACTCCCCTTTTAGATTTGAAAGTCAGGTTTCACATCTACACAGCCCTACGCCTTAAATTAGTTTTTGATAATATTATCTCAACATCTACACTCAGTGTACCTTGATATTTCCACCACACCACACGTATTTTGGCCTTACAGTTTTCTGGTCTAAGTATTTTGTTTAGTTCTCTTTACAGTCTTCTCCCCATTTCCAAATTCACATTTTTTTACATTTTATGATATCATCCATCCTCTGAAGCATCTCTATCGGGACCATAAGTTCGTAATTCTCGTATTCTCTATCATTTTCGATGTATCCTCAGGTACTCTTTCTACACATTTATTAAGCGTATCTCACCTTTCCTCAACCGTTTTCATTTAAAAGTTTTTCTTGGCTATCTCTTGGTCTTCATTTTACTCCTAAAAAAATTCCGAGATTCCTTTTTAAACCCTCAAAAGCAGTGTGAGTTGATGACACCGTTGTTAAATCTACGTCGAACCATGATAAAATCTTACTGGTCCATACGTCTAATTCTATCGGTATATCGCATGTGAACCTAGACCGGTAAAGATATTTGAAAGGATACACCTGGATTACCACTGGAAAGGTCAGGTTTCCTTTTATCTCGACTAATAGAATTCTATCACTAATCCGCTCCGTATTCACAGCCCTTCCCCCAATTTTCAATCCAGTACTGCGGCCATCTAAACTTGGCTCTCATCCCTTCCCTACACACTGCTCTTACGTATGACGTCAGTAATCACTGCTGTGCCTCCATCTCATTCCACGCAAACCTAACATATCCATATCCACTACTTTCATTTCTCTCTCTAATTTTTCAAGGTTCTCTCTCCCCCTCATCATCCACAATTCCATGTGCCTATCCTATCGGTTGCCAACCTCTTCTGATGCCTCTTTACCTGTGCTCTCAGCTCATGTCTATAGATTACTTGTGATGGCGATCGCGGAGCCCTTGCTTCCCCCACCGACGAGCACGACCCCCGGTCCAATGGGATTAAGTCCTGTAGTTTCCATGATTTTATTATCCTTAAATTAATGTCCATAATTATCATAGAAATCATCATCATATTGGCTTTGGACAAATAATTTAAGCATTTCCCCTTCAACTACCTCATTACCGTTTTTAGCATGACACCACCATTGAAATGGCCGCCGACTGGTTTCAGACAAATTCGTCTGGCTCCTACCCTTGGACTTATCTCGCATGGGTTACTCTACCAGGATTAATTAAAATTTGTCCAAAATTATAACCGAATATAGGGATTTGAATAATCAGATGAGGAAATCTAACGGTATGAATAAATAAAAAGAAAAAAATAAGTTTAAAATTCACTCAACCTATAGTTAAACTCGCTTGCCCTGATTCACTGTTTCTTTTCAATCTTTACATTGATAGAACTTATTTGAGAAATTATCAATAATTTGATCCTAAACTACTACAAACTCTGTTTCAGTGCATGCTTATAATTGTTATTCATTGAATAACCTACACAGCTCTAGTCTTATATCACTTAAAGTATTATCGCATTGACCAATGATAACCTATTTCTTTAATATATCTTAAGAGAGCAATAGTACAGTCAGCATTAATACCGCATTCATAAATCACTCTGTGTGACGTTGCTTGAACAAAATAAGAAAAAAACTATTCCGAATGCTGTTGAATTGTAAATGTAAACTGAAGAGATTACTCGAAGGAGAAAATCATGAAAAATAAGCATATTGCTCTTGGATGAACAATATCAGTCCTGCTGACTCCAATGAGGGCGAGGTACCGTCCTCGCCTGCCAACCCAAAAGTCGCGGGTTCGATTCTCGTCTAGCTGGGTTTCCTCCACCTAGGGCTAGGGTGCTTGTAACCGTGTCCATTGGTAATTGTCCGTTGCATAGAAGTGCCGTTTTTGGACTATCTCTGAACAAATAAAATAAATAAATCATAAAAAACAACTCAAAATTCGAATATTCCGAAAACAAAACAATAGGGATGTATTTGAATCATCAACTACTTGAATTCATATTTCCAGGTGACCTGACACCCCCTGACGCATCTAATGTGGCTTTTGGGACGGTACGATGCAGAAACATTATTGAATTTTGTGGCTGTTATATAATTATACATGGGGTCTTAGTGGAGCGTTGGACTACTGACCGAATAGCCCGGGTTCGATTCCCAGGTAAGCCTCTCTAGGCACCCTCAGCTCCACCCAAACTATGTGATTTTTCGGGTGCCAGATCTTCCTGGGAAACGATAACCGGCACAGGGAAAGGAACTGGCCCCCCTACCCCGATGTGTGAATTTCACACGCCGTCGGGCCTAGTACTTGGTTAATTCTAACATCACCTACCAAAACGACCTTAGGGTTGATTAATGTGTCTATGGTTTCATATATTATAAGAGTACAAACATTTATCCATAAGGTTTAACTTTTAGCTAATTAATGCCTTAAAAAACAATTATTGATAAAAATGACGCGGATAGTTAAGCTTTTAACTAAATTCCGCATCGGGGAAACAATCATTATATCCTGCAACTAACGGTTCGAAATTTTATTTTATTTGAACGGGTACAAATAAAGTCACATTGTATCATATTAGTTTTTGTTCTTAGATTTTGGGTCTGAGGTCACTAAAATTTCCAGCGAGTTCCCAGCACAACTATTTCTGTTTATAAATATTAATCCTAGGGTATCTAGAGACCTATACAATATTTTAGCGTTAACATTTTACTTTTCATTGATTATCTGAAAATTATATGATCAAACACTGGAAGCGCGCAAAAAAAATATTAAAATGTAGTGACCCGTGTAATGCAAACAGGCAACGAGCCTCATCCGGAGGCCCCTTTGCTGGGCGTTAGATATCGCTGGATAAATAGGAGAGAGGTAGACGGCGCGTGGGAACGGTATGGCCGAGGGCGATAAGGGAGGGAGACAAAGACAGAGGAGATTGGGCTGGGGGGAGTTGCAGAGGAGGGTGAGGAGAGGGAGAAGTGAGCGTGGTGGCTATTGGCCACTGGGAATGCGAGTCCTGGAGGGCAGAATTTTTGGGGAGGAGAAGGTGAGCAAGAGGAGAGGTCCGGGAAGAAATTGACGAAAATTCCATAAGCGTAGCGAATTCTGGGATATAAGGAAGAGTTGGGATCTGACAGGAATGAGGAGGGCTGGGAACTCTGGCCCGCGGAGGGTGGGGGCGCGTGCATATGGGGACGAAGTGGAGGAGTGGAAGAGGGAGCGAGAGTGAGGAGAGGGTCAGATGATAAAATTAGAAGAATTGGAGGAAGCATGAGGGGTAGGACGGAGAGGTGGAGCTTTTGCCGCAGGTATTGCCCGTAAAGAAAGAGTTGAGGCTAACTGTGAAGAGGTAATTTCAAATACCGTAATATATTAAATTGACTACCCTACATTTCCTCGGATTTTGGGAACCATTAATCAGTAACATAAGAAATAACACAAGTTTCAACTCCATTAATTATTTAGTGTGACAAGAAGTACAGCCTATCCAGTGAGATACTTATATAATTTTGTAAATCAAAATATTTTCAAGCATTTCAATAATTTGAATATACTTATCATATTACTTGCTTCTTTTAACCTTTTAATATCCTCAGAATTTTCAAATCTTGATTTTCCAATAACCTTGCTTCATATGGTCTGCATACTATCTATAACCGGTGCATCTATTTTACATATACTGGTGAATTACTCATTTATCACCCCATCTCTCCTAGTTTTGAGAACAAATGCACCTCAGGTAGGTACTGCTAATCCATCGAATTTATGCGCCATAAATGATTATCTTGGTACAAGTATACCTAAGTTTATATTCCATGCTATGTGGGAAGCGGACACTTTCATATACTATAAATTGTTACTCCTTAGAGAGAAATTCAATTCTTTCATTTTCTCTACCCATGACGAACAACCTCCCTACCGGAAGTAGAGCTTCTTTTTATCTCTCTTCATCCATTCTACCATATTTCGCAAATAGTTTGCCATCTATCCAATTGTTCAGTTATTTTGCTGCATTTCATTAATATGCAATAATTCTCATCATTCTCTTTAACAAATATAAATACGTCCACATGAGCATGGTATTTTTTTCTTATTGTATTATTTATGTTAACCAGTGCTCTCTGTGGTTTTCGTTTGCTCTCAGCTAGCAATGCTCTATCGTCAATGCCTAAAGGAATAGAAATATTTACATATCCAAATCTTACATCTTTATAATCTTTGCATTTATCTGTTACAAATATCATTCCCGTCATAATAGTAAACATTCATTTTGAGAATGAGTATCCAAGTTTCATATCATGCTTCTTTTCAATTCAATCAATTAAGTCCTCTTTTGCTCTTTCACTCATCATACTGTCTTCATTCATATGCTCGTATTTCAAAGCATTGTAAATGTTGATTTACTACTCTTCCCTCGAAACCTTGCACAAGTTTCCTCTCCCCTCAGTAGACCAAGAGTAATAGCTCAGTGCTCACCCAATAATGTAGAAAAACGATTTAAATCTGATATTTTACTCAGTTTTACTTCATTTCCTGAGCGAAAAATCAAAAGTGGTCGACATTCCCGGCCCAGCATCCCTGTTTTCTCGAAACAGAAATAGAAATCTGAAAATTTGCATGGAAAATATAGAGAACATTGCTGCCTGCAGCATTGGCCTGATTTAAAATAAAACCTTTTCAAAAAGTTTTCTTAGTTAGAAAAAAAAGATAAAAAATGACCTTTTCTCGATTGGTCAGCGTATGGCGAGCATATGGCGAAAACCACCCGCCAAATTTTGCGTCAGACCCTTCCGAGACAGAGGGGATGTTACCTCAGCCCAACAATACAGCCATATTTTGCTTAACGTAATAGACGAACCTAAATGCTCGAAAGGTAATACTTATTGAATGAAAATGCAAATTAGTTGAAAATAAATAAAACAATAAATTAGTCGTACTCCACAAGATGATTATTCAATCTAAATAAGTCTCGTTGCTTAGAGGCAAAATTAGCCATTGTATATAATCCCTAAAGTTACGTCGCATACAATCAATCGAAACTAAAATACTACCACGAAAACTAAATTTATCGATTTAATTTAAGGGTGTTTTTCTTCTAATTCCCTACGAAGTTTCATCATATTTATCTGTTTCAATAGATCTGACCCCGGGCGAAAACATCCCTTCGTACTCTTCAGTCCTGCTTGGATGGATCAAATCGATTTTATGAATTCTCCATCTACTTTAATTCCTACATCAAGTTTTTATGAAAATTTTACCTTTTCCTCCTTATATAATTTCAAAAGCACGGGTAATAGCTAACAACCCTGTTTTACTGCAATCTTAACACTGCCCATCCTACTCTTCATTCGTCAGGCCCACGTGAACAGTCTAAGATAAACACAGGTTGTGAACAAGTCTCTTTTCCCTCCAGCTTAATCCTATCTTTTTCATTATATTCAAGTATTCAACCAAATTTACTCTAATGAATACCCTCTCAAAATCCGCGAGGAAACCTAAAGCATGCGGATGCTTTTCTATTTTTTTCTATCATTGAAACCATTCTTGATACGGAATCACTTGAACCTTTCTCCAATCTAAACCAAAATTGAATAAACTTGACTCAAATTAGAACTGAGGAAAAATTCAAAATTACCTCATTTTTCTCAACGAAACATCTAAAACCATGCCAAATGTGACTTTTCGTGTTCCTCCATGCGTAGATGCACCTACCTGGACACCGTTTTCTATCATCGTAAGCAGGCGGGGGTGAAGTAAAAATGTTTTTAAATGCAAAAGCTGATATTATTGCTGATATTATACTTTGGTTAAATCTATGACACTTGCGCAACATATACCATAAACGTACACACAAACATGCACACAAACACACACACATATATATACACGCACACTACACATTGTTCCAAGACTAGACCATATTTTTAAATATTTAACAGAAACGTGTGCGAGACAAATTGTACTTTTTGGCCATTGAAGAGTAGCAGTAACTAAATTGCTTCACCACTCTTCTTTGAACAGACTCTGTGTGCATTCCACACAAGCAATTCTTCTTTAATTCACATTTTTAGCACCCTTTCTTCATTGATATCCACTTGGTGGTCATCAGAAACGATAGTTACAAAGGCATATTTTCTAATGCCAAATTATGGTCTAAGTCTTATAGTTCTATTATTCTCTTACAAAAGGCTAACCCATTTAGAGTTCTTCCATTTTATTCTAGAACCTATATATCATGGTTCCACTATTAACTTAGTCCATAATTGTTAGTATGCTGCGTACGCCATCTAGTGGTGGGGCAAGTACGAGCAACATTAAACTGAATATCAAGGTAGTTTCTTAAAAAGGGCTACTCGACAGCTTAGAATAATCGATGTAAGGCTAGAATGTAAAGAGAAACTTTGCTTTCATAGAAACCTATGAAAGCAAATCTATGTTACCCATAAGGCATGCTCTTCAAAATATCTCTACATGTAAACTGACCGATAGAGAGACTTAGGAGTAATTTTGCGACGCCAATGTTAGTCCTGGTAAATCAGATTAAATTACTGCCATTTCACATGCTCCTCCAATCACTTATTAAAAACTTTTACACGCTTCTTGAATTGCTATCACGAATTAAGCAACAGGGTGTGTAACTAATTTAGAATTCTGCGATTAATGCTGGTTGCAAAAATGTCGAGTACAATTCAGCCCGTTTGAGTGCCTCATGTAGTTGGTGAATAACTACAATATCTAGCAATACCTTCTTCAATTAACTGAAAATAAGGAGCCTCTCCTATTAGAGGTCATTAACAAAAAGTATATATTCCCACTCATTGGCTACAGATCGATTGGACTATGTCTACACTGTTGTTATCTTTAGCTCTGATTGCGAGTGCTTGTATTTGACCTTTGAGCATGCGCAGGACATTTATGTTGCAATCACTGAATGGGCGCAATGAACACATTTATGTCGTCATAATCCTAGTTGTTTAAGCATGCGGAGGGCCGGCCATTAGATAACACGGGTAAACAATGGGAATAATCCACATTCTCTCCTAGTGGGACCTCAAACCTTTGTCTTCTCCTCCTTACAGGATAATTAGAGAATGACAATGAGATAATAAGATTTAATGGGTTATATGCGTCATACAGTGCGCGGGAAAAAAATATCTAGAAATAGAAGTGACTAGGCAAGCTGGAATCTTAGAACGAAATAAAATTATTCATGCTGAAAGAGATAATTTTTTCACAGCATGGAGAAAAACTCCTTTGCCAGGCACCTTTATTCTCTATTTATATACAATATGAACATGGTGGTTAATGCTAAGAAATGGGTTGTCTACAACGAAAACCTACATCAAGATTTCCATTGAATTTTATCTGCATGTTGCATGATATTAAGGGATGAGCTTACTGTTTTTATCTTCAGTCGGCCAACTTTGTGTTTCTATGTCTGTCTACCTTTGTTCTAAACAAGATTTGATCAATTTACTGCCTATATTTTCCTCATCATTATCGCGGGTTATCAACAAAAGGATTCTTTTAAAAATTGAATTCCGAGGATTGCTACAAGAAATAATTCCATTTAATTGAACTTGCTGCCAGG
The DNA here is from genome assembly GCF_022747635.1 of Hetaerina americana. NCBI lineage: Eukaryota > Metazoa > Arthropoda > Insecta > Odonata > Calopterygidae > Hetaerina > Hetaerina americana. The sequence goes on from NW_027286070.1 coordinate 33,825,341, forward strand.
TGATCACCCATCTCTTTTTATTAGTCTAAATTTTTATAAAATATTCGAGGAGGCAATTCAGCCCTACAACAAGGAATCCCAATTGGGCTCGATATTTAATTAATAATATTGTCACTTGAATGCATAGAAAAGAATGCGAAATCTTCCTTTTCCAGCAAATCCTGAAAAATCTTGCTATTAAATTCACTATGGAGGTTGAAGGAAATGGGAGACCTTCCTCGGTTAAGAAACTCAAGAGGAAAATGGGAAATAAATTATCGAAACCCACCCAACACGCGTGGTCTGTACCAACGCTTGAGGCCTAAAGTTTAACAAATATTAGGGGTTTAGCCTAGAGATGCATAATTTTCTTAAATCACCTGCAGAAATAAAAAAAATAAACAACTTCAACTGAAAAATATACGCTTTCTCCAAAAAAAGTAAAATGGTATTTGTAGCTCAAGCAGTGAGTCCCTATCGGGGTGTTCGAGTATGGCATTACTCCGGCGTCGGCCTTTATACAATGGCATTTATTAGCTGTCCATATTCAATGCCCTTTTGGACCTGAAAAAGACTCAGGAACTGGAGGCCGAAGCTACTGTAACCATTGCAACCTACTCGACAGAAATTCCCGGAAGCACATCGAGTCTTCTTCAGCCACCAGCTACTTAGTAATTATAGTAAAGCTGGTGGCTGTTATGTAGGGCATTCGTTATACTTAATGAGTAGTACATTGGCGCTAAGATTAATTTCAGTATTTTTTGAATTTACTCTGTTTAAACTCTTATTCAATTCTGTATGCATTCTAGCTCCTTTCGTTCTGTCCAATATGCAATAATTTTCCTCTCTATTCATGTCCTGCATACCGTTCCTCTTTACACCACAGTCTACAACGATCCATCCCCAATTAAAATGCTCTAGCCTCAACTTCCTGCCTCCGTTAGATTTCCCCAGTCATTCTCTCCCCTCCACCACCATGCCTAGCGCTGTTACTGTCTACTGTTTTACTCCCCATCAATTTCAGATTTTTTTGATCATTTCCCACTCCCAAATTTAAAAATCCTCTTAACCTTAAGCCATTATCTTGCTTCAAGGACCCAGCTTCCAAGCTGTACAAAACCGCAATCCATCGCAAAGTTTTCACCAACTTATTTAAATTTCCTAATGAAGTGTTACTGACATTAATTTCCCTTCCTTTTTAAAGCTTCTTAGCCAAACGCAGTTTTTCCTTTCATGTCCCTACTACTTTAATATTCTTAATTAAAAGCACTTTCAATTGCTTAACTTAGTTTTTAGGCACCAATTTTTACGTTTAACTCAGCCTGCCTCCTATCCTAAAACTTCATATCCTTTGTTTTGAAAAATATATATTTATTGTCCTGCGCCTACGATACTGATTTTTGTTTGCACTTATCAATGATCGTAAAACCTTGTCGGATTGACTGAACAAAACTTAATTATCCGCAAACCTTTCTGATTTCATTAATACCCAGCCAATTTTCATTCTTATCTCACATTTTTCTCCTGCGTCTTTCACCTCTTCCCAACAAGTGCACGCTAAATGCTCGGCTGATATTGAACACCTCAGTCTTAACCCGAAACCGAGCATTACTCAACTCCATCTACTACTCGCACCTTCGCAGTCTGAGCCAAGAATAAATTACGGATAGCTCTCCTATGTGTTCCATCTACTCCTGTTCTCTGCAGTGCATTCTTTATTTTTGGCTGATTCACTCCATCCAATGTGTTTTTTTAAAGTAACCAAGCAATTGAATACAACATTTGTGCCTTCATTACTGCAAAGGTAGCTCGCGTGCCTCTCCATCCTTCCTTAACCAAAACAGACAAATCATTAAATATTACATTCATTTATAATTGATTGCACATATTTTGTAAATGAGAACTAAATTAAATCGCTCACTCGTAATTTGAATATAAAATGATTGTTTAGAAAAAACATAAAAATCCCCTACGGCAATATAAATTATTTCCTGCTATTCTTACCAATTAGTCAAAAATGTCAATTCTATTCTTTTCATTAATTATAAGGTTTCGTTATTTTCCCCAAGCGGCATCGATCAAAGACAATAATTGTGTAATAAACAAGGAAAATCAGTTAAGATATGTACTATTAATGAGATATCTCAGTCCAAGAATAATTCCCTATAAATGCGAGTCATTTAAACCTTATATTCTAATATTGCGCAAGTACGTAGCATTCAATAAATTGGTGAAGTGAACTTGCAACCTACTACTAGGCTATTTGTTCAAAAAAGACATTCAAACAAGAGTCAAACAAAGCGATATCCTTGCATATTCCAAGGTTTAAGGTCTGCTTTAATAATATAAATAATTACCTTAGGTATATCTCCTGAGTACATAAAAGCTAGAGTATAAATTGATTATTTAAATTTGGTTGAATGGGGCAACATTTTATATTCTGCTTATTTAGGGTTTGTCAGTCCTGTATCTATTTCAATTAATATAACGAATATGATGTAATTAACTTAAGTATTCATAATGGAATGAAAAATGTTCACAATTTAATTATGTCATGAAAAATGATATACTGAGATAAATGGTTTTGCAACAAAACCAACTAATCACGGAGATGTAATGTCTCTAATTATCTGTTTTTAATGAATCGCTCTGATCCATGTCTCCTGACGATTCGTGCAAGAGTCAAAGTGTCCAATGAATCAAAAGACGCAAATGAATGTATTACACTTTGGAGTCCTGAAGAGCTTGGCCCGAGAGATGCGATCGGTGGATGACCTTCAGGGACAATGATATGCCTTTCAATGATGATTACAGGCCATTCTGATGACGCCTCGCGGCTGGGGTGCCCTTTTCTGGACACCCCGTCCCCCGCCTCTAATGGCAAATATGTAATCTGAGGCGTTGACCCGCTCGAGGGAGATTTTTTTTAAGTCGACGCTCGAGGTGGATGCCCTTTCAATAAAAATACTCACATGGTAAGGCAGGGTATCCCATTCCCCAAAGAATCATACCTTTCAAGAATCGGGAATGCAATCGAACCTATAGAGTACGCAAAACCGCGTCCCTAGACCCCTCGGGCAAGACATACCTTCACAGAAGAAAATTTCTACTTTTCGCAAGTACAGCATATGGTACTACCGTGATCCTAATCAATACTCGATTTCGAATAGTTTAGCAATTTGCTTGTTTAATTTAAGCCATGTAAGTACGGTTCTGCGTTTTAAAATATGAATTACGTATTTATATTTCTTTTTCACATGTGACATTATGAACAATTTGATTAATGAATAACCTGGCTCTGCTTAATTCATAAACCTCGATAAAAAATATTTTAGAATAAAACAAGCGACTCTCGTATTGCTTTATGTACAAGTATTTTTAATCATAAGTATTGATAAAAGCATTAATTTTAGTTGATAGATCTTCGATAAAATTTAACTGGGCATAGAAGTCGTAATATTTTTTCGAAGATATTTCTACTTCTAAACTATTCCTACGCTTAATTTCTTTCTTATTAACACAAATATTTCAAATACGTATTTAAATGATCACCACTAGCAAATAACCATGTCACTTTAAGTGCACTCTTTCGCTAGGGTTTTCATAAATATGCCTCATGAAAAGTGGCACTGTATTCATTTTTAAAAATTGCTGAAAAACAAAGTTTCTAAGTAATTGACTTCAAGATTTAGCTTTCTGTGCAAGACAATGCGTTACTGGATTTCCACAACTAGGGAGAAGAAATGATGGATACTCGGAAGGAGAGGGAAAAGAAAAGGAATTATGTCTCGAATAAGAGATGGAGAGTGAAGATATGACGTTAGTATGGGCAGCGAGACACTTGAGTTCCTAGCAGCAGGAGTGCATGCGGCAGTTATCGCTGAATTGTGGACGTGAGGCGTAGGAAAAGGGGCCGGCATTAATGCGGTGCCAAGGACTCTCGCCGCTTGCCGTCATAGCCTTCGTTCACACTGCACGCCTTTCTGCACAACCTCATCCGCCCATTATGGACCACCCACCTCTTCATTCTCCGTCCGCCATTATTTGAGAGTAACGTCAAGAATTTTTATGGCGATATCATGGTTGACCAGTGAAAGAGAGAAAAAGAGATGGGAATAGAAGAGAGTTGATGCCAAAATTCCCATTCTTGAACTTCTCGAAGATTTTTAACTACCATGGTGTGTATGAGAGCAAAACGAATGATAAAACGACATAGAGGGATAAGTATAATGAATACTGAGAGACACTGGGAGGAAAAGTGTCATCAAACTCAACCCATGGAGTACTGGCTAGGTACTCCGCCATTATTCTTCTACCTACTCCATCATATTTTTCCTAGTTTTTCTCAGTAAAATTCTGTGCACACAATTTTTCAAGCCTTTGAAATCAATCACACGTTTAAACCCCAAAAAATTGATACCCATTTTTACACTCTGAATATGTTGCATTGTAATGCACATTTTGCGATAACTCCGTTTAAAGTTACTGTCACTGCATTTCCGGCAGTTTTTTTGCATTTTTACTTCGTCAATTTTTGATTCCACTCCTTATTAATAATATTTACTAGTTGAAATTGTTTCATTCTTTATTGAAAATGTATATTAAACGTCATTTAAATATCCTGGTTTGGTTCACCAAAGGGAACTCGCTAAGTTTCATCGTCCAATGTAGAATAATGACCCTTTTGAGTATAAATTAAAGATGGTTGAATGGTGAAAGTGAATGAGGCAGGACGATTTTTTACAGAAGATCCTGCTTTTTTCTGTTTTTATAATACAAATCATCAATGAAACAGTTACTCAACATAAATAATTACTCGAAGTTGAAAGACAATAACTCTTCTATTGTATCTCATGTCTCGAAAATATTTAAAAAATGAAAATATGACATAAGCAATGAACACAAGTTTTTAATTAAAGTTTATTTCTATTTAGTGAATCAACAAATCGTAATTACATTGAGACATTATGTTTAAAAGACATTTCACACTAGAAATCGATGGCGTGTACTATTCAACTTAAAGGAGGAATTCCATCGAAGTCATCTATGTAATTGACATATACATGACTAGAATGCTGTTTGGAGAAAAAAAACCATGTTGCACTCAGCAGATGATTACATTATTAACACTCAGCAACTGAAATCTTTTATTCACTTGAACTCTCATTTTATTGGTTTAACATGTGTGGCCTATGTACTGCCAACAAAGAAAGAGAATGATAACAAGATATGTGTATCTTGCATACTCATCTCAAAGTTAATTATTACCATTTCTGCGAGTTGTACCCTAATTTGAAGAAGTGAGACGGCTGATTTTCTAACACTTTTCTTATTTTTCATTTTAGTCCACTAAAAATAAACATTTTCGGGGGTCAAATATCTAATAGATGCCCTTCTGATGTTCTCAATAGTCCTACTGATAGACGAGGATTTGAAATTTTATTTCAAACTTTATGTTAGAGGTATCTTCTTACTCCAACCTCATCAGCCTGTGAAATATGGTCATTCATGGAATGAGGGCAATTGCTTTCCATATGTCGCGTGAGGTTTTGCAATTATGCTCTCACGTCATGCAGTGTTTTTAAGAGCAAATGCAGCATCACAAAACTTCTGAATAAGAAAATAAAAACATTGCCACCGCTTTAATTACAACTCCAAAATTTACAGCGTCATTCACGCTCAATTCAGCAGAAAAATAGCACCACGCACCGGGGCAATGAAGGTACGTCCAAAAGTCAATTCGTTCCTCCAGTGGTGAGCTTTTATTCAAAAGAGAAATCTTTCGTGCGTTCGAGGCCGATTGGTCTGTTGATGGCGAAGATATCGCGTTCGTAAAACTGGAGTTTGGAAAATAAATGTCAAAAAAGTGGCGAAAGAATTTATGGGAAAACGAAAGTGGACGGATAGAAAGGAGAGAGACGCTTTTAGGGAATGTATATGCAGCGAGAAAGAGTGTGAAGTTGTATTACCATGCATTCAAAAAAATTAGAAGGAACAAACCATTTATGTTTAGTTGGGTTCTACTAATCATTGAATTAGGTTTTGATGCTTTTATGGTCGTTATCATGGTTGATTCACTCACAAATTTACTTGGAGCCTATGCAGATAATTTTAGTAGTAATAATAGTAATTGAAATTGAAATATGCACAAATCTGAGGTAAACGTAGCATCATACATGCATATTAACCAAAACATTGATTTTGTAACATTTATGATTAATAAAATACATTATTACGTTATCTAACGCACTGAAAAGTAGAAAGATAACTTATTAGTGTTAATTTTCTATAGTCTCAACAAAAATTCTACTTTAACATATCACCAGTGGCCAAACTTGTACATAGGTAATCGAAAGAATATTAATTAAAGTCTTGCCAGGGCGTGTATATATTTGTGTAATTATATCACGCCCTATGGTTTTGTAATATGGGGCGTGGTAGTCCAGACGTTGGACTAATGAACCAAACGAATGGGTGCGATTGCCAAGCATGCATCAGGGCTCCTTTAGCATCATCCAATCAGTACGATTTTCCAGGTACCAGAACTTCCTGAGAAACCATAGGCGGCAAAAAGAACGGATCTGGCTTCCTTACCTTGATGTATGAATTTCACACACCGTTGGACTAAGCATTTGGTGTACTTTAATATCACCTATCAAACCTACCTTACGATTGATCACTTTGTTTGTGGTTTTATTATTTGTATAATTATACACGTACGTATGCGAATGCAACATTATTCGTGGAACTTGGCCTAAAATGAGATAACATCAACTGTTACATTGTTACTAGTCAAAGTATCTTATATCTTTAGTACTTATTTTATCCCATTGCATTGGAAATATTCCAGCAAAATATTATTCATTTAATGGAATTCCTTTACTTCGCTCATGTTGATATACAAGGATGTATGTAGTTTTAACTGGATAATTAGTTGTTTGGGTATTTTTGGGATTCAGACCCTTAACTTCGAGAATACATAAATGATGTATACCTAACTTAACACTGAAATAAATGCATAAAATACACCATATAAAAATGCCACTAACTAACAATTTAAAATCAACGGCCTCTTTCCTGTAGCCCTCCTTTCTCACAAATCTACCCATTCACCTCTCATTCAACGCTCTCACATTCCACTCTCTTCTCGGCTCACAACAATACTTACAAAATTTTATATGATATTAGACGTTAGTAAGTAAAATAATCCCATTCGTTAGAAAAGAGCAGCACGTAGGGTTAGTTTTCTTTCCGATATGGTCACTCAATGGCAAGGAGTGACCAAATGCCATTATATTCGCGGTTGACGATGTTTCCATCATATAGTTAGCAAGTCGCTCAGAAGGACAAAATATTTCGCTAATGCGGCTTGATTCGTAACAAAACATTACTAAAGCAGATCAGTAAATTCTACTGCGACGACCTCCTACATCATTTTACCATTACTTTTCTTAGTGATGTATCTCTCCTGGCCAAAATTCCTAGATTTCAAAAACAGAGAAACAGGTAATGCCTAAAGAAAATATACATAGTTTCTAGGCGGTTAATAATTACCATTCTGGCAGCTACGTACTATTCCATTTACTTTTCACCAATACATTTTGTAATGCTAATGAAACAAATGCGTATAATATGAAGTGTACAGATATTCAAGGAAATTTGCGGCTGTAAATTTCTTCTATATTTGAACCAGGTACTAGGCCGTTATACTTACACGTTGAATAAGATAACGAGAGTACAAATACATCAATTAAATCTCGAGTTCTCTCCTCTATAATGGTGGTCGAATCGGGTAGGAAATGACCAATAACCGGTACTCCTGCAATTCTGCCTCACTCTCTTCTCTTCCTATCCCATTACACGCGAATTCCCACAACCTTTCATTCGACCAGTGTCTTTCTCTTAGCATCCTAGAATCCCTACCCGATTCAGGCACCAATATAGAGGTGAGAACTCGAGAATCCACGTACATATTAGCTTTCCGATCTTTCAAAATTTCCACCCTTGACCGCCATCTTTAATTTCCCTTCCAGAATTATTTGTTCCTCCCCTCCCCCGCCCAGACCCCCAGCCGCTATCCAGAAAATTTTCAGTCTTACGTAAAGAAGGCCTCGGAGAAGGCCGGAAGCTCAAACAATCTACAATGTGAGTGTCCTTTTAAGTGTTACTATTTTATTTGTTTTCTATTGTACTGTGCAAAAAAACTAATGTATATATATATATATATATATATATATATATATATTTATATTTATATTTATATCTACATATATATATATATATATTTATATCTACATATATATATAAATATATATATATATATATATATATATATATATATATATATATATATATATATATTTATATCTACATATAGTATATATAGTATATATATATACCGTGAGTGTGTATATATATATAGATATATACACACACACACGAGTATGTGCACACACACATAAAACTAAACATACATATATGTATTTGTGCGTGTAGAGTACAATGGTCTTATTAGATTTGTTCCAGAATCTACTAAAATACCTCGTGAATGATAGTCATCTATTATTAAATTCTCAAAATACACAAATCGAAATCAACTAGTTGCACTAAATATGTGCATAACCCTGTGTGGCGTGTTAAAGTGGATGTAACTTCAAGTCAACTTAAAAAGATAAAATTTTGAAAATACACCATGCATTAGTTCTTTACTATAAATTTACATGGAAAATAATACAATAAAAAGCGGATACTTTGGAAGAAGAGTGCGCTATCAATATTTTTATTCTAAAAGCAGTTCCAGGTGTTTTATGATAGTTTTTAAGCAATATAAATTCCATTCCGGCAGCAAATTCAAAAAGAAACGTACATATATTTCATGCTATAAATCCGACTAAATATTTTTATTAAATATTATACCTTGGTCATATCATTTTTTCATAATTTCCCCAAAGTAGTGCGTTGAAGACTTTTAAACTCCCTATTCCTCCTTTTAAACCTAAACCTTCTTTTATCAAATCACGTATTGCACTTCTCTGTCTTCTCTATCTCTGAATTCTAATATACCGTCTTTTGAGATATTGAGGATATGCACTGCACTGATTTCATATAGGAATAATATATACAGTGACTAAGCAAAGGTGGACCAGAACAAATTAATTGTTTCAAATATGTCTTAAATAGAGACGCGTATATGTAGTGGATACAAAATTAAAATACATAATAGGACGGTATTTTATAAACTAATCGTTTAAAACCACATCATATCTTGGACCAGTTTTATGATAAGGGAACGTCCCACTCGACGGATACATTCCGTAGCCCACTGCGGTTTAATTGCAGAACAATCCGGATTTTTTCACTTATAAGAAAAGTTCTTGGAAAGGAACAATAGCCTGAGAATTCATATCTCTCCGAAGAAATTAAATTATTTCCCTTGTGTGCATTTACCATCACAGGGTCACAGGGAAGTTCACAAACTTTTCCGCGATTCAGATATTAGACGATAGTCATTACTAAACCGACAAAGAGACAAGCTGTTCTTTACGGAGGAAGAGAGGAGATTTATCTATTTGCATGATCTCCACCCGGGTCTTGTGATCTCTCCCGGTCGTGGAATCAAAGGGGTCCTCCCACTTCAGCCCTGGTTTCCGATAAATGCTGCCAACCAGCACTGAGCAAGCAATAACTCCATGGGGAGCATTCGGGAATGCAAGTGTGGGAGTTAGTATCTAGTCTTTTCCTGCTCCTATCTCTCTCTTGTTAGCCGTGGTATCTCCCACACTCCTGCCCCATCTTCCATCTTCCCTTACCGAAAAATACACACAAACCACCGTCTCTCTCTCCTCCCCCCCCCCCACCCGCGCACAAAAGCAAGTAATCCAGGTTCGTCGGCCATAATGTCCCCGAAAACAACGCCAGGGCATGAATGGCAATTAAACACCTCCTCATTCCGTGTTTTTCTTCATGCCTTACCCCTTCCCTTTCTCCCTTTCATGCGCACGCTCAATCTCCCCTAACCCAAAAAAAATAGGAAACCCTCCCCATTCTCTCGCCACTCCCGCTCTTTCCCATTCCATCCCCTTCCCCACTCCCCCGTCACTCCTTCCGTTTAATTTCATGATTTCCTCCTTTTTTATCCAGGATCCAACCCCTTGTTTCGCACTTCCTCCCCATGCTGTTCTTCCGACCTCCCACCACTCCTCCACGCCCGGGGGTAAAAAAATAGAAATCCTGAAAGGTATGTAAAAAAAATTGACGCTCTCGTGTTTTCCCCGAGCCAAGCAGACAGAAGGGTGGGACGGGGGAGGGAGGGCTCCTAGGGGGGAGGTGGAGAAAAGGGGAAGGATGGGACGGCAGACAAACATGGTTCTAAAAAAATGTGAAAATAAAACAAGAAGAAGAGAACCCGTGCATGTGTGTGAGTATCTGAGCGTGTGTTGGTGTGTGCCAGGGGAAATGATTCGTTATTCAAATGCAGATTCCGTGTTCCATCGGTGACCGCTGACAATGGGGCTCGATGAACGACAGCGCCGAAATGGGCTCGCCGTCGCCGTTCGCAACCACACGCGAACAGACCCCATGCAAGCGGTACACGCACTTGCGTGTGCCCGCACGAACGCACGCGCAGATCCAAGCACCCACACATGCGGGTGAAGCTAGGGCGCAAACATGGTGGATGGCGTTCCGGGGACCAGAACAGATTGATGGCCGGAAAGTTTTCCTCGCGATATCAAAACGACGGCCTCTTTTTTTTATTTTCATATTTTGCTCCCCTTTCCCCTTTTTTTTAGTCTCTCGCCGATAAAAATGGCTGTAATTTTTTATAAGTTGGTGAGTGGTACAGAAAAGGTGACTCCATCAAACTCATAAAGGTGATCCTTCAGGTTGGGGTGTGGGGAACCACTACGCTTCAAGGACTAATTTTCAAATTAAGAGAGGACAAGCAATATTCCCGCAAAGCTCTGGGAATTACCACAAAATTATTGTATCGTCAAGAGTACGGGTCTTCATGACTTACATAGTGGGTCTTATGACTGGGTTAACTGGATATAAATAGATTTGCGTTATTCCACAAAAAAGTCCTTCATGTCACATTTACTCAGCTTCCTCAAACAAAGACTGGCAGGAGCTCGATTGTTTTGTTGATGACAACGGTACAAACATTAACTAATATATTTTAAGCAATTGAGTTTTTCAAAGAGAGCATCAGATTCTATTCCTTATCCGAAGACAAAGCGAAGCTCATACAATGAAGTAGCGCGACGTTATTTAAAAAAAGGCTGCCATTGCTTAGTTCTTTAAAATATCTATTTGGCACTATCTAAAATTGTCTGCTCCCTGTAAGAGCTTTGTAAATGCCGACTGGTCCAAGATATGTATATGAAGACTAATTACTTGAAAACAAAGTGGTTTGTGGATAAATGTCTCCTGAATTTAACAATAACAAGATTATCGTGGCAGATTTTGGAAAAAAATAATGTATATTAGAACATAATTGTTAACTAAAAATCTGGTATTGCACAACATAACAAAATATTTTTAAAATATTTTTCAAACCCTACGATAACAAAACTTTCAAGTGTTTTGATTTTCAAAGGAATTTTGTTGCTCATACTTAATAAAATTCGAGAGATTTATATATTGTACTTTGAAATCTCTAGTTCCTCGTTATCTCATCATAACTAACGTCAACTTTTAATCATTCAATCACCTGGTAATAGCAACAGTTGAAAAATAGAAAATTTTTCTTTGACATATGTCAAGGTTCAGAGGCTGTCGAATCCTATTGAAACAATATTAAATCCGCGAATGACCAAAACTATTTTCCTCATTAACTAGTATGTATATGTATTTCAGGTAGTCCAAGGATGGAGCGTTGGCCTAGTGACCGGAGGCCCCGGGTTCGAGTTACGGGCAAGCCTCTATGGGCACCCCACAGCTTTGTGATTTTTTGGGTAACAGGTCTTCTTGGGAAACCATAGCGGGGGCATTGGGAAAGGTACTGACCCCCTACCCTGATGTTTACATTTCATACGCCGTTAGGTTTAGTACGAGGTGAACTCATTTTTAATCAATACTTCGCAGGCAATCATTTTCCATTTAATTTAATTACTAAACACAAATCAATTATCGTATTGCGACCTTTCCATATGAATATACTATCCATTTAAAACACTTGAACATTAATACACTGATTGTTTGCTCGTATTTAAAGGAAATTTCAAAATCAACACTCACTCGTCATTATCTTTATTACTTGTTCTGGTAAGTTGCATTTTATTTAGAAGAAAAATAGATATAAAGTGGACTGCCTGAATAACTGCTGAACCATAATATCCAGGGGTGTAAGGGAAAAAATTGCAGCTAACTTATTTTTCAATCACTGTAATGAATCGGAATCAGGAAAATAGTTGATCGAATATAAAAAGGAACCAATGCTAGAGAAATACTATATTTTATCATTATTTTTAACAAGTTTAACTGCTTATTTTATATAGTAGTTTTTTTAATGGAAGGATTCGTGTACCATAGATGTGAAAAGAAATGAGAAGTGGATCAAAATTCCATCATTCGTTTTCGGGCTGCCTGGTCCTTTAAAATACATACGAAGGTACTCTTCAAGTCGTTTCTGTTGGGGTTAAGCAAAACAATATTTAGATCTTTCGGAAACCATTCACTTCTTCTTCATAGCACCTGTTAATCCGTATCTTAGGCCTCTGATTCCTTCATACACTACCCTGTATCTTCTTTGAATCAATCCTAATACTTACTTCCTGGAGTTACGTAGTCCAAATTGTGGCTATGCCTATGATTATCTAAGTGTATTATTTTGCATTAAACCATTAACCTATCTCTAGTATATATTTGAATATCTTATTCATCGTCATTCGCTCATTATCTCATCATAAACAAAACCAGTGTAGTACATTTCTGGCATTCAAATATCTCACCTCGTATATCCGCAATGCACATTTTAAAAAAACCTGAATACTGAGTTATTCACCGTTTTTATTCAACATAGACCAATTCGCCGTCACTTGTACCATTTATTCAGCTTCCACGACGATGTGTGGGCAGGGGTCTTCCCAATAAATATTTCAGTAACTTGTGATTACTGGCATTCTGAATCATTTTATTTTCAGTAAGTTCAAATTATAAAACAAGATATTAAAGACTTTTGTAATCGAAAATGTGTGGGGAAAAATCTGCTTGGCAGGCAGTGTTTCATAATTTCTAGTTGCGGTCTATTGTGCCTATGTAATGGAACGCTTTACTGATTCATTTTGATGGGCGTTAATATGATATAGCTTAAACAAGACATTTTGTATCAAGATAATATTTCAATTCGCGCATGGTTCATTTTTTGTTTCCAGTAGCTTCCAACTCCAGCCATCCAAGAATAATGAACCTTTGCACGATAGCACGTTGCCACGGCGATTGGCTCAGCCTCCGTCTCTGCTTTTCATCTACATTTCAATTCATGTATGAATCCTTTGTGCTTTCAGTGACAACCAGATCAAGCTATCCAATAATAAGGAACCGAAATACGATAGCACATATTTCCACAGGGATTGCCTCAGCCTCCGCTACCTTTCCCCTTCACTTAAGATGAACTGGCAGCCGCATCTGATAGCGACTACAACACGTGTGAGTTCTTGGAGAGTCGTCAAGGTGCCCAGAGGACCAAAGAACATCCTTGACTTGCCATTCTGGGTTAGCGCACGGCCAAGCACAAGCCCTGACACACCAAGGAGGGCAAAAGGTGGCCTACGACCATTCTGAAACGTCCCGCTTTTGCATCAAGTAGCTGAACAATCGAGCAGTCTACTCGCCGTCTACTCAAGATCAAGGCTTGGGTCCGTGAGGACTCCCTATCGTTTAAAATCCTGCAGAGAGGAAATGGACTGAATGGAAATGACCCTTCTCTAATCCTATCCTTTTGCCAAGCGACTCCTATAGACCTACCTAAATTACAATATTCGTAGCACTCACGCTGTGACCTGGAGAGACTTGCGACTCAACGATGTGATCAATTTTTAACATTTAACATAGAAACTAAACAACTTGGCTTTTCCACATAGAATAATTTTTTATTTACTATCTGAGTTTCTTTATGGTATAACATTATCAGCTGATGATGTTATTCCACAATAAAACCTACGTAGTAAATATTAACTTTTTCTATGTGGAAAAGCCAAGTTGTTTAGTTTCTATTTCAATATTAAGATTTTCCACCAAGTGAACCCAGAAACTTTTTTATTCTAGCATTAAGTTTAGACGTGTAATGACACTAAGAAATCAAATCAATACCTGCCGATCACTATTTGTTTATAGCCTCTCAAAATAACGTAATATTTTAGGGTTCAAATCCTGTCAGAGATAATTATGAATTATTTGCAATACAGTGTGAGATATAATATTAGGCTCGAGAGAACGCGAAGTGCTACCGAAGTTAGAGAATTGCGATATACTTTTTTATACACACATATCTAATGTGAGTTCACAAATGGTAAACTTTTAGTGCCAATCAACCCATAAATATTAAAATGCGCACCGATTTTCAGTTCGTGCTAAAAATTATTTGATACTTTCGTTACTTTTAAAATTTATTTTACCAACAAGCATAATAGGCACATAAAATGAGGTAATATCATAATAATCATTTGAACAATGTAGTCAAAAAACATCACGAATAGAATAAAATGGATATTTTACTCTTAAATTAATAACTGCAACCAGTTTTAATTTAAATAACGGTTTTTTCATCATAAATGATAATGGTATACAATTATATATAATCGTGTATATTTCTATTTAAATAGTAGATTTGAGGGAGACAACAGACAGCTGAGGTCATTTGCTCCATAAGGTATGGATGGGAACGAAGGAAGAGTGGCGAGATACCCGGCATCGGCATTGGCTTACTCTTATCGAAAGATGCCAAGGGTTCCGCAGCTTAACGTCCCATCTGACGGACGGCGTGCTCACATAAAGTACCCTCCGCAAAGCACCAACAATTAGGGATCAGTATACCACTGAAAAAGATCTGCCGTCTCCATGGGAAGCCAGTACCCTAGCCACCGAATCCACGCGATCCTCCTATTTCAATTCGAATTATTACTGACTGAAAGACGAATCACGGAGAAAATAAATTGTATGCCCAACATATATAATAGGATAAACAGGAAAGATGTTATAGGAAACGGAATTTAGAAGCATTAACCGGAGCGAAAAGAAAGGTGTATCCACCGACATTATAGCAAGTTATGAGTGAAAAAAAGGAGACGAGTACAACATAAGAAAAATGATAACATATAAAAAGAGATGTTGAAAACCTAAAACGAAACATAAAAAAGAGTGAATATGGAAAGAACAAGCTAATCAATGGGATAAGAACGAGAAGAGGAGGGGAGGAAAAAGAGTTTAACAATAAACTATGGCGGGAAACGAATACGGCAGAGCGAAAGAAACATGGTGCAAGATACAGTACGGATATATGGAAAGCTTTTAAAATAAGGTTAAAATTGTGTACTATATAGGGTGATTGAAACCCCGTTCAACGTATATGACAGCATTAATGGAAGAACCGGAGAAAGAAGTGAAATTCCGTGGAGAACTCATAAAATTATTTAGGTTTGTGGATGATTAAGCGTTCGTTTGTCAGTCAGCCAAGGGGTTGCAAGCATTACTGAGCGCATTGAAAAGTCAGTGTCACAGGCACGAGATGAGCATAAATACGGGTATAAATAAAACAAAGGTTATACGGTTTTCCAGAAAGAAGAAGGATAACTTGTATTTAAATAGGAGTTAATAATCTAGAACAGTTTGCCTGACTTGGAAATTTTTTCGACCGAAATGGCCAAAGTCGTAGTGACACAAGACGAAGAATTGGGTTAGTCATAGACACACAAGGATGAGGAAATTAATGAGTGTTTTGAGTATGATTGTCAATAAAATGTTCGTTAAAGGTTTTTTATGGAGCATAGTTTTGTACGATGTGGAAGTGGTCATGGTCATGTCCATAGAAACAAAATGATAGGCGTAGATTGAAGACCTTTCAAATGAGGGTGTGAAGGAGGATGGAAAAGGTGAAATTGACAGAGAAAAACAAACGAGAAATTGCCAGGCATAGTGGGGGAAGACATAGGATTGCTGGAATAAATTAAAAGGATGCAGGAAAGGTGGTAACAGAGCATTTTGTTGTCAAATTGGATGTTGGAGACGGTGATAGGGATTTAGGCAAGCTAGGAAGGGATAGAAAAAAGATTGTTATATTTGACGGAGTGAGGGGAGGAAGAAAGTACGCGGAATCAAAGAAAGTGTTCTTATAGTGACGAATTTCAGGCTGTGTTTTATCGAAAAGGTAATGAAATTTATCGTACATCAGTTAAACATTGCTGAAACGCTATTTTGCCAATTAAAACATTGGCATTTCACCATTTTTTCGCTTTAAAAATTTCGATAGTAGTGTTGTTATATATATATATATATATATATATATATATATAGCATTGTTATATACATATATGTAGCATTGTTATATACATATATATAGTATATATATATATATTTAGTATTATATCAATAAATATTAACCAAATTGACGAGAGTTGACATAGAATTCTGTGAATTGTAAACAAAGGCTAAATTTCACTCATTTTATCATTATGGAAATCTACAAATTAATGACAAAAGCCTATAACTTTACAATAACTGCCTACGCATGTGCCTGTTGAAAGGTTATACACATAAGAGTAATAAAGTATCGTATTGATGTAGCGATTTTGTCAAGGGTATTGAAAATTACACTTTTGATGAATGCTGTTTGTTAGGCACACATTTAAAGTTCACGTGCTTTCATCCCCGAGTTGGAGCTTGGTTTAACGCAGCTCTGATAATGGATGTGAATTCATTTGTTCGATCCAAATATTCATCCATTCACTAGTTGTAATCAAGTTACTCAATTTTCCACGACAAAGCCTGACTAACTATTTGAATGTCAAAACATGTGGTTACTTTCATATTTATGAGAAGTCAAACATGGACTCACGCACGAACGGCCAACCATTTTGAAATCGCAGAGTATAAGTTTATGTTTTTAAGGCCATAAATTCGCCAGGCTAGCCCTTTATTTCTTCATTTACGCATCACAACGGTACATGATATCCATTCTTCCCTCACCATGACCCATCACTCGCCTGGCTCAGAGAGCGGCCGGTCTACCCTCATTTCCCGGACTAATTCTCTTATGGAAAGACAATCAGATGAGGGAGCCAAATAGGCATTGCCTTACTCATCTCAAATTCCCACGGCCTCTCTTCCGCCAAACCCTTTGCCTTTAGGCTTCCTTCTTACTTTTCTTCTCAGACTAAATAACCCTCTTCGTGGACATTGTATTGCACTCTCTCTCTTTCGTTTTGCAGAAGAAACGTTCTTTATTCATCACATTTTTTAGCTCCTCGCTCTTCAACTATCCTGCATTTCTCTCTCTTCCTTCATCACTCCCTCATTATCTTTATCCTACTGTGTATCTCTTGTTTCCTCTTCACGTTCCGCCACAGCTGATATCATGGCTGTTTCTCTTTTTATCCTTCCTTTGCTTTTCTTCTATTTCTATTCTTTCAGGTTTTTATGAATTCTGTCAGTTTAATTATTATTGCCGGCAATTATTGAGTGTGGTTATCCTACTATTCCACAGAAAATAACCAGATAATTTTTATTTTTTACATTGAATCACATAGTATTTATAATGCGTTGCCCCTTTTGCGTTGATTTTAAATCAATTTATTTTTCTTCTGTTGTAGCCATTTTTTTCCAAACTTAACCTGAAACAGGTAACATGTTATATTTTACGGATTATTTCGAAATTATGATGATTCTGCAATTCATTAAATACCCTTGGTGTTTTCCTTTTTCACTTTACTTGCCTAATTTGTTCTCATTAAATTCATTTATCACATACCCGGAATATAGGTTAATATAAATAAATCTGATATTAGTTTCATATTATCCAGTAAATGAAAGATATTAAATTATAAAATCTGATAACTTATCTATAACATAATTTCCTTATCCCATGAATATTCGATTCATTAAATTTTGAGCTCACTGAGGGAAATAATATCAGAAAATGTGCATGAAAATGAACGAAAATTAATAATAGTGTATTCTACAATTTTCCTATTTATAGAAAATTAAAGATGAGCTTAATTTACCATTCCCACTTTTCAAAAGAACCGTTTGTAGCACACAAATTCATTTATTTTAATGAATCGGCCATTTTTTTGAACAATTTCTTAAGTTCATTCGCATTCGCCAGCTCCATTAATCGATAATTGGGTCCATCGTCGCTCAATTACCCAACTGAGTGCTAAACAGATTATGATCCGAGAACGATGAATGCGACCCAATTTCCATCCCCTTGACCAGTCCGCACTCCAACTCCCTTCGTCCCTCAAAAAAACTTCCTCCCCATCCTCTTCCCGTTTCCAAACGGCCCTCCACAACACCAACCTCCTCCACAAGTCGCTTTTCCTTTTGCAGAGCTTTCCGACAGACTAACTGGAGACCCTTGACCGCAGTCAACATTAAGGTCCCACTCTAGACGACCACAACTGCTGCTGCTGCTGCCTGTGTTCCTTTGAATAACGCGGCCGAGCCTACTTCACAAATCTGTCTTTTGTATGCGTTTCGACCCCCGTCCCCACCGTCGTACACTCCACGTTCGCAAAACTCGCCCCCCTCTTAACTGAAATTTCCCGTTCTCTTCCAATCTCACCACTCCTCCAACTCCCACACCCTTTAACTCCCACCCTCAAAAGAGTCCATGCAAACCACTCCTCCGCCCCTTCCCTTTCTCTGTCCGTCCCACTCCCCCTCTTACCATTCGCCGACTCAACTTTCTGTTTCCCTGCACCACTCTCATTCTATCCCTTCGGCTGGAGGCTTTTCCAAATACTCCTTCCCACCCCATCTCCTTCCCTTTCCACCTATGTCTCTGCCTCTTACTCTCCCTCGCCACTCTGCGCACAATTAATAGCAAATATGAGATCCGTAGTTCCACAAAACGTTCGCGGTCACTACAAAGGGGCCAATGGAAATAGGATTCGAAAAGGGGAAAAAAACGGAATCGATTGGCTTAAAATTTCCGTCCTGTACCTTAGCATGACTATGTGTCTTTAATTTTTTTTCTAATATGGTAATAAAATCGGAATATTGGAATGATACCCTTGCGCTTTCATCAGAGGTTTTTCCTCAAATTAGTCCCATTAAAACTACCCTGTAGTTTCAAAGTAATGTCTATGAAAATTTGAAGAAAACGACTTTGATTTATCTTCATTTTAATTGCTTTTAACTACTCAAACACTGCAATAACCCAATTCTCACAGCATTTTTATCATTTAGTCAGGAATTAATAGAAGAATCATTTCATCTTTTCCTCCAAGAATTGGATTATTTTAACATGAAAATTATCGCACCACGTATCATCTTGCAGACGACCACAATAATGTAGTTTCTAATTTGATATCCTGTAAATTTTCCCCTTCCGAGTTTCAAATTAAATGCTTAGATTAAAACACTAATTTACCGTAATGAATTCAACTGCTACCCATAAGATTGGCAATTTCGGGTTCAAAGACGCGGCATGAATTGACGGTTCTTATATGGGAATAGGAAGATAGTGAAAATTACTATGGACGATATTAATTATTATTATTGATTTCGTTTAAGCTATTTCAGTAAAAAATAGAACACATACGTGCGGCATATGTATATAAAATAAATTAATACCATATAGTTATATTGTTAAGGACAAAAGCAGGAACTGAGAACATCTTTCTACTCTGTTGAGCCATAGAAGTTCCATCGTTGGGCATGTCAGAATTTATAGAATAACAAAATTGTTGAATTCCTGAATGTATAGATAACTCTACTCATGACAATTTTCACTGAATTTTTCAATACTCATGCCACGGGTGGAAAAAAAGATTATTCTAACTTACAAAAAAAGTAGCCTCTGTTATTCTTATTTTCCGAATTAAGTTATGTTTATATTGCTTCAAACTAAATTTCTTATTTGAAATAAATCCTTCTACAATTTGGAAAGTTCAAATAAGTGGGACATTTTATTTTATGACGAACAATCAATAAAAGAGATAGCTAGGGGAATATGTTTTTAAGATGAACAACCAATTTAAAAATAAAGAAGTTAAGAGTTTTTTCAATCCAAAGAGGAAAAAATCGACCATTTTCCACATTAAATCTCGCCCACTCACACGAGTTGGGCGCACCAATGGGAGAAAGTTGTTCCCTGCGGCAGTTGAAAGAGAAGATTTAAGAGGATAGAAATGTGTGCGTGATTTCCCTCGCGCCCATCGGTGGTGGCGTTCTTCGGTTGAATTTCCGATAACCTGGATCGGCGTTTGATTCGCCTACGGCGGCCCGCACCTCCACGACTCTTCTCCCTCCTTCCCCCAACCAATAATTTCCTCAGTATCTTCTTTTTTTCTTACGTGTCTGCTCAAATTCTAATTCATTATCCACATCCCCTTCCCCCCATCCACTCCCTAGGAATTCGATTCTTTTCGCTCCATTTCATTCGCTCTCACCCACATCTCGAGATATCCTCGCACACATCCAACCCGCCCAATTCTTTTCATCGGAAAGAACGACGATAACGAGAGGCTTATCCCAGCCTCTTCTCCACATACACTAACACAAAGTCCTCCGACTACGCCCAACCCCAACGATGTGCCCACCAATCCCTTAGGGGAGGAAGACAGCAAAGAGAGCAAAGAATGGATGCGGGCCATGGGATGGGAATTCATTTTCCATTAATACGAGAATAGTTCTCATTCGAAAACGCCTTACGTTTTTGTTTTCCCATCAAAATTATCCTTGCTACTTCGTCAATGTCTTAATTTTTCCTTTATCATCTGTGCCTCCCTCGCCCGCTACCCAAACTCTCTGTCTCCATCCTCTTTTGTCTCTGTTCCAACGAAACGAAAGACAGTTTGAATCAATATTATCTCAGAAGAGGAATGGCTGACGATTTAATGAGGGTATAAATGGAGCGATCCTTAACAAAACGCTTGTAATTACCCATTTGCTGCTCTCTTCAAAGCGGAAACGGGATATACGCCAATGTCACAATTACTGCGCTCTAATTTAACTTTTTATTGGTAGGTATTGCAAAGTAAATATGAAATTAGCATCAACATATTAAACCTTCCATACTATCTAAACGTTTCCAATTAATGGTTAACAGACTTCATTCGATTTCTTCAGTCTGCGCTACAGGACCTGTTCCAAAAATAAGTAGAATAATTTTGGGCCACCAATACAGATGGCTGGAATGGGATGATTTTTGGTGGGAAAGTTAATTGGAGCTCTTGGGAAAGCAACGCGGCCCACGTCACCCTGTTTGAGGGTCGCATTACAAATTCACGATGATAGTTTCCATGGATCTTTGATATGCGATAAACTTATGCACAAAGCTTGGAAAAATTGGGTTCGGACACCATGATCATGGTTATGGATGCTTACGGAGAATAATAAATGTCCCAAGTGATGGTTTTCTGCTTGTACTGGATGTTCTGGGAACGTAACGACGAGGCTTACGATGAGGAATGCCCTGGACATCCATCAGGAACAAGAGTGAGATGAAAATGTGCCAAAAGTGAGACACATTCTCAATTGCGATTGAACTCCAAGTGTCAGGATGTCAGCATAAAGAGTGCAATATTCAGAAAACCACAGTGCATTGCATTCTTACAGAATATTTAGCCTTGAGAAAGGTGTGCCAAGATGGTCTCCAAGGTGCAGTCGGGAGGCTGTTTGAGTGACATTCTTGCCCTGGATCTCTTGGACCATTGAGAAAGTGACCCGAATGTTTTAAAATAGGTGGTGATTGGCGATGAGACTTCGACCTATAAGTGCTCAAGTACGATTAGAAGCGTGGCAGAGGCGCTGGCATTGGTATGTTGATGCATAAGGGTTTTGAAGTATTTTACAGGAATAGTTTTTAAGAGTTTTAGTAATTTGTACTTTGATCTATAATAAAGTTTTCCCCCGATTAATTTTACCAATTTTTTAGGGCCAGGCCATGTGTACAAGATGTGTCGAAAAAGTTGAAGAACTTAGTATATTAAAAAAACTTCATTGCCAGAATTTGGGATACATTGAGACATGGGTCTTTGAGTATGACCCAAGTATAACCCCTGTGAGTACCATTTTGGACACTGGATTCTGTCAAAGAAACTATGATGAAGTGTCTGAACGAGGATCTAGTTGATTCCTTATAGGAAGCACACCACAACTGGCGGAGTCACCGGCATTTGCTTGACGATACATAAGGGTGCTCTTATGGAGAATTTTGGCAATATGCTCTTAGATCTAAAATAATTTTTTCCCCAGATTTCTTCAAGTTATTATTTCGATAGACCTTGTACATAGTTTTTGAACAGCCACATCTTCTATTAAATATTTTGAACATAAAATTCACGTTAGAGATCGAATAATAATTTACAAATGGTAGCTAAAATTTTAAACTATATTGCCAGAAGAAAATGATTTCATCATTTGCGCAAGACTAATTTGTCACACTATATTCG
This sequence comes from Hetaerina americana, assembly GCF_022747635.1. Classification (NCBI taxonomy): domain Eukaryota; kingdom Metazoa; phylum Arthropoda; class Insecta; order Odonata; family Calopterygidae; genus Hetaerina; species Hetaerina americana. The sequence goes on from NW_027286070.1 coordinate 33,847,933, forward strand.
GAAAGTGATATGCATCTTCATGAAAATAGTTGGAACAGGTAAAAAATAGGTTACCTGCATTGAATTTAGTCAACAAAGGAATCAAAAAATAAAACATTAAATTGTTTTTCCATCGCAGCCTGATAATTAATTTTGCTTTATTAATTTAAGCCTAACCAATGCGCCAAAAAACATATCATCGCAAATTCATTGCCTAAATTATTTCTTGTTCTTTGGTCATCACTATTGAGCCACTGATGCACAGTAACTTTTTAAATACATGAATGTAATGCAGGTAAAATTATTATAATTCTTGTTAACATCACAAAGACTTTGAACAACTTAAATTTTACCACTTGAGATTATGACCCATGTCTCCATTGTATTTTTAATTATGTACGCTGATGAAGTGCAAATGGCTTACGTTCGCAAGAAATTAAATTCCTAGTTTTCATTTTAATCTGTCATAAGCATGGGCTAAGGCATTATAATGAAAAATAAGGAAATATTTTCAGCGTCGGAAAGGAAAATAATGTGAATCTTTTTCATTACTAGATATATTATCAAATTTTCTGAGTTAAACCACGGCTTATGCATTGAACACAAGCTCACACACGCCAAGGTTTGAGGGGACTTGCTGAGTAAGATTCAGCCACAGATGCAGTTAAAGAGGAGAAACTATAAGCCTTGCTTTCCCCTACGAAGAATTTTTTCACTCGGCGACATTCGACGTGACTGAACTACGATCACAGAAAACGGCGGAGCACGTGGCATGGTAGGGTAAATGTACGTATGTGAATCATGCGAACGAATAAGCCAGGACAATTTAGAGGAGAAAAAAGATTGGAGAGGAGGGAGGTATGGGAAAGGCCTGGTGTAATATGGAGAAGGCGGTGGGAATAGGGCGAGGGAAGTGACTGGGGGGGGGGGGAAAGGGAAGTCGAAAAGGTATTTTCCCTGTAGCAACTTTCAACTTCGTGGCATACTTCCCTACAGAGAACAGGGCAGTAGTAACTTGGGAGAGAAGTTCTCCTGTGCGGTCCAAAGTGTATGTAGGTGTAGAAGATGCGGGGATGGGTGGAGAACTAGAGGGGGACAGTAGTTTGGATTCGGGAAAATTGGAGGTGTGGAAATACCTGAGATAATGGGGGTTGAAAGAGAGGTGGCGAAGGGTAGGGTTGTGTAATGGAAGCGAAGGACACGTTAGACACTAGAAAAAAGCACGATGAGAGGGAGAATGGAACAACGTGGTGTGGTAAAATGGGTTAAAGTGAATACCAGAGAACAAAAAGTCACATATTAGCAAATCAATCACTGTTTTAATTTAACACTGGCTGTCAACTTAACCTGATAATAAAAGAAACGATATTATTATGTACATCTCGTCATATTTCAAAATGATATTTTAATGATATGATGAGTCTGATGGTAATCGTAGAACTGAATTAAACATTATAAAAGTTTACCCTTTGGAAACCTAAAGGACAACCGGTGAGTCCTAGATAATATTTAATATGGTTTAAAAATTTAACTTTTAATCTATGTATTGTATATTATGAATAAAATATTAAGTACGTGATATGAGTTCCTTTCACCATCAATCTCATGCATATTCGATATCACAAATTAGCGAAGTCACAAAAATTGACACCTCCCTACTAATATCCGAACTATCTCGAGACAAAGAATCATAATCTTCAGCATCATTCCAATGGCTTTGATCATAAACGGTAGAATTTCGGAGAATCAACAATACATTTACCATATCACACTTAATGATCAATAATACTTATATCACATCACACATTACACTTGAGGATACATTAGTAACCGAACATCACTTTGCCATATTTTCTGTCCCGACGCCTTCAGGATGAGAAGACGCCGAATGAAACCTTTAAATTTTGCTTAGAAGGGAATACAATAGGAAATAGATCGAGAAATAGGCCGAATACAACGTACTCTAAGCGACATGTAGGATCTATCACATCGTTAGCATAAGAAAGGTAAGAATTAAAACATATCAGCGTACAAAAATATTTAGGACGAATAAAATTGTATGTTTTGTCCTGTGAGAGAGTAACGATTCGCACAAATCCATATTGGCACATGCAATTACCCAACTTGATGTTGAAATCTATCTCCCCATACTTCCGTTGATCTTTCCCTACTGATTGCCATTCTTAGAATTCAAAATTATGCCCACAAGGAATTTTTCTAAAATAAAATAAGTGTTACCCATCTAAGCGTATTTTAACCCACCTTTGAGACAATGAAATAAACCGGAATTGATACAGCATGTTAGGGACTTCTCGACGACCATCTTCATTTCCGCGGAATATTTTCCAATCTTTGTTTATTGGTACAGCTTCAACACATCAGTTGACATTGAGGTGAAATCGTAATGTTTTCGCACGTAAATCGTTTCTATTGCAAATACTATTTCGTTGCAACGAAGCACATTGAAAGAAAAATACCTCACCAAGGGGTATTGCAAATACCTGCTCGAAAGTCTTCACAGTATTGAGCTACTTTAACGCTCGGACGACATCGAATTTCTCGATTCCCAGCTATTCCTGCCCTGTCCTTCTAAGTCTGTGGAAACTCGTGAATGACTCACCCCTATAATGTGGGCAGCATTTTTCTTTCTTTGAGATTCCCGTTAGCACATTACCCTCTAGTTCCAGCGTGACGAGTCTTCTTTTCATTTTTCGATACATGCAGATCAACGTTAAGTCTTCGGAAGGACAAGAGTGAGTTCATGTCATTTTAATCCCTCCAGCGAAACACCTAGTCAAGTTGATCCGTTTCTCCGTAAACTTTGGAGAACTACTACAGGGGTTGCTTACTTTATATGATTGCTAAATTAAAACATAATTGCCGAGGACCGGAATGTCTAATACTTCTAACGCTGAACTGATATACTCGGGCAATTGGGTTCAACATTGTTATAACTTGAGTTTCGTGTGAGGGAATAATCTGTCTATGCCGGTGTCTATCCATCTTATTTCACCCCAGTGATCAAATCTACCTATGTAATTTGGCGCAATAAAAATGGTTCTGTGTCGTAAGGAAGGTAAAAATATATTTCTTACCTTTGGAATAATTTTTAAAATCTCTTTGAGCATGATTTAAATCAGCCACATTATCTAAATTTAGAGTACATTCTTACTCATGTATGATGAGATTCTAGGAATTGTTAAATAGGAGTTGAATTTTCCTTCAAACTAGACTGATTGGAATATATGTTTCCTGAGAGAAATTGTGGACGATTATTCTGATCCCTGAATGTCAGTCAGGGATCAGAATATGAATCACGTCAGTTTTGCTGTTATCTCTCTTCTTACACGTATGGCCTCTCTTGCGTCGTACAAGTGGGTTATTACCACATTGATAACATCATCGCAGTGTTTTAAATTTTAGTACCTTTTATAATTGTAAAAACAATTTTTATAGAAATAGCTTAAAAATAGATTGCGTCATATCTTACGTCGAAAAACGCCAATTTTAATCTTTCCCTTTTTGCAACGTATCGGACTCGCTGAAAATCCACACAACCGAATACGTTCCATTTATAAGTTCAATTCTTACTCATCGAGTCTATTGTACTGAAAATGATTAGTAAAAAAACTGGATTTGATAATTTACTGAAATCACTCATTTTTAGTATAGGAGTACTAATAGCTAATTTATTTTAAATGAGCGGTTAAAATTTCTAAAATATGATCTCCATAAAATACGCAATTTGTGGCGATAATCCTTTTTTGGCGATGGTAGAAATTTGATCTTAACCAGACTATTTGTTTCGGCTAATGGGATCATGCAGGTGTCCTGTTTCACTAAATGAAATGTGGGGATTGGAGGTTGGAGAAGATCGGGTATAAGTTTTTGTATATTCCGCGAATATTTGTGAACACGTTTGAGAGTAGCATATTAATGAATAGACTATTTTTTACAGTGCTACCCACCAATTTTACTGTTAAGCTTCGACTTTCCTGTTTATTACTCGTCATGAATTTCTCATACTTTCTCTGGATTTATTTTTGCTCGCAGGTAAAAATTCAACAATTACTTTTGGTACCACGTTTTGAAGGAGTAATTGGCATAAAACTACTACCTCTCACCCCAAAAATAAAATTAAAATTAAGAAAAGGGAAAATACGAGCAAAACCAATGCACACTATAAACAGAAATAACATTTATAAAGTAATTACTAGTTCGTTTTTTTAGAATCTATGAAAGATATTTCAATTCTATGTGCGTAATAATGCAATGATGAAACTTGAGAGCAATCATTCCATAAACAGTATGACGTGTAAACTTCAGTCCAGTCACGCAATGATAAAAGTCTCTCCAGTTGTCGCAATGAAAAAATGACATGCATCTATGTTTAGACTGATCAGGGCTTTAGAAACACAAGTAAGCTGACATTTTAATAGACTAACTGACTAAGACTTATAGATGAGATATTTGAGCATGCATAAAAGAGAAATCACTGAGAATTCCTTAAATTCTGTCCTTCCTTCTTTTGGTTTATCCTAAAATATTTTAGGGCTTTTTTTCGCGAATAGTAGAAAGCTTAAAAGCATAATATTACTTATATCACATACTGCTAACTTGCAACGTGAAAAGACGATTACTCTTGAAACTGAGGGTAACTCGGAATTTTATGCCCCGTGTAACTTTTGAAGTGATGAATAGAAGGGCTCAACGAAATAAAAGGGAGTTGGCCGTGTACTGACGCGCGAATCTCACAAAAACCGCTTTTCTCTCCCAATCGGCTAGAATTCACAGAATTGGTGGTGGGTTCCGCAAGTGCGAGAGGGTGTGCGCCTCACCAGGAAGGATTCAAAGAATAGGAGGATAGGGCAGAGTGGGGTTTGGAGTGGGAGACGGCATTGCCGGGTCGGGAAAGGGCAAAATGGCCACGATGGGCGGTATGGTTGGGGAGGGTGGGGAATGGAGGGTAAGGGAACGATAGGCGGTAGTCGCGAAGGGAGCTGAGAAAATTGGATTCCTCTACGGAGAGAGCGTGATCGCCGCAGCAAACGGACAACTGGGGAAAGGAACGTGGGACAGCGAGCGGCGTCTGACTGGGACTACGACGCCCGATGCTTCCCTCTCTCCCACACCCTGGGCCATCGGTAAAACCCACTTCAGCTCCTCCTCCTGTTTCTATTACAAAACACTGGCACCACTCATTTTCATCCTCCCAAAATATCCTGCTCATGTTTTTGTTCCCTCCCCGCCTCGTATACTCCTCAGTCAAGCCTGGTACGCATAAGGACGATGTGTAGTTTCTATTGATGAAATACGGCACTCCCATCTTTCTATTTTCGATAAATTTCGCTATTTATCGAGAGCACACGTCACAACATCAAATTGGGTACTCTAATACTAAGTTTATCAAGTCTCTTTAGCTTTGATAAATATTGAAGCGAGTCGTACGTAGATAAATTACCAATACTGGTCGAGAAACTGTTTTTTGCAAATCATCATTTGTTTGGCGCTTTTATATATATACGAGGGTCATCCGGAAAGTAGTACCCGTTCATGCCGCATGAAGTGCTGACGACGCGAGTAGCCGCTGGACGAGGTCAGATAGCTTCAGTGGCTTGTCTGCCTTCTCTGAGCCAAGTTGCGTGACGCTAGCATTGCCTGTGTTGTTTCTGTGATTGTTTACAATGTTTAAAAAAATTGAGAACGCCGCCAGTTGTGAAGTGAGGGCAGTGATTAAATTCCTCAATGCAAGAAACGTTCGCCCATGTGATATTCATCGCCAATTAAAGGAGGTGTATGGAGACAATGTAATGGACGAGTCGTCTGTTCGGCGGTGGTGTCGCAACTTCAACATGGGGAGGGGGAACACACACGACGATGAGCGTTCGGAGAGACCGTCTGTCATTACAGACCAACTGGTGAGCTCAGTTGACGAATTCGTGAGGAACGATCGGCGCGTCACAATTGATGACATCTGTGAGCATTTTCCCAATGTTTCTCGAACAATTGTTCATGAAATTGTTAAACACCATCTGCATTATGCAAAAATTTGTGCAAGATGGGTCCCTCGCGTATCTCAATGAGCTGGCGGCGAAGGACTATGCAGCAGGAATACAGAAACTTGTCACACGTTATGACAAATGCCTTAATTTGCTTGGAGATTATGTTGAGAAGTAGTTTAAAGTATCCTCTTTCAAATAAAATTTTTTATGTTTGTTAATATTTACTTTTGTGTCTTTATTTCACGAACGGGTACTACTTTCCGGATGACCCTCGTATAATGAAATTTAATATCGTTGACCCATTCTCACACGGAGATTAAAGTAAAAGAACCATTGATACATTCTATTTCTATGATATTAAAATTTTACTAATTTGCCAATGTATCTTCTGATATTTTGAAATTAAATGAAATAATTGACTTTGTAATTCCACATACTTAATTTAAAAAAACACGACCCAGATTTCGACGTTGAACGTTATCAGCCAATTGAATTACCTTATTACCTGGTCACTGATGTAAAAGCAAGCCAACAAATTTTGATCAGTGGGTCCTTTTTTATGTGTTAAGAGTGTAAATTGCTTTACGGCGCTCGTTGTAACTAAGGCAATGTTTTTCATTTTCTTTGTCAGGTTATTCAAAAATAATTACTAAATAGGCCTCACTATGCCGGCGGGACCACCAAGTTCCTCCATTTCCTATGGTTTTGAACGGTACACTAAAGACGCAGAGCTTAGCGGTTGTCGCCGAATGAACTGGACCCAGGGGAATATCCTGATACCCGTATTGCTCCAGGTGTTCGTCCGGCCGTCATCGTAGCCGTGACTCAAATTTTGCCTCATAGCACGTGTCATGAAGGTGTCTTCAGCGCGAGAACGACCAACCCCTTTACATTCCCGTGGGATTCCTGTCGATATTAACGTAAATATAACTGTTTTCCGTCAAGAACACCATTACTATCGTAAAATAATAATTCGAGTTTCCGCAAAATAAAACTTAACCTTAAATATTTATATTTAATGAAATTAATTTTGTAAAACATCAGATTCCAAATAAATAGCTTTTATAAGCGGCTTTGTATGTAGTCTGGGGTCAGTCTCCTTACTGTATTTTGGCGTCTTGAAGACATCTGCAGCCTTGAGAGCTAGTCGCCTAACGCTCGAGTTATATTTCCTCCCTTTACTCCGCAGTGCAAATAAAATATAAGTCATAGATGAAGTTTCTCTTGGAATTTCAAAATGAAATTAACCAATCATAATGAAATGTAAGTTATAAATATTACCATTACAATTAATATTCTGTAGCTCATCGATAAATGTATTGAATGTATTTTTCTTACAGACTACACTCATTGAAGAAATGAAATGCACACAAATTTATCCGTTACAAACACGATTAAATTATGAAATGACCACAAATCGTTTAAAGTTGACCCTTAAGTCAATCAAGCTCACACTTTATTGAAGCATTTAATAAAATAGAGGATGATTCAACTTCATTTCTATCTCTGAATACACAGGCAAACATTATTATATTTTTTAACTCTTGATCAAACAAAATTATATTTAAATTCATCTCTTTCGTCGGAAATACAACAAATGTAAAACTTAAGTCTACTTGTATCAAGGAATTTTAGCAAAAAAGAGCTCAATGATACTGCGAATGTGCTTGACCACAGCGTAGACAATACGAAACAAAATGAGCTCCTAGGAATTTAGGAAACAGCTTAAATTTTCCTGTCTAATGCACAGTGCTCTCTGTTTTAATTGATTCCCAAATATTTAAATTTTGAGGAACATCTCTCCGCATCCCCTGGAATCTAAAAGGCTTCTTTAAACACTATAATTGTACCCACTGTAAGATCTGCCTGATATATTTTCCCATATTTTTTATTTCCCTTCTCTTTTCGGTTAAGTCATTTAACGCATTTGATATCATTAGTGTCTAATATCTACGACAACTTTTTATCAAGTTTGAATGGAATATTTCAAGTCTTTATAGTAAAGCGTCAGGCGTTTATACCCGTACTCGCTTTCTATTCTAAAACAGTGAGAATAAGATTTACTGTCAATTTAGGTCTAATTCATTTTCCACACTTAGCCTGTATTTTTTTCTTTCGACATCCTCTTTCTTTATGGTACAAGCCGTCTTTTGATGCATGCAGCTGTTCGAAGGGCAGGTCCGTTGGTTACTTTTATTTCCACGCTTCGATACCCCTCCTCCGATACACTCCAGAATCGCCCGCTATTTTTTCTGGAGGGCGTAATACCCTGAAGTGATAACCTCTAAGCATTCGAGTGTGAACTGGAAATTACATGACGAATAATATGAAACCTTTGTGTTCAAAGTAGCATTCTGTGAAATCAGTCCTTTCCGAATCAGTGCATAATTTAAAACGTCGGCAATGAACTCGACCGTTCTCACACACACCAACACGAATGAAATAGCATTAGCTACTCTGGAGCAGTGACGTAAAATCTTAAAAAGGTTATCTTGAATCCTATTCTATTTTTTTCACCAAAATATTGAGAAAAGTGTTGAAGAAAATGAATGTAAGGGAATCATAAAGTCGAATTCAAGCATAAGAGAAATTAACGTAGTCAGCTCTCAATGTTCCACTTTATAAATTGTTCGTCAAAAAATAGAATTGACTTATATCAATGCGTAAAACATTTGTAAGAAGGAACTAAAGTAAAGATAAAGTAAAACATTATCATTCAAAAAAGAAAAGAAATTTAAGGCTATGATAAAGAAAAAACTTTTAGTTAAGTCAAAAGAGATTGCCTCCATCATTCGTTACCAAAACTTCAAAGAAATGCTCTTAAGCTTCTAATGGTACAAATAATTGAAATTTTTGATCCCTACAATAAAAAATAATATAACTTTTTTAACGCAATAGATCACTGAATGTTTAGTAATTTTAATTACTACCCTGGTCATTACACTACCCGTTGTGTTCTTTCATTGAAAAAATTACTAGATATTTGCATAAATGTGACAATATTATAGGCTACATAATTAAAGACTAATTTGATGATGGTGTACAGGTATATTTTATACAAATAAACGTGCATAAAATATACAAATAATTTACTTTAATAACTATAGTTAAATACATGATTTTTTTATGGATTTCGATAGAAGACCTTTGATTCATTCAAATAAGTTACTATTGGTAGTTTATTACGCAATCGAAATCAATATATTCACCATAGCGCGCCAGTAGGGTCTTTTACATACCTTAAAAGAAAGTACAAAACAAAATTTGATAAAAAGATAGTTGTAGCTGGAATTTTGATGAAATTTATACAGCATATATTTAGTAAAATAAGTGTAAGATTCATGCAAGTTTGAAGTCAGCACCGAGAGAATCCAGTTGAGCGTAAAGATATTGGATGGTGATGGTAATAAAATTTTTTAATTCACAACTTCTCTAGGTTTTCGTTCCGTAGGGATAGTCATCATTATTTGAGTGAAAGAAAGAGCAAACTAATCAAAGAGAGAATGCTTGGCTGGGGACTACGTACGTCTCCATACCCTTGTGTGTGTTAATGAATTAATTCAGCTGGTAAACGATTTGCTGCAGGCAGGCATGCTCGCTCGAGCTCGAACCAATGCGAAAATAACAGAATATGATTGTAGGGAAAACAAGGCAGAGAACCAGACCGAGTTCGAGATGAAAGTTTGACTACAGATTGACAGGCATAATTCAGAGGTTATATACGGGCCAATGTGGGAAGATTTGTATATTGACCACAAAAGCCACGTACGTTGAGGCAATCAGCAAAGAAAATTCGCAGTCGATAAGTTTAGAGCTTGTAAAAACTTGATTCTGGGCTAGGTCTCGAGAAGAATGAAGTATAAGTAAAGCATTCCTTTTAATTTTTCTTAAACCTCTTATATTAAAATTTGACAAAGGCCCGAAACAAGTGAACGTTATATTTATGCCAGTTTCCTAGAATGAATGGCCTTCGTGAAGCCAAATATCCATCTAAAACTTTTGCAATCTCATGAAATCCAAACATATATAATTTATGGCGAAAAAGAAAACATATATTGACGCACAACCCCTCACCATGATTGGGATGTTTCAGACAAAGAATGAAATCTCCCAATTTTTTTTGGATTTTGGATTTTCACATTAACACATGAATTTGAAGTTATTTTACGGAATATCACATTGAAATCTTTGAATGAACATTGAGGTTAGGAGATAGAGGAAGGAAATATGTATAGCTTTGGTCGTTGAGAGAATCCGAATACATTCATCTTGAGGTGGGGAGAGAAATACAGAGGACTTCACACGCGACCATCCGATAACTGTTCCTATCGAAGATTAGGTGGATCATCTTAGCACCAAGCTTTAGTGGAATCAGTCGTAATGTATAACTTTTCTCGGGCTATGTTCCCCCCCCCCCTGTACCTACCGATCACTTTCAAATGATAATCATCTAATACGTAGCTAATTTTTAATATTGATTTTTAGTCTAGGAAGTTTTGAGGTCATGACATTCATCCATATTTTTATTCAATGGGGTCCGCTATCATAGAGGGTAAAGCGTAGAATGGCTGGAAATTCTACTGTTCAAATCCCAATTAATGCCTACAAAATATCCAATTACAAAACCAAAGAGATGATATTCTGAATACTACATTTTCGGACGAAACAGAACGGTTGCACAAGAAAACGAATTGATCACCCTAGCTGAATGTGTGAATTTCACAAGTCGGTTTGCAATTAGTTAGGGATGAGTACTGCCTCCACCATCCAATATTAATCTTAAGGCTGAATACTTGTGATCATGAACTAATGAGGCTGTTTCCAGTTGTCGGTTATTAATTCAATCAAATCATAAAATATGAATCTTCTCATACCATAGGTTTCAGAAGGAACACAAGAGTTAAGTCCTCCGATAAACGCAAACTTAAAGTGTGACCAAAGCATCAAACTATATGAATGTTTGCATTAATTTCTCGAAGACCCTTGCGGCAGATATTTCACTTGTCGAGAGTCTTAACCATTGATGTAGCCTCAACTGCACGGATCCCAGGTTAATCAGCATATCACACTCGGGGATCAGACACATGGAGATCACAGAAATCACGAGCATAGAGAAAAAGCTAAAATGTTGTAGTATTTAACTAAGTCCCCACTTAGACTTACGATACTGTCGCAAGGGGCGTTCCTAAATGGTGCGACACAAAGGGTATCGGGGAAAGTCAGAATTACTACACCGAGTGTTACCCAAACAATCGTTTATTATACAAAATACAGTTGAAATGCACCATTTACAAAGTTATACGCAATTTATGGATGGCTAGACCCTCAGTACACCAACGCGCGTCCGTCAGGAAGGGGGTGTGGCAGGGCGGACGCAGTCACGACACGCATAACCTGGGCAGAGCCCTCGTCCGAAGTTGAGTCAGAAAATAGGACACGCTGTCGCGACAAGCGCAACATAGCCGAAGCATCGTGCCCTACCGGTCACCACCAGATAACCAACTGACCCTTACCTGGGAAAGGGTGTAGGCAGGTTGGACGCGGTCACGACGAACGTAACCTGGGCGGAGCCCTCGTCCAAGATGAGTCAAGAATAGGACACGCTGTCGCGACAAGCGCAACACTGCCGAAGCTTCGTGCCCTACCGGTCACCGCCAGATAACCACTGACTGCTTTTCGCCCCGCGATCAGGGCTTTTATACCCAATTCAGGAGCATTGTCGCTGGTCACGTGGGAGTTTTGGGGAAAACCAGGGAGGGAATACCATTGTTGTTGATCGCTTGGAAACATTGTCGTTGGTCATGTGGGAGTTTTGGGGAAAACCAGGGAGGGAATACCATGCTGCACACCTGCAACAATGCGTCGTTGATTGCTTGGGGTGGGTATTTGGAGGAGCCAGGAAGGGAAAACCATGTCGCATACTTGCGACATTACCCCGGCAGCAAATAAAATCAAGGGTCTAACCATTCCAGGAAAACAACATACACAAATTAAAAATACAAAATACAAAACTTATTATAGAGCACTTGAACATAACCCAAAAATTTTCAACAGCAAGGGAAGCAGGAAAAGTTTTTCACAATCAGTTTTTCCCTTGAAAACAACAATTGTTTACGACACAATACAAATTTGAGAACAGTGGAGCATTGGACACATTCACCATGATAAGAATATTATCTTTCTGGTTTCGGCTGACTATTTCTGGCAGGTATTGGAAGCCATCATCAGCTGAGCATCCGGGAGGTAAAGTAAAACTCCCATGACCATTCATTCTCAAAACCTGCTGTCATACCAACGTCCGAGCTTCTCACTCTAACTGTGAATTGTATAGGGGCCTTAATTATGTGCACACCACAGCTCTGAGCAATTTTTACAAATTGCATTTTGAAATCACTCACCGCCAGGTAAAGTGAATCTGTGGTCAATTAAATATTTTGATCACCATCTACTGATGGGGCCGGAAAGGGGTGAGCCTCAAAAATCGTATTTTTCTGACTCCTTTGTTGCATGAGTAAAATGACTAGCAGGGCAATCCTTCCAGAGTGCCGCGCTATTTTAACGTGAGCCACCTTGTAAAGGGGTAAAACATCACTTCCCCAGACGCCCGTAAAGACCAAGCCTGGTGTATTCATTCGCTCCGCTCCCTGGGTTGCCTCTTTTAGGAGACCGGGAGCAGGGATAGAAGGTGTTAACACCCCATACTCGGCTAGCATCACCATAGTACTGAGTCATCTGGCTTCATGGGATAGCTGGGAAGAGTGCCGGGAGAGAGGGACACAACTAATTTGTTACAGAGTGAGAAGTTCTTCGGTTTGTAGTACAGCAGTGACCACTCCTTATCACCGGCCAATTGAGCAATCTTCTTTAAGATATATTTGACTCGCGCATCTTGTACCTGCCAGAAAATGCAACCCCAATCTTCTGTTTATACGGATGTATTTGCCTTAAAATATTCACCGTTTACTTAAAATTAACACAGAAAATCCACATTTTATAATCACGTTCCTTGGAATCCCAGAGCTTTTCTTTCTGAGTCCAAAATTGTTCGTATTAACAATCAACTATTGGTCCAATGCTGGTTTAAGGGCAAACATAGCAAGATCACTAATGAATCACTTTTTGGTACACTTAACACAGGGTACACTTAATAATCTTAAACATAGAAACACTTAAACCTAATGCACAAGCACTTAATAATCTTAAACATAGAAACACTTAAACCTAATGCACAAACACTTAATAATCTCAAACATAGAAACACTTATTTCGGCGTGAGGGCTTGGGAAGCTTGCACTCTTAGAGCCCGGCAACGTCGATATAGAAATCGTCTGGCCTTATTATGTCTTTTACGTCCTTAAGGGACAACATTGGCCTCTACAAGCGTAGAGGGGAGTCTACATTGTAGGGGAACACATGAGGAGACTCTGGGGAACTAAACGGGTTCTCGACGGATTTCGGTCTGCATCCCTTTGAGGAGAGTCCATGCGAGGTGGATGCCCAGGATTCCTCAAATTCCCGCATGGTTGCATCCCACCAGCAACGGAACCGGCGCTCTTCGTACTGGTTCACCAATCCCACAACCTCTGGCTGGTTGAGATGTCCTGCGGGGGCGAGAGATGGCCTTTCCTCCGGGGGTCCTCCTTCGGGGGCGAGCCACCAATCTTCCAATGGATCGTCCCGGTCCTCCTCACCAGACTCTCGGGTGTTGCCATGCAAACTCTCTCCTCATGAGGCTCCATCGCCTCGGACGGAACTTCACTAACATTGACTCGCGACAAGTCTTTTCATCGCGGAAGGGTCTGGCCAGAAGTTTTCGTCCTCAGCGTCTACCCAGTTACTGAGGGGTGCCTGAACTTCCTCCCGAAATGGCACCACCTCGACTATATAGCCCTTTTTTAACTTTTGTTCCCTGCTACGAATGTTACAAAGTAATATGGGGACGGTGCCTTCAGGTGACACCGAAGCAATACTCGGCAGAATAAATAAATCTCTCTCGCTTTCCACGACTCGCACCTCTTCGCCTTCAGCCATCTGACTCTTTACCTTCGACAACACAACGGATAACGGCGGTACTCTAATAGATTCCTCTAATATAATTTTGCTCGATCGGCCAATCCCATTACTAGCGCCGGTCTGAATTTCGCGAACTTTGCCATCGCACAAGGGGGCAACCAATCTATCCTCTGTTACTGGCGGAAAAACACAATCATCACCCGACTCCTTTATCCCAACCCGGGAGCCCGTGGAAACCTCAAAGACATCGCCAATAACTTCGTCGCACCGGGGCCCAACAAATCGATCCTCTGTTACTGGCGGAAAACCACAATCATCACCCAACTCCTTTATCCCAAACCGGGAGTCGGTGGAAACCTCAAAGACATCGCCAATAACTTCGTCCCTAGCGGTGCAGCCTGATTGCGACGCGGGTGGCACCCTATCCATGATTCTTTCGGCCTTCGCCACCTCTGCTAATTTCTCTGAATCCTTATTTAGAGATCCGTTATCCTTATTCCCATCGTCCCTCGCTGTCGATTCCGCCATCGTTACTTGAAAACAACCTCCCTCCATACTATTATTTATTCGCGAGTTACATTTCATTATCTCTGCCGGGAGAGCACTTTGGTTTTTAGTGTCGCTTATCGTTTTTTCCTCAAGGAATACTAAATCATACGTGGCCATTTGCGAATCATTGCCATTAATTATACCAGAAATGAAAGAATCAAACGCCTTGACCTCTTCCGAAACTCCAATTTCATGGGCACCTCTGGGCTCGTTTATCTGTGATGTTACGGTATTAGATTTTAGGTTCGTCTCGTGTCCCTCACCCATTCTTATTTTCCGTTTATTGAACGATATACTTTTCCCGTAACGAACCATAAAATCAAGGCCTAGAAGACCGTCATAGCTCGTTTCCCCCAAATCCACTACTAAGACGTCATGGGGATATAATTTATCTTCGATCAAAAATGGCACGCAACTCTGTCCAATGATTGGTAAGGGATGACCTGACGCGCTTCGCACTCGAGAATTGTAATCAGAAATCTTTAATTGGCCAAACGGAAATTTTTTATTATTAATGATGGTAACGGCTGCTCCCGTGTCCACTAGAAAATTGTAATCTTTCCCTAAAATTTTCACTATTATTGTCCATCCCGCTTCTGGAGTGACCGCTAGAATTAAATCTGTCCCGACCTCCCGGTCGGGAGATCGGCGTTTCCCGCCACGATGGGATTTTCGCGCCTCGGGCAGCGTTTGGGAAGATGGCCAGTCTTTTGACAGATGCCGCATATCACGAGTGGGCAATCTGTAGAGAAATGATTTTCATTACCACAATTAAAACACAAAGACGGCCTCGTTCCCCTCTCACTCTGTCTACATGCTCGAGCAATGTGACCGGTTTTACCGCAGCGAAAGCAAACGCGTGCGCCGTGATTATCCTTTGGTGCCCCTCCTTGCACCGGGGGAACCGATCTTACTTGGGAACCCCTCCCGACAGCCTGTGCGGCGTTAATTTGTTCCACGGGAAACTGCCAACCTGCAACATTTGGCGGATTCGCGTGCATCCCTGACCAAGGCGTTATATTTGGAGACGGCGGCCACCTATGGGGCGATTGACACAACCACGCATGAGACTGTTGAGGTGAATTTACTTCTCTATTGACGGCGTAATTTCTGACGCTAGCTTCTTCAACGCTTGCGAACCCTTCTGCCTCAATCAAGTTCGTTGGATTACGCACCAACACAAACCTGCCAATCTCTTCCCTCAGCCCAATTAAAAATTGCGCGAGAAGTCTACCTTCAATCATTCTCTTCGCTGTTTCTGAATCAATCTCGCCCCATGACTCGCGTAGCCTACGGGCGACATTGCGCAATCTGGTTGAAAATTCTGCGACGCTCTCCAGCGGTTTTTGTACACAAGTGTTAAATATTTTTTCTAACATGATTGGAGAGGCCTTAAGGGAAAATCTCCTTTTGAGATTAATGGAAAAGTCCGCGTATGAACCTAATATGTGATGATTTGCAGAGACAAAATCCGCTGCGGTTCCTCCAAGCCGAAGTTGAGCGACTCCTAAGGTCTGTGCCTCATTCCAACCACTAAGATTACTTACAATACGAACGCTTTCCAAAAATTTGTCAACCCCTATCTCATCTTCACCGCTAAACGTTGGAATTAAATGAAACTGGCTGCCAATAGCGGCGGTTTGCGCAGCTTCTCCGCAAACATTTTGGGGGCTCGTGCTACTTCCTGGCTGTTCTAACACATTAACCGAAGGTGTGAAGTCGAGTGTATTGCCGAATTTAAATTCAGGGACGGTTCCTTGATAATCGAGAAAAGGGTTATAGTAACCAAGTCTATGAGGGTTAAGGCCATCCATCGCGAAATTTAATCCAATACTAATTACGTTAAAATTTTGAGGGTGCTTAATTAATTTATTTTTTCATACTCCGAGTTTATCCGATACCCACGGTGGGCGCTGGTTGGGCTAATTTTCCGATTTAAAAAGGTACACGGGAACATGAAAATCTATGATAACTATCGCATTCACTGAATAAATTACCAGTCCAACCGTTACCCCACACCTGACACCAATATGTCGCAAGGGGCGTTCCTAAATGGTGCGACACAAAGGGTATCGGGGAAAGTCAGAATTACTACACCGAGTGTTACCCAAACAATCGTTTATTATACAAAATACAGTTGAAATGCACCATTTACAAAGTTATACGCAATTTATGGATGGCTAGACCCTCAGTACACCAACGCGCGTCCGTCAGGAAGGGGGTGTGGCAGGGCGGACGCAGTCACGACACGCATAACCTGGGCAGAGCCCTCGTCCGAAGTTGAGTCAGAAAATAGGACACGCTGTCGCGACAAGCGCAACATAGCCGAAGCATCGTGCCCTACCGGTCACCACCAGATAACCAACTGACCCTTACCTGGGAAAGGGTGTAGGCAGGTTGGACGCGGTCACGACGAACGTAACCTGGGCGGAGCCCTCGTCCAAGATGAGTCAAGAATAGGACACGCTGTCGCGACAAGCGCAACACTGCCGAAGCTTCGTGCCCTACCGGTCACCGCCAGATAACCACTGACTGCTTTTCGCCCCGCGATCAGGGCTTTTATACCCAATTCAGGAGCATTGTCGCTGGTCACGTGGGAGTTTTGGGGAAAACCAGGGAGGGAATACCATTGTTGTTGATCGCTTGGAAACATTGTCGTTGGTCATGTGGGAGTTTTGGGGAAAACCAGGGAGGGAATACCATGCTGCACACCTGCAACAATGCGTCGTTGATTGCTTGGGGTGGGTATTTGGAGGAGCCAGGAAGGGAAAACCATGTCGCATACTTGCGACAATACATATGTTACAAGAGATACGTATTGAACTATCGAATTGAGAGTATGAAGAGACTTTTCAGACATTGAATGATTTGATAACCAGAGCAAATATAATCTATTCTTCTCCAATGATAATAAGGGCTTAATCTTCAGTAAAAAGTACAACCTCAAAACAAGTATGAGTAGCAGGAACCACCACAAGGAAGTTTATCATCATCTATTTAATTGCTGCTTTTAAAAGCCGAAACGAAATATGTGTGATCAATATAGTCATTCCACCACATTTCAAATTGGTTTTTGTAGATGTGAGCACGCAAAAAAATCTATTCGAATCGTTCTCATTGGTTGTTTTACCCACAAATTCATCTTTAACGCATCACCATGCAATACCAAAACATGAGCGCTCCCAATACCACAAGAGACTCGGTATCTATAGTAGCCACTGCAGAGGGACGTCATCGATATCGCATAACTGATGGGATGCAATATAGTGAACAACGTGTTAATCCCAGGTAAACCACTTCAAACCAATCAATTATTTTGTACTCATGTTTCGCAGTTATTTGCTAAGGAGTGCACCGCAATGGCTTTTACAAGTCGCGTTCAGGACCGCAGATGTCAACTTGAAAACGATAAGCCTCTCTCACTGACAGTTCCATTAAAGCTGCAAAAGGTTGATCAATGTCAATTGGTTATTTTTGTATCCTCCTGATATAGCATGGCACATATTTTTTATCAAGATATATTCCCAGCAATTCTCTCAGCGTTTAACTACCTAATCATAAAATTTATATCCTGGATTTGTAACTCTTGCTGTTAGAATTTCCCAGAGTGAAAGACGATTTTAAAAGCGAGAAATTTATTGATGAGAGGCAGTTTAAAATAAATGGAGAGCTTCTCATTTTACCACGATAAAACGCATGAAGCACTTAGTTTCAGCTGAAATTCAGAAAATGCATCAAAAATATTACAATGCTTTCCAAAAGATATGTTTCTTTATAGAAAAATATTGCAGTTGCATGATATTCGCTCATTTGGAAAATATGCTTTATTTACCGATTTACTGAAAATTGGATGAGGTACCCGTAAAACAATCAATGTCTCTCTGATTGATTGCGGTATTAGTCCTAAACCTAGAAGGGAGTAAGAAATGGTTAAGCTAAAACTTGATGAATGCAATTTCTAATCATACAATGAGCAAAGTCTTAATCAAGGTTAGGGTCCATCATTGGGCAATATTGATTCTAATTTTATGTGCAGAATCAATACTGGAGCGATTTATATAAGACATTTACACAAAATGCAACTGCTTTTATGGAGAACTGTTATTTTTTCCATTTTGAGGCAAATACTTCGTTCCCTTAAAAAGAAACCAAACGAGGGCAGTTTTCTTACCGATTAGTTAGCAGTTTTTCCTTAGACAGGAAGAATAGGGTCCTTTAAGACAGTTTCTCATTGGCAAATTCATATCATCGCTACGCCTTTCATTCCTTATTACTAGTTCCTTATCAGGAATTAGCGCACTTCAGACAAATAAAAATTGGTTTCCGATCGTTCCAATACTCTCCAATCTCTAAGCCCATCTGCATGAATAAACATAAATCTTAAAAACTCTTATGTGGGGGAAACGGATATAGGAGTGAAAACATTTTACTTCGGCAAAAGAACTATACATATACATTTGCACATGATTGTTTTAAGGTTAGCATTCTACGCAGTCAGCCAATTCACGTTCCCTTTCGTCAAATTTTCAACTAAAATTATTTGAAATCCCCATGATATATCAATTACGCATCAACTATATCTTCTATCTCGTAAAAGGGTATTTCCTATATAAATAAGCATACTTGTAAACATTACAACAGAAAATTGACCTTAATAAACAATAAAAATCATATGTTCATTTGAATACTAATCATGAAACTCAAATATCTTTCATCGCACACATTCAATCATATAAGGCAAATAAACACTCCTTTAAGCATCCTATCTTTGAAATAATGGTAAAAATATGAATAGCATGACTGCATTCATGCGGAATAAAGTCCTGAGTACAGAAACTGATCCACAGTAATGACATGATACCCAGCTCATTAGATACCAATGTCAGAAGTTTAGTTACTTGTGATTTAGTCAAGGCCATTTTTCAGAAATTTACGTAGATTAAGAAATTGAACACAATGGATTTACTCTGATGCACCTGGACATTTCGCTCAGACTTGAATCTGCGGCCAAGGAGCAGAACATTCTAATAACTAAAGCAAAGAGGAATTAGCCTACATTCCCCACCCAAAGGGCTCCTTGCTGTAACCTTGGGAGTAAGAGCACTCGTACAAACATCAAGAGTAGTATAAATCGATTCCTTTTGCACTTGACCTAACTTAATATTTTCCAATAGTTCCTTCTTTCCCACCTTTCTCCCTATCTGGAATTTATTCCATTGCAAAAATGGTACAGTAAAGCTCCTATTCCCAGTTTTACAATAGGCTTACACCACGCCATCAACCTTTGCATTATGATGCAGTTATAAATTCTTCCCATTTTAAATATAGTTTCAAATATTTCACATAAAAGTATCAGGAATTAAAACGAAGTTAAGCTGGACTAAGTAAATTAAAACATCGTCCTACATTGCCTATCCAATAATTCCCTTATCTATGACATTACGGCCTCACTGTAATAATTTTCCCTACTAACACTGCCATTTAAGTCAGATTTACGATGCTGAAATTGTAATGCTTTCAAGATTCCCAAAATTTGGTGAATTGATACCAGAGACTTATAGTAACTTTTCGCTTACCACTCGATATTAAATGTGAGTTATCGGGCCGGACAGAAAATGTATCTCAGAAAAATGTGCATATGTTAGCTACACTGCGCCCTTATTTTTTATCCAGGCTATCCCAGCATCCCCTGATTTTTTTATCCATCAAATAAATTATCATTGTTGTTATTTTTGTCTTTAATTGTCATAGCACGTCTAGGTCACAATACCAGTTAAATTGACCAAGAAAGTTTACAGGTGAGGTTCGTTCATTTTGGAGCTGGCATTGCAATGGCTAAGTAAATTGTCGGTCAAATGGCACTAGCAAAGCGCACACCTTGGCACCCTTTCTCTATTCCTCTCCCCCTAATCCCTACCAAGCAGTTAATTACCAACCGGTAGGGGAGAATGACCCCAGCAGGCGTGAAGCTTCCACCGCAATGAACATTTCTACTCTTCCTGTTAAATGCAAGCCCTTTTATCGTATCTCGAACTTCAGCAATTCACACGAAGTCGCCCACTATCCCAAATAGACTGACCAACAGTGAAAATTAACTATAAACTAGTGAATTAATAAAAATGAACAATAAAAAAACAATAACGCCATGGTGCATGAATGATATGCAGTAAATGCCTCTGAAGCTTTACTTAAAAAGATATTTTCTCCAACATATGAAGTAAGAGGTAAATAGTAAATACAGCCTTCCTCAGAGAAAACAATTTCAAAAAGCTTAGTTTTTTTGTATGATTTTTCTTTTGGCATCCGACCAATTTGCGCCAAATGAAATAAAGTTAATTAACAAACACTGCGGGAGAGAGGGCTAAACAATTTCATAAGAGATGGTGGCATAAAGAAAAAGTTTAAAAAGCAAAGGAAGCAACTTAGAACAAAAACAGTATTCCAGAAAGGATTAAAATTATCCCTAAAAATGTGTCCTCGAAGCAGCACAGCCTTTGAGCACCTCAGTATATGAAAATTAAATAGTAAAGAGACCAAGATGGACACGCAGGTGTTCACTCTGGCCTCTTTAGATCAGATGAAGTCTCATTGTACTAAAACGTAATCAAATGTAACGCAATAAAGGTACGTTAAAAAAGTACTCTTGTTGTGTGACGCTCGCCGAATACTGAGACAGAAGGGGAAGGGATGGCATCGTTTTTTTAACTACAGCGTCGACTAGAGATTATCTTTGAATTATATATGTATATTATATTATATATATATATATATATATATATATATATATATATATATATATATATATATATATATATATATATATATATGTATATATATATATGTATATGTATATATATATATATGTATATGTATATATATATATATGTATATATATGTATATGTATATGTATATATATATATATATATATATATATATATATATATATAATGTATAACACTTAGCACTAGTGGACACAGACAAAAACACAGAAACACACAAAAAAAGAGACTCACTATTTTTCGAATTTTCGGTGGTCGTTGCCACCTTTATCAAGGAGGAGAGGGACAGAACTGAAGGGAATACGAGGGCTGGAGCGATGGATGGAAGGGGAAGGTGGGGAGGGAATTCCGAAGGGACGGGTTTGGAGGGGCAGCGTTAGAAGGGTGGGGAAAATGTAGAAGGTGATGGGGGTGGAAGGGGGATGAAAATATAATTAGAACAGGGTAATTAGTGCCTAATATTGATTCCTGGCCAGTTCCAGGACTCCAAAAGCCAGATGAAGGATTGCTCTAGTGTTTTCAGTTTCAGAGGAGGATCAGAGGGTGGGAGGGATGCTATGATTGATACACTATAGCATTTATCAAAGGGAGTGTTGTGTTCGGAGGCGTGTTTGGGGATAGGGAGCATGTCAATGAAGGAAGAGTTTTTGCATGAGGCTCGGTGGTTGTTGATTCTGATATTGAGGGGTGTGGTGGTTTGCCCAATATAATAGGCCGGGCACAGTTGGCACTTCAGAAGGTACACTACATTGCTAGAAGTGCAAGTAGAGGAGGGAATTGGTGGGAGAGAGTTAAAAAGCGGGTGGGAGAGGGATGGGATTTTGGTTTTGAAAATAGGGCATGTTTTACATCTGGGTTTATTACAAGGCGTTGGAGTGGTTTTAGGACGGGTTGGGGATTTAAGGAGTGGATTTGTTGATTTGAGGAGATCGGATAGGTTGGCGGGGCGTTTGAAAGTAACTGAGGGGCATTTGGGAAAAAGGTTGGCGGTGGCATTATGATTTTTTAGGATAGGGTAGAGGTCTTTCAGGATTGATCGTATAGATTCTAAGCCCGGGAAGTATGTAGTGCAAATTGAGAGAGGGTGGGGTTCTGCGGTGGAGGAAGGTTTGGGAGTGTACGCATGTTTTCGGATTCTTTTGTTCAGGAGGGATTCGGGATAACCTCTTTTTAGGAGGGAACAGTGTAGACTTGAAAGGAAATAATCAAGGGAATCAGGGTCACTACAAATTCTGTGTCCCCTTGTGGATAGGGAGTAAGGAATGGAGCGTTTTGTGTGATATGGGTGGCAACTATTGTAGTGTAAGTATTGCTGTTTGTTTGTGGGTTTAATATGTACAGAGGTGTGAAATGTTTGGTTTCTTAATGTAACATTTACATCTAGGAAGGTGATTTGGGAGGAGGATACTGTAGAACTGAAGGAAATAGAGGACGAAGCATTGAGGTCGGAAATGAAAGCTTTCAGGGAATCGGTACCATATTGCCAGAGGAGGAAGATATCATCGATGTACCTGAGCCACAATAGAGGTTTCAGTGGTTGTTTTGACAGGAATTTCTTCTCTGCGAGACCAAGAAAGAGGTTTGCATAGGAAGGGCTGAACCTGCTACCCATGGCACAGCCCTTGATTTGTAAGAAGAATTTGTCGTTAAAGAAAAAGGAGTTGCGGGTGAGGATGAACTCGGAAAGACTAAGGAGAAAATCTGTGCTGGGTATGTGTGGCTCAGGGCGTTGGGAGAGGTAATGTTTGAGAGCGGAGAGACCTTCTGAGTGGGGAATCGATGTGTATAGGGATGTTGCATCTATGGTGGCCATAATGATCTCAGTATCTGGAGGGAGGGAGGTTGATTTTAGCCTTTCCAGGAAATGGTAAGAATCTTTGGTGTATGACGGTAGGGAATGGACTATCGGTTGGAGATAGTGGTCTACAAATGCAGAACCAGGGCATTGAGGATTTTTGGCAGTTTGGCAGTTGAGGCATTTTGGGATTCCCAACCGTCACTCCAGCAAGTTTCCAGACCCCTTCACAACGCCTTACATAAATTCAAGCCGGCTTCTGCCCGAGAACCCAATCCCCTCCCCCCAAATCATCCAATTGAAATTTTTATAAACCTTCTCCTGTCCAGAATTTCCAACCCGTCTTTCCTCAAGACCCTAAATCCTCGACCCAACCTGTCTCCAACCGAATCCACTGAACTAAAAAGGCTAATTAAGGATCCTAATATCATCATTACTTCCGCGGACAAAGGTTCAACAGTTGTTGTCTTAAATAGATCGGATTACATAACGGAGGTTGACAGGCAACTCTCGGACACGTGCGCATACCGGCAAATCCCCGAAGACCCAAACCCCGCACTTCAGAAGGAACTTATTGAATTTCTCGTGTCCAACGGGCCAAATGAGGGTCTATCTCCTTCAGACCTGGACCTCCTCTCCCCTCCCCACCCACGCACCCCTCATTTCTATATCCTTCCAAAGATTCACAAGCCTGGGAATCCCGGTCGTCCGATTTTATCCTCCCGTCACTCCCCAACTGAAAGAATCTCTGCATTTGTAGACCACTATCTCCAACCGATAGTCCATTCCCTACCGTCATACACCAAAGATTCTTACCATTTCCTGGAAAGGCTAAAATCAACCTCCCTCCCTCCAGATACTGAGATCATTATGGCCACCATAGATGCAACATCCCTATACACATCGATTCCCCACTCAGAAGGTCTCTCCGCTCTCAAACATTACCTCTCCCAACGCCCTGAGCCACACATACCCAGCACAGATTTTCTCCTTAGTCTTTCCGAGTTCATCCTCACCCGCAACTCCTTTTTCTTTAACGACAAATTCTTCTTACAAATCAAGGGCTGTGCCATGGGTAGCAGGTTCAGCCCTTCCTATGCAAACCTCTTTCTTGGTCTCGCAGAGAAGAAATTCCTGTCAAAACAACCACTGAAACCTCTATTGTGGCTCAGGTACATCGATGATATCTTCCTCCTCTGGCAATATGGTACCGATTCCCTGAAAGCTTTCATTTCCGACCTCAATGCTTCGTCCTCTATTTCCTTCAGTTCTACAGTATCCTCCTCCCAAATCACCTTCCTAGATGTAAATGTTACATTAAGAAACCAAACATTTCACACCTCTGTACATATTAAACCCACAAACAAACAGCAATACTTACACTACAATAGTTGCCACCCATATCACACAAAACGCTCCATTCCTTACTCCCTATCCACAAGGGGACACAGAATTTGTAGTGACCCTGATTCCCTTGATTATTTCCTTTCAAGTCTACACTGTTCCCTCCTAAAAAGAGGTTATCCCGAATCCCTCCTGAACAAAAGAATCCGAAAACATGCGTACACTCCCAAACCTTCCTCCACCGCAGAACCCCACCCTCTCTCAATTTGCACTACATACTTCCCGGGCTTAGAATCTATACGATCAATCCTGAAAGACCTCTACCCTATCCTAAAAAATCATAATGCCACCGCCAACCTTTTTCCCAAATGCCCCTCAGTTACTTTCAAACGCCCCGCCAACCTATCCGATCTCCTCAAATCAACAAATCCACTCCTTAAATCCCCAACCCGTCCTAAAACCACTCCAACGCCTTGTAATAAACCCAGATGTAAAACATGCCCTATTTTCAAAACCAAAATCCCATCCCTCTCCCACCCGCTTTTTAACTCTCTCCCACCAATTCCCTCCTCTACTTGCACTTCTAGCAATGTAGTGTACCTTCTGAAGTGCCAACTGTGCCCGGCCTATTATATTGGGCAAACCACCACACCCCTCAATATCAGAATCAACAACCACCGAGCCTCATGCAAAAACTCTTCCTTCATTGACATGCTCCCTATCCCCAAACACGCCTCCGAACACAACACTCCCTTTGATAAATGCTATAGTGTATCAATCATAGCATCCCTCCCACCCTCTGATCCTCCTCTGAAACTGAAAACACTAGAGCAATCCTTCATCTGGCTTTTGGAGTCCTGGAACTGGCCAGGAATCAATATTAGGCACTAATTACCCTGTTCTAATTATATTTTCATCCCCCTTCCACCCCCATCACCTTCTACATTTTCCCCACCCTTCTAACGCTGCCCCTCCAAACCCGTCCCTTCGGAATTCCCTCCCCACCTTCCCCTTCCATCCATCGCTCCAGCCCTCGTATTCCCTTCAGTTCTGTCCCTCTCCTCCTTGATAAAGGTGGCAACGACCACCGAAAATTCGAAAAATAGTGAGTCTCTTTTTTTGTGTGTTTCTGTGTTTTTGTCTGTGTCCACTAGTGCTAAGTGTTATACATTATTATTCACGTCCGTGAGTCTTTCAAAAAGTGTTATATATATATATATATATATATATATATGTATATGTATATATGTATGTATATATATATATATATATATATATATATATATATATATATATATATATATATATATATATATATATATATGTGTGTGTGTGTGTGTGTGTGTGTGTGTGTGTGTGTGTGTGTGTGTGTGTTATTGGTTTCGATTTTCTCAGACAGTTTTATAATTTTTCGTGACTTCGTAATATTAATTGATAGACATGTATGTACGGCATCTAAATATAAAATATCCCATTTATACGTAGTCAGTATTTTTACTGAGATGTTTTAAAGGTTTAATGAATAAAATATCAATTCTCACTTTTTTGCAACTGATTTATACAGAAAATGAAAAATATTTCTAACTAATTTATAAATTTATAAGTTCCTTGATCAGCTGTGTAGGACGGAGAAAGAGTATGAAAACTTCGCTGGTACGTTAAAACGCACTTTTTTCTTACCTGCACACTTCTGGGGCGAATGCTATCAAAACAAAACGTTGAGGAATAAATAGCATGGAAAAATTGATTTCTATTCGTGTGATTACATGAGCTCTAAAACTGGGGACACAAACTAATACGCATTTTCAATGCTTTGCAAAACTAAAAACAAAAAAGACTAATGATTAATTCATGAACTCATTAGTTTTCGGAGTTATAATAAGAAATCTTCATGTAAAATAGAAATTGTAATTCATTGCTGAAATACCATTGAAATAATTACCACTTAAGATATAATTAGTTCAATTTTCAAGTGCTAGAAAGTCTTATTTATGGAATTTTGACTTCAAGTTTGAGTTTGTATTCATAGCTCGAGATAAACAACAATCTTGGGTAAATATTTCTTCAAAAAACGCGATGAACTTTCATCTTTAATAATGTCTAATTCGTTCAAAATCTTTATAGATCATCAGCAATACAAAATTCGCCTACTAATTGAGATGAATGCTGCATTGGCTACTCATGTATTTACTTACTCATATGTTTTTCTTCGGTTTGATTTGCCTAACATTTTCTTATTTCTCTGTTTTGCCTCAGAAGCCTCTGTCTTTTGCCTCTGTTTTGCGCAAGAATCGGTACGTATACGTACTGTCCTAGAGATAGGATTTTGTAATTTGGCGACCATATTTTCCTTTCGATATAAATGGACCCTTTTTATGAACGGTGTTTCCCTGTACTTTGTTTGTCCACACATATCGCTGTCCTCAGGCTTCCCAAAGGTAAATAAAATAAACCTCGACAGTTTAACCTCCAGCGTATAAGTAAGCATATCCACCGTCCACTTGTTATTAAATCTATAGAATGTAGATCCTCGTGGTAGAACGCTTTTAACCTTAAGGAAGGTTGATAAGGAAATGGGGAAACGCCGGCTGGAAAGCGAATGATAAGAAAAATTACAAAAATTAAGGGACCAGAGAAAGGAAAGAAAAGAGTAGAAAGAGAAACACAGGCATAAAAAAAGCCAAGTAAAGTGTGATATAATGAGAGGAAGAGAAAAAATGATAGGGTGAAAAAAAAGAAAAAGGGGTGCGAAGGGAGAAACGTACTCCTCGTTTGCCAGGGTAAAAATTTATACGAAGCACATTCATCAAACATTCAAAAACTATGTATTATGATAACAAATTTTCATACAGTTATGTTACTGGTACGTATACATACACTCATGTGTATTTATCTGTGCATATGCACCTATTCTATCTTCCGAAAATTGGGGTCGTCCCTCCACCGAAAATTTAAGCTACTATGGGTGTCTTTATTTGATTTTTATAGACTATCATTAAGCAGTGTGTGTGCATTTATACATATATATATATATATATATATATATATATATATATATATATATATATATATATATATATATATAAATTACTTCGTGTTGGAACGCTCTTCGGTGGCGCACAAATATGTAAAAACACAAATTTAGATTTTTAAAATATAGAAATACACTAGCGCACTAAACATATAAAATAGAAACACATAGGACACTCAAAAATGTAGTTTTGACATTTCGACAGCACGACCGTTGTCATCAGCATCTGATGACGACGGTCGTGTCCTCCGTCAAGTGCCCTTTCTTTGTGTTTCTATATTTTGAAAATCTCTATCTGCGTTTATATATATACATATTTTAATATAAGCGGGAACGGAAATTCAAGCTTGTTAGCCCACCATAGGAAAAGAATGGAAATTTAAGGGAGATTGCATAAGTGGGTTAAATGAGGGAGGATGGTTTGGGGACGGACTGGGGGAGAAGAAAGAGAAGGGTGCTGGTAAAGGAATGAATGGAGGAGATGTTGGTTTGGTTGTCGACTCGTGAGGGAGGCGTTAAAAAGAGCAGGGGGGTAAAACGAGCAGCAGGGAACGACGCGGTAAAAAGTGGAACGGATTAAAGTCTGCAGGGAAACAGGGGGAAGGAAATGGTGGTAGGTTTGGGAGCAAAGAACGCAGTCGGTGGGAAGGAGAGCGTCTTGTCAGCGCTTGAGGGCACGTGGGATGGGAGGAGGAAGAGCAAGAGACGGGAAGGGGGAGGGTGCGTAAATGGAAAGAGGCACCTTAGATGAGAGAGAGGCATTTGAATGCCGAGATGGACGAAGAAGCGGAATTAGTTTGCGAAAAGAAGCGATGTACAAGCGATGAGCTCAAAGGCTCGTGGATTTTAGGTGGATTGAAACTGATTAAATTACGCTTAAAACGTTTCCAAGTATCCTTTATAGGTCTTATTTGTTAAGTACTGTAAAATATTTCTATTGACAGTTAATAATTTGGTTCATTATGAAAGTCTCGGAAATGGCTACCCTACTCTGTGCATATCGCTGGTGTCATCCTCCACGATATCTCCATTTTCTTTATTAAAATGGTACAATTTATCGATTGATATTCATTGGACATTTCTGATAAAATATATTCACATATTTACCATAGTATTTCATTATCAGTAGCCTACATATTAAGGTAGAATTTGAATTGTCATTATTGACCTACCGTTACCGTCTATTGTTTTAGGTAGAAATTATGCTGGAACCCAGACTGAACATTGCTGCATTTCTTAACTCCGTCTAAAAAGACATTCTATAATCCCTAAACTAAGTTAAACTGTTCCTAAATTCTGTATGAATTCTATTTCTCTCAATTCAGTGCAAAAAATCTATCCTTTTCCTATATTTACCGTTTACCATACTCAGAATATTTTGAGGAAATGTGATCAAAATTTAAAATGTACATATAATATTGCACCTTCTTTGTACGGGAACAGGTAGATCAGACGAAACTTTCGTGATTTGTCTCCAGGGACCAGTGCCTTTTGATCTTTATCCTACGATACAGATACTAAAATCTTAATCGACATATTACCTGAAATACCCCATAGAGCAATAATTGTTTTTTTTTCTTTCACCGCAGCATTTATTAAAGTCTCTCCGAGCCAAAATTTGAGTACTGAATAAAAATTTGTTCAAAAGCTGTCACGGTGTTGATCGCTAAGACTTGCATTCTACGAAATTGGGGAAAATTACTTGTATTTATTTACTTATTAAGCCAAAAAAGGAAGCAGACTCACGTTGGAAGCCGAGGTGCATCTTAAATCTATCAATGAATACCTACAATGAATTTAATATTATTTCATAATATGTACTTTCCAAACTCCCAAGTCTTAAGCCTTTTAAAATTGGATAAAATAATCTTTTAGGTTTTCTATCTTGCAAGAGTCTCGGGGTATTTGAATAAAATAAATTTTCTGTGAACAATGTCATCGGTTCTACATAATTTATTTTATTTTTTTCGAAAAATCTCTAAAGATCAAAAATAAATCATTGGAACAAAAAATGAAGGCACTTAGGAATTGAACCGCGTCGAGCAATGCGGCAAATTGCATGTTTGGTGGGTCCTTAATTAAAGTTGGAAAGAAGGCAAGTCGGAAAGTCAAAGAGCGGACGATTCGATAGAGGGAAAAGAGAAGATGAGGCAAGAAAAGGAGGGAGAAATGCCGTGAGGGCGGAGACTGAGGATGGATTGGAGATGTGGTGGTGAGGGAATGGGAGGAAAGAGAAGTGGTACTTCGGATTGGAATGGCGGTAATGGGAATAGGAAATCAGTTGGTTGTTGGCCTGGAGGTTGGAATTTAGAGTAGAGGGAGGTAAGAACAGAAAGCATAGGAAATAGGTGATTATTTGATGAAAAGACAAGGTTTTGTATTCTTGTCATATCCCGAATAAAATTTTGAAAATAATGTAGAAAATATTCTATGGTCGTAATAGCCATTGATCGATTTTCGGGTTTTTTTTTCTTTTAGAATTTTATCGCATATGGAATTTTGTATTGCCGTCGGGTTATTGTGATGGAAAAATCTTTTTCCGAACAGTATTGCTATGCAATTAATATTAAAACTAATGATACAAAAAATTAATAGGGCTACCAAAGGACATAGCATATTGATGAGAGGTTAGTGATTAGATAGATACATGTAGCAAAGGCCGAGACTCTGGGAATTCCACTACAATAACTATTCTATTACATTATAATATGAAGTGTTAGATTCAATTAACTTTTTCGAAGAAAATATAAGCACTACTTCCTATTTGGGTAGTAGTGTTTACATTATGTTCGAAATTGTGTTTCAGAGACTACGTATTGCCAATACCACTTCATAAATTATTTTTCAGAATGAAGAACGCTTCAGTTAAATTCTATTTGAAACACGACAATAATCCTTTTCGTTATAAATTGCGGATGAGTATCATGATACACATAACAAATGGCAACTTAGTGAGAAATAAAGACTACTCATTCTCTTTGGATTTGATTGAACTTTTATTATTTTAGAAAATATGAACTAAGAATATTATTTTTGTGTTTTGAAGCAATTTCTTATTTAAAAGATTACACATTTTTTCGACTAGTTAAAACCAAGCATTTAAAATAGATAAATGAATGTGGTTATAGGCATAATTGGTAATTATGCCTATAACTACATTCATTTATCGTTATTAGCGGTCCATCCACTACAACTGATCCATCTTCTGTCCTTTGACCTTCGCCCTTTTCTCAATGTATTCATTCATTCGCCGTCCTCTCAGGGCGTTGCCAACTTTTCCTCTTTCTGAAAGCCGTCTGCCCTGTACAACAAGACCTATTTTCTATCCTTTACACCCCACTTCCTCTCCAGCCTTATCTACAGAACACTCTCAGGAACTAGCCACAAGCACTCATATTTCCATTTTCTTGGATTGCATTGCGTTTTACAGATCGTCATGTATGCACTCAACTCTTTGATGGCTATTGGAGTGCGGGTGAAGTTAGGAAAGAGTGAATTCCTAAACAAACGGCCATACTCTATTTACTCAAATCGAAGCTTTTATATTTCTCTTATGAAAATTTAGTTTTTTTCCTATTTAAATAATTTAAGGGATCCAATGAAATATGAGAACTCGAAATTTTACAACGTAAAAGTCGTTTGCCCTGACCTCGGTTCGAATCCAAATCCCTCTATTTCCGGAGAGAGGTTAACCAGTTAAGCAAACGGGTATCTGAATTTGATTTCGAGTCAAGAAGAATGAATTTAAGGAAATTTTAGTAATATGGTGCACATGAGCTGATTACCCAAAGAAAAGTTGCGTGTTCTCCCGCCACTCTATGAAGAAAAAATTTATCGGCAACAGTATTAACTACCCTTGTCACCCAATCCTCTGAAGACTGCGGGAATAGAGCAAGCACGTTATTGTCACTTCCGTCATGCTAGTGAAATGAAGTAATGTAAATTTCCATTATCCGATTGATCATCTCCTGCTGCCTCGGAGAATCAAAAATGCTCAATAAAAAAACGATGTCATTAAAGGGGGGTAAAGATTTGTCATCTTTTTCATTAAAAGTGTATATTTCTATTCGGAATGCTTAAGGGTAAGTATTCGATATTTAAGGTTTTTATAATATTATTATTTTTGATTTTCTACCGTTTGAGGTAGGTTTTGCATCAAGGGTGACTGGACAATATTTCCCTTTAATGCGTCATTAATTTTGGAATTTTTGCAAATGGTATGATAATGAAGAAAAATCAGAATCAAATACATCTATATGTAAAAATGATACATTTATAAAGATGATTAAGTAATCGATTTTTGATTAAATTAGACCTCCTTAGATAATGTTAAAAGGGGTGAGAACTAATTTTCCAAATCTATTGGCGAAATAATAAACTGAATATTCAAAAAACAAAGCAATTCTTAAATCTATGGTGAACTAATTAATTAATCCATGCCCTTTCTGACTCGCTAAACAAGATTAAAACACACAAAAGGTTTTAAAAAAATGACACAGAAATAAATATTTCCTGGGTAAGACAAAAATAACGAAATCTAAAAAGGTTTTATATAAATTTAAGTAATAATTTACAATTTCCTAGGAATGATGCTGGAATTATTAATTAAAAGGACATAAATGTTTATACAATATAAAATTTCACTTTCTCCTCGTCATAAAACAATGCAGTTACGTCTCTTTTGGCGGCAAATTTAAGCGTGTACATACAGACCAGTTTGTTGCTCATCGTTAGGGACGCTGAATTTTTCAGCTAGCAATTGATAGATGGACACAGATATGCAATATTTTCTCAGAATGCCAAAAAAGTGATTTTTTGGTGAAAGCAATTATTAAGGCTACCTCATCATGTTAAATATTTCTCCAAGTGGCCCATATTATATTTATTACGTATCATTGTAAAGTTTAAAGAAACTTTAGGAAGAATATCTATGAGAAGAATAATTATATCTCCGTATGCTTTTGAGAAATATTTTATTTATTTATTTGTAACTGAAATTCACTTTATGTCTCTCTTTTTCTTACATAATACTTTTGAGTCTTTCTTTCACTTCATTCTAGTAGGTGACATATATTGAAGTATCTTGAAGATTCGGTTTTGTGATGCACAAAAATATCTAATACAGACCCTCATCCTACTAGTCTGATATTCTGCGCGGGTTACTGCCTTGTAAACACATATCTAGTATTCCGTCTGCATTTCCCCATTTGTTTCAAATGTCTAGTCTTTTCCCTCTTTCTCTCTTTCATTTCAGCTCCTTTCCACCATTCCTCTTCGTCCCCGGACCATTTTCTACCTTCACCATTCTTTTGCCGAGAGCCCAGAGGGAAAAGCAGAGACAGGAAGAGGGATATAGTATAGGCAGAGAAGAGGTAGATGGAGAGAAAAGAGGGTGAAAAAGGAACGAGGGAGCTTGTATCCCCAGGTTTGTGTATGGGTTCTCTGCGTGTGTGTGTGTGTGTGTGCGTGGGGATGTGTGAAAAAGAAAGAGAGGGGAAAGAGAAACCATAGGAGAACGACAGGAAGAAAGAGACAGGAACGACGAGGGATGCCTAGCCATCAGTTGCGCACCCTACTCCTCCCGTTTCCCGCTTTCAACCTTTTTTTTTCTTCAAACCACGGCGCTCGCATTAAGCTCCGTCTCCCCGAGGCGCAAAGAAAAAAGCGAGCAATCGAACGCAATCGGACGCATTCGAACATATTCGAGCCGTCTCATGGGTTCCCGACGGGGCGAGGGGATGGTGGGACGAAAAAATTTAATCAGGAGGGAGGGGGACGATGATGGAGAAAAGGGGAGGGATAGAGAGAGAGAGGACAGAGGAATGCTTGATTTTTATTTTATTTTGTTTCCTTCAGCAAGGTTCAAGCCAACGTTTGGAACGGCGCGTAGCGAAGGTGGAGCAGCGCACATACAATGCGGAGAAAACGGAGGGTGATAGTGGGTATGGAGGAAGGAGGAATGACAAATAAGGTAAATAAACCCATCTAGAGACATATGTAGTTCTCTGGGAATAAAGAAAAGGAATAAAATGAAAAAAAAAATGAAGAAAAACTTTTTTTCCCTCCAGAAGATCCTTCAACCTCGCAAATGTATTTTTAATGACGGAAGGGAAGTCCTTTTTTTATTCTCACGGGCAGAAGGGAAGGGAAGTGGACGTCTGCCGAGAGCACGCTCGAAGGGAAAAAGAGGAAGCATAAGGGGAGAGGGGGATTGCATGAGAGAGGAGGGGATAGGATGGGTCGGAAGAAAAAACAAAAGATCAGCGGAAAGAAAGAAGCGCACGACACGGTGAAAATGGCGGAGCGGGAGAACGAGAGAGATAAAGAATCATGGGGGGGCGGAGGTTTGGGACGGTGAAGGGAGACGGGGCGGCGGGCGGGCGGACGGAGAGAAGGGAACACACACGGGGCACACAAGCGTGGAAAGAGTGCGCTCTCGTTGGTGCTTATCTGAGGGAGGCGGAGAGGATACATATACAACCAAGCGGATGGACATGAAAAAAGGTAAACAAAAACCAGAGTATGCAGTAAATGAGTGAAGGAAAACAAGTAGGTACATCAGCCTATCGTAGCTATAAATGTGAAAGGTACGCACACTGGTTTATGCGCCCGCATTGAAATTGTGTTTTCCGCCGCAGGAGAATACACGAATGCTAGATCGATCCCTATGGCGATGAAAGTTTTCGGGAATTATCAGTTAAATTTTCTGCATTACCTAAAATTAAAGGAATAATAAATTTACGTTAAACATCGCCATTTTTGCTATAATTAGCTTCTCATTAGCTCTGATTAGGGCCTCAAATGTTACCAACTAAAGGAAAATTGTTATAACTCAAGAATAGCATTGGGATAGGGTACAATTGCGTACCATCTAAATTTTATATAATTCCATTCAATATATATTTATGGGAAAGTGATACTGTGGAGCAATGAAATACGAGAACTCGTATGTTTGGCATGCAATTAAATAGTTATAAAAACTGCTAAAAACTCGAATCGACATAGTGTCAATTCTTTAGCCAATGTTGATTTTTAAGGACACTTTACTGACTGTTCGGTCAACTAGGCGGCCAGCAACGTGAGTGTGAATTTGGCAACAGGCAGTACTTCGTTACTGTTGTTTTCCCCGTTGTCAAATTCTCAATTCCGTTGATCGGGTCCAAGTTGACCGAAATGTCGGTATGGACTACAATCAATATTCGCTATAGGAATGACACTTTACGAATTAATAACCAATAGTTCACACCCTTTTCATCGCGAATTTTTAACCTATGACTCACATTAAGTAAAATGTACAGTGAACGAAGAGGTAGCAGGTAACATGTGCACTGAGATATTAACACAACTGAATAAATCATTTTTTTTTCTTTTATGTGTTTTTCACAAATTTACATATCTCGGTACCAGTTTCATCATGTGCAAATTTTTATGCAGCCTTTTTTTGTATGTTTATGCCTGCAAAAATAACTATCCAATTATGAAATCCATAAATTGTTCAATCTAAATTCAAGATAAGATTTCACAAAGTTAATCTGTAACCAATTACTTTGAGTTAAATTTTGGCTTCTTTATCATTAACTTATTTCTTCAAAAGTTACTATCAAACTAGAAGTGTCAAGAGCATTGCATGGGTCATCAATGGCACACTAAAAGATTAAATTTCCGAGCTGCTCTTAACTCTTGAGAAAAGTCATTGCTCAAGCTATGATTCATGTAGTTACTCTCTGATAAGAATTTTCAAACTTCTTTGAAATAAATCGCCGAGTTATTCATGCAGATGTTTCTGTTTACTCCTTAATTATTCTAAGTTCAAAATAACATTATTTTGTTTAAATAATCTGAGAGAGTTAATAACAATTCGACCTTTTTCTGGCTGATACTTTTGTCATGGAAGGTAGAAAAGACATTTCATAAGCTTTATGTAGATTCATAAGTGTGCTCTGGTTGTTTGATGAGGTTCTCCTTGCAGGTTCCAGTGCCCATTTTGGATTATACTGGCAACTTTTGAGACAGCAATGTCTATCTTTCCTTTATATCAAACCATCTATATTTCACTCAGTTTGGAGATGATGTAGGGATTATATGCCCAAATAAGCTTACATTTATTTATTTATATTATCTAACTTCCATTATTAATATTTTTGGTTAATAAAATCTCTCCAAAATTCCCTTTAACTAAATGCCAAAGATTACAAAGTACATATAATGCTTTATCGTAAATTTCCAAGATATGTCATACAAAACAATATTGAACATCTAAAACGTGTAACGATAGCTAATTAGGAGCAGTATTTGAAAAGAGAATAATTAAAATCAAAAATAGATATACATTCAGCGCAGGATACCTATTTATCTGCTTATAAATTGTTCTTCCTGAGATTATATTTGTTTAAATGCCCTCTTTTTTGGTAACTAAACTACGTAGGAATCTAAAATCCAATGTATTTCCCAAGAAAGTAACCAAAACGTTATTTTAAATCAATTCAAAAATCTTTCATAAATTGTAAATAAATCTTCAAAAATCATCATTGATGTCAACTAGAAGAGCAATAATAGATTGTCTGTATCCAAAAGTGTAGGGAACAGTGTAAATACGATTGCTACGAGATAATTAAAAGGCAATAACGAAAAAGAGTCCCATTCTTTATATGTATATATCACAGGATACTTAAGAGCAATTTA
Organism: Hetaerina americana; assembly: GCF_022747635.1. NCBI lineage: Eukaryota > Metazoa > Arthropoda > Insecta > Odonata > Calopterygidae > Hetaerina > Hetaerina americana. Next base: position 33,884,108 of record NW_027286070.1, read on the forward strand.
TTTTTTCTAAATAAATGTTTTAAAATAGTTTTTTTCTGATTCATTCATTGGATAAATAACAAGCCTTATTCATACGTGTAGTAAAATATCTGTTAAGATTAGAAAAGGAAAATGTTATTCTCTGTCACTTCAGTGAGAGGCATTTGATTTAAATAACTACAAGGAATGAATGAAAATGAATATTGACATTTTATTTTTTCATTAACTTCCATCAAGTTGGTCACCAAAACAGTATAAGTAGCATTAATAGAGCATTTTTCTGGAAAGTTGGGCACCGCATTTTGTTGTGATTTTGTCACATACTTAAGAAGTTGCCTAAAAATTTTAAAGCATATTTAAGAACTTCCACATTTTTTTTTACTTATTTGAAAGTAAGTTGAGCTAGAATATATCCACTTATAGGTAATACTTATATCCAGTACGTAACTATATATATTCTGTTAGTTTAGATGAAGAAGAATTGTAATGAGATATACAAGCACATGTGGATCGGCCCGAAGTAATATACTGAAATGGGTAGCGAATTTAAAATTAGAGCATCATTTGAATTAATAAAATGCAACATGGTTTGGAAAAATAAATTAATTACTTAAGTAACCTACATTTCATACGGAATGCACATTCAAGCTCATTCCCTACTTATTTGGTCATTCTAAGTTATAAATCTATCGTAGAAAGGTAAATCCCTCTTTCTACGTACGAACTAAAGAGTTCCTTTTTTTGTTATCATCCACTCTATAACTATTGGTCAGAACGGTCTTCGGTGTTGCTTTAAAACTGGCCTTCAGCTTCCATTATTATCCCAAATGGAAAAAATATCTCCCTAAGTTTTCTCCAATCAGCAAGGGGCAAGTGAGCTGGGCGCAGCTTGTCATGGGCCCCCGCTGGGAAGAAAAAAACTTTGCAAGAACATCCGAAGATCATAAAAATAAAATAAGAAGTCCCGTGAAAATGA
>NW_027286070.1:34541736-34736736 GCF_022747635.1 Hetaerina americana
ACAATTACTTGTTGTTTTAAAGGATCACAAGGGAGAATAGTACAAGTTCACAGAAAGTATAGTTTAAGGTGTAAGCGATCCAACATATGAGAAAATGCATACTTATGGCAAGAGAAAATAAATAAAATAGTCATTGTGAATGATTTTTATTTATGTACAATTGTATATGGAAAACTCAACATAACTTCAAGTAGTTCCACAACTACTATCCAAATGAGAGAATACAAACATTAATAAGGTATTTGGTCCATAAGTAAACCAATGAAGCACTCTTTATGTAACATCATCACAATTCAGCAAACAGATATTCATAATTTTTCACAAAAATTGATGGCTTATACAATGATAATTCATTTGCTTTGTACAAGTAATTTTCACATATATTTTGGTTTTTAATATAAGATGGGTATTGTGATAAAAAGCCCATTCAATAATTATGGACAGTAAGAATATAAACTCTTCTCACTATTACCTTGGCACATACATTCTTTAAAACTAGATAATTATATCTGACAAAATAACAACTTGCATAATGTACAATATTTACCATTAAGTAATGCCCTAATGCCTGTTTTTTACCCAATGATGCAAATGGCTAAAATTATTTTAACCAATCAATAGTTATCCAGTACATAAATAAGTAGCCACCTCACTTTAATTTTCTCACTGGCAATACAATGAATGTTTCTCATTTGATTTGTAGATATATTTACCATTTAAATTAACCATGCATTTTGAAGGTAGATGAGAAAACATTAAAATATACATGGGTTATATAACACTGTGGCATATGGAATAAAGAAAATGGATTATTTATACATTGAGTTTAAGCTTATCAAGAAGGAATTACTTTATGCTAGCAAATTAAGACCATATGGCTCAGCTATCCACAATTAAAAGAAATTAAAGGTATTTTGTTACATTATTTCAGTAAAAAATGACTCATAATTTAACTATGCTAAATCAGCTGAGTAGCACATTAAGACATCCCATTTTTTCGACCAGACACACACAGTAAGCAGGAAATATATTATTTATTATTTTATAAACGACTTTACCAAAGTCTTCATTTTATACTTTTAATCCTTCAAGTCCACTTTGCTGAACTTGAGGCAAAGAAACTTTTTCACGATTTTTATCTCATGACAGCTTTTGCATCTTGTGCATGCAGATCCAATGAGAACATCTACACAATAAACAATCCACACTCACAAAAAGTAAACATATATTTTAACAATCTAAGCTATAAACAGTCTTTTTTATAGGTGGGTACCTTTCTTTTTACGGAAAAGGTAACTCAACACAGTAGGCCTACGATCATTTTCCTTATCTTTTCTTTGGTTCATAGAACCTGGTGATGAAAATTCACTCTCTGAAGAACTCTCACTAGGCCTCCTTGTTACAGCTTCCGGAGAACCCATTGATCCAGGAATGGCTGGTGGAGGTGCTACATAAGGTGGAAGAGATGATGGTCGTCCCCCAGCAGAGCCACCTATTGTGGAACTGCTACCAACATGGCCCATACTCCCATCACTGACTTCTGGCCCCACTGAATGGCGGGACATGTACTGCTTCTGCTAAGGAAAATATATTCACTCTTTAGTTTTCCCTAAAACCGGCATGACCTTTATACTAAAATGCAGTTTCCACAAATACAAAAATTAAACCTCTTTTAAGTTGAATAATTTTAATGAAATAATAAACAGCCTCCTCATGTGCTAAGTGACTGTCCTGGAGTATGATCAAACATCTTCACAATTCTCTCATTGCTATAGTAATATCATATTAAAGCTTGTAATAATAACCAAACCACCTTTAACCCTGCTATTTCCTCATGTTTTCCATTATTTTCAAATTATATTAACTATTTCAAAATATTTCAACTAACTGGACCAAAATAAAAAAATGGACTACTAAGAAATACTGCAAATCTAATGCAGCGTTTAAAATATCCTATGCCATTTAGGCAGACCAAAAAGATATGTACTTGGCATTATGAACTGAAAAGTATAAGACAGAAAGCAAATACATCCCAATTCTTCAAATCAGTGAAAATATATAAAAATGTTTATTGACTGGTCTTACATTACCTGGTTTCCTCTATGCGCATAATAAAATTTATCAATTTAAATTAATCATACTGTAAGCTTGACATATGAAATAATACACTATGTCAAATAATAATTATTTGAATAGTTTAGCCAATATTGTAAAATATAGTCAGAGAAATGTAAATCACCTGTTATGCTAACTTTATGCAATAATACCTTGTTACTTGATAAGATCAAGACCTAAAAATATTATTATATAGAACAGAGTTTTTATGATTCGTGAGTTTTTATGTATTAGATGTGGGTGTATAGGTACCATGAAAAATCCATGGAATACCAACCCATTCATGAGGATATGGAATTTTTTCCAGCATATAAATTTTGCAAAAAGTTCAAGTATCTCAAGTAATTATGCTCATTGTGTAGTTAAAATCCAAAATGGGTTGATAATAAATAGCATCAAAATCAAAGTGGGAGAAAGACCCAAGGCAAAATGTAATAATGTGTGACATGAGGTGTAGAGGAGCAAAAGGAAATGTGACATTACATGGATCTCACACTTTATTTTTACAACAAGTGCACGAGTTGACAATAAGTTTCTTTCATGTCAAACTGTGAGTGCATAAAATCAGCTGTGCAACTGGGAACATTGATCTTTTGACTTTTTAGTTACATAAACTTAGGAATATTTGGCGTTTAGGGGCCTGTATAATGAAATATTTGGAAAGGGTATGAAATATTATTTCATTTAGATCAGATTCAATAAGCCATTCCTGTAAGTGAACAGTTCCAAAGAAAAGCATTAAGTATTCAATTCAACTCAACAATGATTTCTTCTACTTTCTTTACACTTCCCTCTTAAAATTAGCAATGCCTATTTCTCCAGAAATAAAAACATGGGAAATCAACAATTTTGGTTCCAAAATGGACGGAACATATCAAACTGTGAAAACTGACATGGCCACATTTTTAGTCAAAGGGTTAAATAAATCCAAAAGTCTATGAATTTAATGCCATTTCATGCCAGTGGTCTAAAAACATTATTAAAATTCTTCAACAAAATTTCTGATCAAGCACAGATATTTAAAATTATTGCATTGCCCTAATTTCCATCAGTTTCTCTAAAAGATAAAAGTAAGCACATTGGTGTAATCCAGAGCATTATATTCCATGAGAGAATTACAGAGTTAAAGGAAAATGTTCACCGTTTTTGCTAAGCATTCAAAACCTTTTCATAGGATAAATTAAACTCAGAAGATCTGAATTATTGTGTACACCAGAAAAGTGGTATTTTTCATAATAACACTCATTCTTGCACATAAGTACTACCTTGATCAAAAAGTTCCCGGAATAACCACCGTGTGGCGCTCCCATCGTTCCGATTTGAGTTCTGTTTTTTTTGTTAAATTGGTACATCTGCTGTTGATATTCCCTTTAAATCTTAGTGTCATAACTTGACATTTGCAAAAGTTACGTAGCCAAGAGTACATCTATCTCTGTGTGTGTTGGCGATTTTTTACAATTTCAGAAATGGATTTAAATTTGCAACAACGAACTTGTATTAAATTTTGCGTAAAAAACGGATTTAGTGGCGCACGGACGTTGGAAATGTTGGAAGCGTTTCGGCATCGATTCTCTAAAAAAAACGGTCGTTTACCAGTGGCACGAGCGGTTCAGAAGTGGTCGTGAGTCAATCGAAGATGATGAACGCAGTGGCAGACCATCGACATCGAAAGTCGGTGAAAAAATTGATAAAGTAAAAGAAATGTTGGTCAATAACCGCAAATTAACCATCAGAGAAATAGCGGAGGACTTGAACATTGCCTATGGATCCGCCCAAGACATTGTGGTTAATGATTTGGGTTTCCGTCGTGTAGCAGCAAAGTTGGTGCCAAAAGACCTCAATTTCATGCAAAAAAGAGACCGTGTTGACGTCGCAAAAGACATGATTTGCGAGGCTGAATCCGATCCCACATTCATCAAAAGGATCATTACTGGAGACGAGACGTGGGTTTATGAGTACGACACGCAATCCAGACATCAGGCAAGTGAATGGCGTTCACCAAATGAGCCCAAAAAAACCACGTCGTTTTCAGTCAAAAAAGAAGGCAATGCTGACGGTTTTCATGGATTACAACGGTGTAGTGCATCATGAATTTTTGCCAGAAGGCCAGACAGTAAACAAAGAGTATTATTTGGGCGTTATGAGACGTTTGCGTGAAGCAATTCGCCGAAAGAGACCAGAAATGTGGGCAGAAAACTCGTGGATTTTGCACCACCGTCGCACAGTGCTATCATTATTCGTAATTTTTTGACGAAAAATGCAACAAATACCATCCAACAGCCACCCAATTCACCTGATTTGGCTCCCTGTGACTTCTTTCTGTTCAATCGAGTTAAAAAACCATTACGGGGAACGCGTTTTAGCAGCCGAGAGGAAGTAATGGAAAAATCGCAGGAAGCACTGATGGACATACCGAAAACCGAATATAAAAAATGTTTCGAGGATTGGATCAAGCGCTGGCATAAGTGTGTTGCAGTCGATGGGGATTACTTTGAAGGGGACAATATAGATTTAGATGAATAAACTTGTATTTTTAATTTTCTGAATAAATTCCGGGAAATTTTTGATCAAGGTAGTATTTCAATCATCTGTTGATATCTTTCATTTTCCATTAAGTCAAATATAAAACTGAACTAAAAATATATCATACCATATTAAGTGCCAACAATATAATGTTATCTAAACAATAGCTTTAAAGACTATTCTAAAGTAAAAATAAATTATATACAGCAAATTTCCTTTTCCTAATATACTTAAAATCTGGGAATTCCAGCTAGCTAAATGAGTTATTCACCTGTTTCTGATTATTGACAAAATACCTGACAAGGGAAATCTCCTTATATTACACATCAAAAAATGTTAACTAATGACGCATAACACAGGATGAAAATCGATTAACATTCCTGTAAAAACAGATAGCCAGCCTTAAAATTTTCTCAATTCCTACAACAGGCAATCAGGTATTTCTTCCATAAAAATTTTACAAAAGCATATAACCAAAGCAGAGTTTCTTCAACCCATTTTAGGTAGATAGATAAATAGCCAGCTAATGATAAAGCATTAATTAATTGTATTTCAGTTGATATCACTTAGAAGCATACGTCTAGTTAGATATTTTAGCCCGGGATTGATTGGTATACATCCATTTCCTTAAAAATTATTAGCATCAAATACATGTACAAATGAGAGCCAACCAAATTTTTGCAGAAAAAACAGGCCTAGTGTCATCAAGATAATTGACTGAAACCTATTAGCATCCTACTCTAACCTCTGTTACCATAATAGATCAAGGGTGTAGCCAATGTTATAGGCAGTGGTTGATTATGCCTTCCTCAAAAAAATCCTAAATTATCTTAAATAATACGTTTGAAATGATGTTTCTCAATTAGAGATCATACTATTAGAACCAAGTGTAGCACATGTACAAATTAACATTTTCAAATGTATCACGAAATTTGTATAGAATGAGGAATTGGTCTCACACTTCCCCATCCATGAGTTGGCCCCCAAACACATTTCCTTGCTATGCTACTACAGGAGAATAACATAGAAAGAATAAGCCAGAAGATTTAAGCATTGCATAAACAAGAAAGCATTTATGTTCAGCAAATCCCATGCTAGCTCAGCCTTAATTACAAGCAACCTGATGCCAGCTTCAACACAACTACTGACACCACAGAGTGATAAGTATCATATGCATGATTACTATTTTCTCAAAATTCATCACATTTCCCTGAATAAATTCTATGAAGAGCACAAGGTAATAATAACAAGGGCAATTTATCTGAGGATAGGATAGAACATTTATATGCATAGGGTGACACTATGGCTGTGTTGGTACCGATGCAAGTCATCCTGAAAAATAATTACTCTATTTTTTGTTAATAAATTAAATTGATTTTTGAGGATGATTTTTAAAGGAAATACTTCAGTTTTCATGTACACTTGGAAAAGGCAAAAATTTATGCTTCAATTAATAACCATATGAAAGAGAAAGTGGCATCATTTTAGGCAAATTGACCATTTATTTTCTTTACATTAATAGTAAAAATTGACATGATTTCAGAATAGAATGCTATCTTATAGCTGATGCCACTTTGCCAAAAATGAAATTAACCACAGATGCTCATCACTAAAAAATGAGAGGTAATTTTTATAATGGGCTTTGTATAGCTTAAGTGGGAGTGCCTGTAGAAGGAATCTAAATTAGCAGCACAAATGGAAATATATTTGCAAAAAGAGGTCATTTCTGATGTTACCAAAATGACTGCACCATATATTCTAAATGCATTTTTTACACTATACAAAGCGGGTCTATGCAACTATTTCATGATTGTTATACACTTAGTGTTCAACCCATCAGTGCCCAAATACCTTGTCTTATATCTCTAATTACATGTCACATGAAGTACTCAATGTAGCAACAGGAATAAAATACACCAATAAAGATTTCAATATATTGCTTACGTTTTTTGGTGAGCTGTCCTATAAATAACCCAGAGGATGTCACAATAAACTTAATGCAGGCCCTCAAAAATGTAAATATTTTTACTTCACGAAATAATTTCTTAAAGCACATTATTTTTCATAAAATGCATGCAATATGAACATTATCAAAAATATTATAATATAGCTGATAAAGCTAATGTCGGGTTATTTTAATTTTTACAAAAAACTATTTTTCACTATGCCATGAAAATAATATCCAGGATCTTATTTATAGAACAGCATTGATAGTAGCTAATTTTGTTTTCACTCAATGGAAATAATTTAGAAATAACTACTACCTACAACTAAAATTACAATAACTATTTGTTTAAGGCCAAAGTCAATAAAAAATAAATTATAATATTTTGAATTGCAAAATTTGTTGTCAAGCCCAGCGACCGTGTAAATTTCCATACCCAATGATGAGGAGCAATGATCAGGTAACAAAGTAAGAGCATATACTGAAAACTGAAACATGCACACCATTAATATTACAATTATATTTTCATGAATGCACACATTCTATTGCAAAGAAATAATAAAATACCTGATTTCACAATCGGCTTTACTGTACACAAGGCAAAAGAATTATTTTATGCCTGTGGTGGAAGCCTATGCCAGAAGAAGTAGATAAACGTTTCTGTTGCAGATCTTGCCCTTCATATTCAAGTGAATAGTCTCATCTTCTGTCAAGAGGGACTTATTAAGAGATTATCTCCCTTTTTGTAAACCATAATAGGTAAATGAGCAGCTATAGTCTTTATGGTTCATTAGTCAAACATTGCCTACCCTTTAATTATGTTACCCACATTAGGATTACAACTTGACATAGGTCAACCCTGATTTGAATGTTTTAGTACTTAGTACATTCAGAGGCCCAGGTCCCTTCAAAATGCACTAATTGTCAACTGTAATCATATTTCAGGTAAGAGTTGCAATAACAGCATTTCTGAATATTAATTAATACTAATGCAAGCATTTTAAAAAATTTCTTCTTTGTGTCTACTAAATAGTATTTCCAGCATAGGATCCACAATCAAATGCATCTGACTTGATAACTAACCAGACAAACACTATGGTCCTCATTTCCTCTCTATTCACTAATAATTACTTTCAAATCACTTCTCTTGATTTAAAACATTATCTGATTGAAATATAAGTATTCCATTACCATAGCCAGGTTTATCAACATATTTACACAGAACTCTCATACATTACAAAATTAATTAAATTTAATTTTTCCTAGATGGCTCTCAATTTTGAAGCATTTATTATGGAAGGTGACCAAAAGATGAGGTCATTTTCACCAAAATATACTGAAGTATGCATGAATGTATGGGTGAATACTTCTCAAGCATTCCTGGATTTTTCTCGATAAAAATTCCTAAAATCTATTGATTGAGCATAAGCACATTACTCATACACATACACATAATATACATAAAAAATAAAATATCAACCTATTTATAGCTATATTTTTCTTCCAAATCACCATTTCAAAACTAAATACTTGATGTAATGAGTATCCCTCAACATGGGAAAATGGAAAATAAAAGTGTGCAAATGAGAAACATTCTTGATGAATATTGGGTCATTAATGGCTAACACACAAGACATAATCCCAAAAAGGATACACCTTAAAACTTGGGTTGAGAAAATGAAGGAATGTAGTCTGTTTTACAATGAAATTTTGTCAAATGGCTCTGATAAATATCGCACGGCATTAATGATATAATAATAGACCAATAATATTATAATTTATCAACCACTGACAAATCTATGATAAATTTAACAAAAATTCAATCTAAAATATTTAGTGGATCAAAGAATGTTCATATTGTATTTTACTCTTAATATATAGCATAGCTTAGATATTTACATCAGTAAAAATTTTATTACCAAGAAGAAATGAAAATTAGACTATTTGGGCAGCATTTTTAATGACGTTACTTGCACCAATACTGATCAAATTATTTAATCAGACTTGCTGCTTATAAAGCTTTGTCAAGTTTCTGAATTAAGTTAATAGATACTTTTTTCTGAATTAAGTCAATATCTTCGGATTTTAACACTCGTTTATGCTTCTATGAACTATCTGCCTTATCTTCACCCAAAGTTATTCCCTTTTATCTTTCTTCTTCATTAGTTCCTAAAAATGTCTTATCCCACTAATCTGTCCCTTCTCTTCATATTCAGCTCACCCTTGTATGCAATTGAGCAAAGATTAGAATTAGATTATTTGAGGACTTAGGAAACAATATATGCCCTGATTTTAATGCAATATTTCATGATACTGGAAATAATTTATTAGAGCAAAAGCTAAAGGTTTAAGTGTCCTTTAAAGCCTGAAAATAGATTTGTACCAAAAATAAATGAATTAGCAACCATGCCGTAAGTGTTCTCTTGAAATGGAAACTAAATTACAGAATTGACAAGGGTTCAATTAAATGAAGAGTTTATTTTAAATTATTCAATAAAATCATTTTCCAGTACAATTCAGGATGCCAAAATCCTAACTGAACACCTGCAAATTGAATTTTCTAATTCAGCACCCCTGTCGTCCAAAAACGAAGAATAAGAGGCCCATTGCTGTATAACTCATTATTCTAAGAAGAAAATATGGCATTAAAATAATTCATACCTGCTGCTGCCTGGGTGGCATTCCTGCAGAAGAATATGCTGTAATTAAAAAGAACAATAATTATTAGCACAATATCTGTTCAAATAAGAAAAGGGGTTAGTACTTTAATCACAGCCGCATTCCTTTTGAAATATTTCCCACACAAATGGTTATCTAGCCGAGTTAACCACACCTTAGAAAAGTGTATAAATGAAAAACTTCAAATGGACAAGAGCCAAATGTTACACTAAAAAGCATGCTGGATTTTTAACTTATAATAAGAACATTCATCACAAACAACGTCCCACACCAACATATGAAGTTACCACACAAAAGCTTATAATAAAGAATTTTGATACTCAAGGACCTTATAAGTAATCATGTTAGATTAAATATGATCACAATTCTTGCATGCAAACTGCACCAATAAAAGTCATTTGTAGCCACACACCACCACCCCTGTTATTATGGTATGTTTCTTGATGCTTGGTCAATGGCCTGACCTTGGTGCTGTTGATGGTAGTGCAGTTGTTGCTGGTAGATATGTTGGTGATGGTGCTGATTAGGGTTGCCAAGATATTGATTCCCTGGAGAGAACGACCCATCCACCTTGTCAGAATGGCTGCCACCAATGTTGTGATATCGGTTTAACGGGGGAGCTGTGGGAGGTAAAGGCGGTGGCATATCGGCTATTGCACGACACACCAGTCATTTTCAAATAAATCTCCTCCACAACTACAACTGATTTGGATATTGCACCTCTTTTTGAGATTACAGAAAATTATCTTTCATTACATTTATCATGTGCCAACTCTATCCTCAATGAAAATTCCTTGAAACTCCAAGTATACGCCTATAATACAAGTGAACTATAATATCATTCTTGAAATAGCATTATCAACTCAATTCATAACTGATGCTATAAATTTATCAGGAAAATAATACTTAAAATCACACAAGCTACATAAGCAGTTAATTTACAAATATTTGCGCGTTAATAGGATTGTTCGATTTTATCATTATGATGAAAATTTTATAATAACAATTCAGTCATGGGCCACTATCTTATCCAATGGATTTCTGTGGGCAATTAAATTTATAAATTCTAAATTACCACACTCACAATATTATTCAGGAATGCTATTAGAAGCCACACCTTTATTTAAAACAAATAAAACTTGCCACCATTTAAATATTACCTACCTCACAAGAATGTTATATTATTTTAGCAAATGAGCATACACCAGAATAATCTCAACTTGCATCAGATTATGTACATAATAAAATTTTACAATCCAATATTACTAAAATGGCACATTCATTTAAGTATACTGAATAAAAGATGGAATTGTCCAAGATTGTTGACTTTTCAATCCAGTCTAATTTAATGAAATTAAACCAGATTATATCTTGAGGTGCTTATCTAAAAACAAGACCATGTCATGAAGTCAAAAAGAATTATAAATGATATCAAACAAGAAGAAAACTGTTACCAATTCATATGTTATTTCATTGCCCTTTGTGCTGCTTTATAAGTAACAAATAAGGATATGTACAAATTCCATTCAGCAAGAGCAAGCACCTCCATTGAAGACCTTAATGATAGCTCATTTATGTAACTACAAACAAGGGAATTTCAAATGATACAAAATATTCATTAAGAACTGTTTAGGATGAATATATGAACCTTGTTACCCTGGCCTTAAGGAGTTGATTTTCTAGCAATTTAAGAGTGAAGATGGTACCTTTTTTCTCCACTTTTCTTTCTGAGGGCATGATCCCAAGTTTTAGTTCAATAATATACACAACTAAACAAAACTGCATCCAAAAGTTGATAACAATCAATTGGTTAATACATGTGAGGGTAGTTTGAAAAGATAATGCAAAGTCTGAGAGAGGGCTCCACTGGTGTGTATTTAAGTTATTACCATTTAATAGTATCTCATAGAAGACACAAATACTGAGTGTGCTTCAGATGGATTGGTCAACTACTCCTGATTAGTATTCATCTGAACTGAGCAAATTTCCAAAAAAAATCGACGAAGGAAATTTCATGCGTTGATCAAACATTTTTTAATAAAAGTGAAATTGGTTCATGAAGCAAAAGACATGGTGCTGAATGCCCTTTTGAGTAGACTACTCTGGAAATCATTGATAAAATCCATGAAATGGTGGCAGATGATAGAAAAGTGAAGGTGCATGAGATTTCACATGCTGTAATCACCTTGAGTGAATGGATGGATAATATTTTACATCAAAATTTGTACATAGGAAACCTATCCACAAAATTGACCAAACAGAAAATCATGTCACGCATTTTAAGACTGCTTTGCAGCCATATCAGTACAATCTGTACTGCTTCATCACTGTGAATGAAGCATGGATTCAGCAATACATGTCTGAAAGCAAGGGCCAGTCCAATCTATGGGTTTCCTTCGGGAAGTCTACACAAAAGAGGGTAGAGACCATTCCTTTGGCTGGGATGGTTATGGGGACCCTTTTTTTAGGATTCACAAGGAATAATCCACATTGAGTATTTGAAAAAAGTTCAAACTAATACAATTGCATCATTATAAACCATTTGAAAACCGAGCTGCAAGCAAAATTTAGACAATGGGTCCAAAATGAAGTCCCAATCCCATAAATTGTGTAGTTCTCATTTTGCATTTCCTTTTCATACCACTCTCATACACATATTGAAAATCACTTCACCAATTAGAAAAGCTATAAAAATAATACATAATATGAGAATAAAAACTGAAATACATTATTTGAAATATCTAAAAAAAAAAAACAAACCACCAAAAATAAGGCTGTAAGTGGCCCCTACAGCATCTATGTATTTATTAAGGTAACATTATATACTACATGTTATGATTTAAATAAATAAAAACCATTAAAAGCAAGTTCTTATTCACAATCATCAAAATATTTTCATATGTTCAGGAACTTTGTAGAATGCAATATTTACATTTTGTGGTCATTGATTTAATATATATTTTTCATAAGAACAGTAAGTATACATGTAATAGTAGTTTATTTAACTTTGATAAAATATGCTAACAAATATGCATATAAATCCTAATCCATATGTAAAGTGTAATATGGATGGGAGAGGATATGTAAACTTGGTAGTATTAATGGAATGGGTTCCTTGATATCAAAGATTTGGAAAATATTTTACTGGCAAAGAATTAATATATTATAAAAAATTGGTTGAACAGCAGAATAAATTACTACTATGGAGATTAAATCTTTGAGATGTGTAATTTGAGGTACATAAATATGCACGTAAATTAAGAAGAAGAACGACTTTTGATAAGTACTCCAACTGCTTGTTATCACTATTGAACTAGGAATTCATTATTGATATGGTATACTGGGTAATTTACATAGAAACTGATTATTCATATATATATAAAATATGATAACTAATTTGTATTACTAGGTGGCTCATTCTATGTCATATGCTAGAATCAAGATGTGCACAATTAATGCCATGAATAAACTGTCACACTTAAGTACAAAGTACACACTTAAGTACAAGTGAACAAAATTAACAATTCATTAAATGAAGAGCACAATGTATTCTTCCAATGTCATTTATTTTGGTACTGCTGGTTTCAATGCTTAGGCATCATCATCAGGCACCAAAATAAATAGCAATGGAAAAATACATTTTCTTCTTCTTTAATGAACATGAGCTTCCACAAAGTTGAGCCAGAAACTATCGAATACAAAATTAACAATCTTTATATCATCCTAACATCCTGATTCTACTACTTTAAAAAATAAGAATATATATTTTTTGTATTTTATGGAGGATCAAATCAAATCATTTATTTTGTCCAAGGATTTGTTGAACAAATATATGGTACATCAAATAAAATGATGCAGTTGCAAGTTATAGTTGTAGATATTCATTGAGAGAGTAGAACATATACTTTAACAGATACTCGCAAAGTTATTTAACACTGATATTTTATTGAGATTCCCCGCAATGCCAGGTAACTTATTAAAAAGAATCATGGCATCTGATGAGTATCGACAGCAATGGTACAAGCACTATTTGTGACTAATGACTCACCCTGTTTCTAAGATTAGTCAGGGCTAAGTGCCATGAGAAGAAAGTTGTCATGCCATGCAGTTAACTCTTTGAGGTTGACAAGGAGAGTATTCGCAGAGCTGACCTCATTGACAGCAGAGTAAATAGCTATCAAGTAGAGCTGCAGAGTAAATAATGGCTATAGATACTATTTACTCAGCTATTTGATGTATGCATCCACACTTCTTGGATTCTACCACAGAATATAGGGTGAATATAATCCAATTGAAGGTGAGGAGAAAAACTACTCCGAATTACCTCGTCAAATATGGAATTTGTCTTAGTTAAGGTGAACATAAAAGAAAAAATACAAGATGGAATACAGGATATTTACTTCAAAATGATGTGATTGGTCACCTTTTGTTCCCACACAAGTGGGATGTTAGCATAAATTTTCTAAAGACTATGGCCAGTCACATACCAAAACTCATTTCAGTGGGTGTAAAATTGAAATTTTTTGTGATTTTTTTCTTCCATTTCACTCAAATACTTGTTTTCATAGCATAAAATAGATCCAAGGTATCACGAAGACATTTCCAAATATTAGAGAGCATTATTTCTCCCAATAAATGCCTTTATCCCATAGAAACCCATCCATGCTCACCAGTGCCAATGTACCTTTACTGAATATTACGGAGAAAATAATTGTGATTACACTTTGAAAATATTAGCATTTTATGCAAGAAAAATCATTCATTTCTGAAAAAAAATACTTTTGGTACTGACGGGTTAAGCATTTGATGACTGCTGAGCTATAAATTGGGTTTCCTAATAAATCTACTATTGCAAAAAAATTAATTTCCCTGGAATAAAATTATATACTAATTTCCCTGGAATAAAATTATATACTATCATTTAACAAGAAAGAAGAATTCAAGAGGTAAAAATTATCAGATTTTTTTTAAGAATAACTGTAAAAATATAATATATGGGGAAAAACTTAGCTCAGGTGCTTTCTTTCTTCCTCTTTCCAACACTTACCCATCAACACAAATTACCACTCTCGATTTGGATCTAATTCCTTGTAAATTTTATGAGCAAAATGATAGCAGAAAAGAAGAGTGCAACAAACATTTATAGGCAGGACAATGCACAGAGCAACATGCAAACAGGAAAAGCAACAAAAATACATTCAGATAAGCACCAGAAAAATAGAAATACATTAGTCACTCCACATGAATGTGTTACCTGATCCATAGTCATTATTTGACACAGCAGCCATTTCTCGTCGCCTCCACGAATCTCTCACTTCAGAAACAACAGGCACTCCATTCTGACGCACAGAGATTTGTTGATGAGAGTGTGTACTGGAATGCTGATAAGGTATGTCTCTTCTGGGAGCAGGCTCAGGAGCATCTAAAGGCCAAATTGTCATGCTCAGCATTTCACAACACAAATACAGGTACATCACAAAAGCATCACACATCATGCACCATATGCAAAACAATTAGGAATAATACAAATGAACACACATACATACATATCATTTTTAATTCTGGGATGTAAGTTATTCATAAATGTAACAATTTAATTATATTAGAGTAAAAAGCTGTTAAAACTAATCTTATGCCTTCGTATTTCACTAAATATTCAGCTTTTTTGCTTATACATTTTTCTATCATCCAATAAAATAGAACAAAAATAATTACACCACGAAATGATGATCTGCATCAAGAATTATGGACTCATTTCAAAAGTCACATTTTGATTGACTATATCAATACAAAATATCAAGAAAGCCAAAGAAAACAATTTTCAATTCTAAATATTTCAAACAAAAAATTATTGAGATAGTTCATTAATTATGTATTTATTTACATGGTCTGTAAGATAACCAGTTGAAGGTGACATTCTCTATCTCTCATCGAGTCAACATGAGAAAAAATTCAGCAGGGAAATAGTGAGCATGACCAAAGGGTAAATTCACATACAAAATTTCAATGTTAACAATGGGTTTCTCTTGGATGTAAGGAACGGGAATTATTGGCGAGCCTCTGCAGAGATCGCCTTGCAGACTGGCATTGCCATAGTTTTTGGTAAAACATTTATAAATTATAATAGAACATCAAAATCAATCATTAAATATTGTAATTTAGTTACTGAATATGATTTTTGAAACAGTGAAAAAATGAAATTAATCAAATATTTTATTTCTTGTTGCTAGCATATACCCGAGTATAATCAAATAAGACAAAAATCAGTACATACCACAGAGTAAGCTCTAGGAATTCATTATTAATCTGATTCTGAACTCACATTTTGCCAAATCTTTAATATAACAAATAGCATACAATTAGCAATACACTTCACTTCGAAACAAAATCTTTAAAATTGTTTTTGAAGGGAATGCTTCAGCAGCTTCATGGCTATAATTAACCTCAGTCATGAAGTTTACTAAGCTGGAAGGGGACTATTTTATTCCTAAGAAAATAATGCAATAAGTCACATAAAAAAGTGAGGAATTAAAAATTGCCTTTCTTAAGGATTAACAATATGATGAGGTATATTTCAAAAGTAAGGACAGATCAGTTATAAACAGTGACTGGCATCATTAATTTATGCATACATATTAATTTAAATACTGTGCATATAACCAACATATTGCCATTTGTTTGCTAAACTTTGCCTTTCCAGGACAGTAGGTTATGATGATTGCAAAAATAAATAACCCTGATGGTTAAGAAATCCAATTAGAAATAAGATTTTCATTTTTGTGATCCACTGAGAATGCAAAAGAACTTTCACTGTCAATTGTGTGAAAAATATGGGCTTACCACAATGAGTGATGGAAAAATGAGGCAATGGTGTCATGAGTTTAGGGAAGGTCATTCTAATGTTCACAATGAGCAGAAGAATGACTAGTATAATGTCCACACTGATGATCTCACTGTGCATGTGAAAGCAAGACTAAGAAAAAATCATCACTTCATGGCGACAGGTCTCTCTATATTACTTCCTTAGATTTAATCACATTATTTTTCAAATCATACCTAATAGTTTTACGAAGCATACACTGAGTTCATGATGGATAAAAATTGTTAAAAAGTGCTCAGAAAGACTTCAACAGGAGTTTTTCAGTTTTAACCATGAGGAAGACAAATTTGTTTCCTATTCTATCATTGGTTATGAATCATGAATAACATATCATAAACTTTAAGAACTAGCTAGTTTCCAAGATTCATGGAGAGATAGGAGTTGAAACCCTCATTGAAAACACTGGCTGATATCCCAGATGGCAGAATTTAATTAAGAGACTTTGTGAGTTTGTTTCATGTTTTTTTTGGAATCACCAATGAATTTATTCTTTTTTTTTTCAATTATTCTTAATTTATTTCTGACCAACCCTTACTAATGAAACACACTGCATACATACTGATCCCCCCACCTTATCTTTGCTTATCTTTTGATTAGAGATATCATTTAATGTCCCGTAATTTAATTTCAAAGTTTCCTCATAGGACACACACTAAAAAGGTATGCACTGAATGATTTTTTTAAGTGCATACCTTTCATTTTCTACAAAGACAAAAAAATGAAAATAAATCACATCAAAGGAATAATATTTCTTCACCCATTAAAACTTTGATAGCGGAAATCTTTAATCTTAAAAGCATAGTCCTTGAGTAAGTCCATTATCATTTATCTAGTTCTCATATTGAGATTGTACTGTGGTGATTTCATTGTGATAAAGCAAACAATCTTACCTCCCCCACTGGAAAGTCTATTCCTAGTGACAGCCTCTGTCGTTGGCGACCTAACAGGTACTGGAGGAGGTGGTCCCCTGGGAGGAATAGGTGGTCTCTCCTGGAGCCCTTGATGGAGGTGCATTGACTGCTGCTGGTTCAGGTGGTGATGACCTTGAGGGGGAAGATGGTGAGACTGCATCTGCTGATGATGGTGGTGATGATGATGTCCCTGCTGTGGATGTTCCTGTTCCTAAAAATAGATATATTCATCAGTTATTTCATCAGAAATGCCATTACACTAAATTCACATGCATTGAAATAAGTCAGTACACTGATACTCATGATTTCACAAAAAAAAATCATTTATTAAATCTTAGAATTTGAACTAAGACCAACAATCACTGACAAGATCTGTTGGTCATTTAAAACAGCAAAACATTTTAATACAAGGTGCTTCAAAATAATTTTAATGATAACTTTCTGCTAGAAAAATAAAATAAATAATCAAAACATTTCATTCAAATAAATTGAAATTTCAAAATTATTAGCATGGTTTCTTAACTATTATCTTGATTTAAGTACCCCACTCAATTAATGCATGACTTAATTTCATTATAGCATAAGAACTATTTAGATTAGAAACTTTTCTATAATTCAATAGGCCACTTTTACCTGGTAATTCATGTGGCTTTCATCACCATGATTATTCCGTTGCATTTGGTATGACTGCTCCCTAGAAGACATAGTCACTGGACCAGATGCCCTTCTAACCTGCTGATGCTGACGCAGTTCAGGGGAAGATGAAGGGCTTGAAGTGGAACCATTGTCATCATCCTTCGCTCCCATTCTATCCCTTCCAGGCACACCTAGAGTTTGCCCTGACTGTGCCTGCAGAAAAAAACATGAATTACAGAACATTTCTTTATAAATTGGAGTCAAAGTATCATTTGGATGCATTCCTTATTAAAAACTGCACATTCTGAAGACTCAAACAATAACTAATTTCCTTGATTACTAAGCCTTTGTTAAGAAACAGATTCTATTTAATTCTTTCAAGGTTTCAATAACGGCTGAACTTACCCACAAAAAATTTTCCTTTGAATTTCTGCAGCAATTTGAAAAAACCTATTTTTATTAGGCAATGGTCATATCTTATTATTGTTATAAGGGATAGATTAGCCATTCCTTGAGTGTATTTGTCATCCCTTAGTACCTAAGCACTTTTGTAAGTAGCATTCCCATTTATTGAAAAAAAATCAATATTTTTCTGCATTGTAATTGTTAATCTTACTTGAAAAATGTTTTAATTTAATCTTTAAATTGAATTAAATGAATGAATTTCAATGAATGGCCAAATAGAAGAGCCTGGAAGAGGAATTGTGAAATTCAAACCACTACTTAGTACTGTCCAAAAATTACCAGCTATGTCATTTCCCTTTCTCTTTTAATGAATTCACCAAAAATATTTATGAAAATTTCAAATTCATCTTGGTTAAAGAGCTTAAGGACAATTTTCAAAATATTCCATTTGATTATTCATTATTTCCTTGAATTATTTTTTATATAATTTTGAAAATATTCATCATTCAAACAAGTTATTCAAAGAGTAATAAACACAATTTCCATCTCAACACTAATTAAAACAGAACGTTAACAATCGTGCATTATCTAATAGTATCTGCATGACATCATTTTGATACAAAGCCTGTCAAAAATATGAAACAAACTGTATTTTACTGAGACTAATTGAAAAAAATGAGCAGATTCAAGGTTTGGCATTATCCATTATAAATTATTTGGCAAGGTTTATTCAAGAAAAATCCTTTATTTCTGAAAATTCTATGATGAATATGGATGATGACAAATTAACAGCGGGTTCCTCTAGCATGTAAAAAGTCCTACAGAATAAAAGCTGTATTTTGAAATTTTTAAGTAGCATTGCTAATGAAAAATACGCTCATATATGCACTGTAAACACATTTATCATTATTTTGCTGAAGCCATTTGCTCTTTGGTGGAACATGTCTTCACAATAATTTTTTAAATATTATTTTAGAACCAATGCTGGCTTCACATGAAATGAATTAAAGAACCTTATTTAGCCAAGCATGACGTGAAAACCATAAATTTTCAGTCATCTGTGTAGGTAAATGCTACCCCATGGGATGTTGATGCCCAATATTTATCCCGCAACATTTGAACATGACTTCCTGAAGATACATAAATTGCAGTCATGAACATGGAATAATGTAACAAGAGGAAGTGAAGAGAAGCAAAGATAAAAGGAGGCAATCATGTGACCGAAAGGTAAGAATAGTATTTTATTTACTGGTATGCTGTCTGCTCCCATTTTTCTTTAAAATGAGAAAGAAAGGGAAATTAATCATATTTGTATAAAAGAAGATAATTCCATCTTCCTAGAATTAATATCAGTACATGAATGGTCAGTGCAGGTACTTTTAAGATGCATAAATTTTAATTCTGTAAAAATACCTTGGCTAGAAACATAAATGAGGAGCAAGTGAATTTCCATGAAACATTACACTAACAGTCTGCTTATTTTTCAAACTAGCAAGTAATGGGAAGAGTTAGATTGCTACTGAAGAAATGAACTTAATCTTATTCCTGTACAACAGAATTCCTAATAAATCACCAACCTTGACTGAATTTGATTGGTTAAAATATGAAAAATGAGTTTTGGAAATAGTTTTAGAGGTTATAAGTTCACCAAACTATTGAATAAAGTTATCTCTGAGGAGAGATATTAAATAATTCCTTGGTCAGTAAATAATTAATTGGTCAGGAAAAATCCACTTTAAGAACCTAGTATTTATAGCCAAGGTACTCTTTGTCAATGGCTTGTTCATTTAGTTTCAACGGTTTTCCTTTGTAAATTAAATATTAAGAATTCAGTTGATGGAAATTAGGCCTTTTTACAGCTAATGAAAGATAAACATTCGAATAACTATTTCAAATTCCGAGCTATCAACAAGAACCCATAAAATTATCGTTTTAATATTTTACATAAAATAGCTTCAACATAGGTATCGGCTTCAGATGATCTTAGCGCAAGTCAAGCAAATGTATTATTACATCAGCATGTTCAAAAGCTATTGATAAATGAAAAAAGGACTGGTATTCAAAATGGTTTACTAATAAAAGTAGTCATCTTTGCCTTTTCTTTTTATTTATTGAAATACTTTTATCAATGGAAATGTAATGATGAATGAACTAATATAAAAAATAAACTTCAATGCATTCCATTTTCAAAACAAACACACTTGAAAGGGACCTGAATTATCCCTTTTCAATAAACTATCTAATCGTCTTAACAAAATGTCATGAGCAATATAATTTTCTTCTATAAATACTAAAATACTTGTTTATTCAAACTGCTAAAGTTCAACACAATACAAAGAAGAAAAGAGAAATAATTTTCTCTATGCGCGATGACCAGAACCAATAGCTTCCACTACATAAGTTTAATTATTGCATTATTCATCAAACTATGCATAATTCTTTGTAGTTATTAATTTAATTGGTAACAATAACCATTTTGGCACTATTTATATAAATATATTACATTGTAATACAGAGCCAGAGGTTGATGTTTATGGCATTTTTATTTCCCTAACATCTGTTGGTCAAGCCAGTTGGGCTGGGTAGAATAACCCACTCCCAACCGCCTGGTAGCCATAGGTTCAGGTCATGAACATGAAAAAATAGCTTCTACAGTAACTAAAAACTATTGATTTAAATGGTTTGGATATATAAATGCATCTTTGGCATACAACATAATGTAGAATTGCATTCAAAAGTCTTTAGAATCACCAAAGCACCTGGATTTAGGGAAAGAAATTAAGCTTAAAAGTTATGTTGGCACAAATTGATGGCCATAAACAGACAGAAAATTCTATTTTACAATTAGAGGAAAAGGGTAATGCAATGCAACATGACTAGTAAATATAAAGAAAAAGATGGCCTGGTAGAAATAGTTTTCAAATTAAACTTGCAATCAAACTTCAGATACTAAGCTGTAACACTTGAAGTCCATCCTCCAAATTTCAGTTTTTGTCCTCTAAATTAACTTCCATGCTTAAATAATGCCCCTAAAACCATGATAATGGCATATCAAAGATAGTTCAGCTTCCATATGAATAATTCATCTCCATTCACAAATACATATGAGGGCATAACAACACAGTGCAAACTTTATTTTTTCATTGGCTTTATCATGTCATTAAAAAAAAAACAAACTTAAAATTTCCTATTACCTTTCTCCTAGTAAGTCAAGGTAACAAACATGTCATTTAGCAAAACTGACTTTTCAGAATAATGTGGAGTATTTACTAAGATGACACTAAGTATGGTGAGATAGCATATTTAAAGGCAAATTACAGTGGCATAGACTTATGAATAAACATAAGCTTCTCCCAAGAATTGACTCTCTCATTGATGAGATAATACTAGGAATAAGCATTACAACCAATTTTTTCTTAATTTGCAATCTCATAACCCTGCTGCACCCATTCCTCTCTCAGCACTCTTAAGAATAGTAAAACTATTGCCAATGTTCCTGCCAGCCATTTCATAACAACAAAATAAACATTATTACAATACACACCATAGCACCCTGGTGTCTAAAGACTTGAAAATTTCAGTACAGCCCTCATAACATTTTCATGTTCCAGAATCTAAGATGAATCAGGTATAGAGATTGAAATGGTAAGTATTTAATATAATTTATCAATGAAAACAATGAAGAGCAAGTTAATCTCCACAATGCCCAGAGGCAAATACCATATAGTAGAGCATATATAACACAGATGATCCAAAAGATCTTGTTAAAGTTGATATATCTAGGAAAAGGTTCTTAAAGAAGTATTTACCTATTGATTGAAAAGAACCACTTTTTAACTGTTTTATAATAGTAAATTAAACTGAAATTCATAGTGCTCGATAAAATATATTAAATTTACAAATCAGAAGATGGGTCAGCTGTTTTCAATAGCATATTTAATCTGGAAAGGTTTTGGGAATAAATTAGAGTCTGAGAGCTTTATAATACACTGAAAAAAGAAGTTTCAGGCATGCACCACGATCAGGGTATTTTTTGGATGATTACTTGATGTCAAATGTGTCTTATATGCAGTAAGATATGGTACTTCAAGTACACCTTTACTTGGTAACTTTTTTATCACAAACACAATAAAATGAATGAGTAGACAAATGTCATAAACAAGTAAACAAAACAGGCACAAGTAAACAAGACAGAAACACATTAACAAAACAGGAATATATATTAATAACAAACCGGGCATCATTATTTTTTTGAGTGACCTCTACACAAAATAATTAATTACATAAAAGCCTCTTTTCACAATAGTTTCTGAAATAGCAACATATTTGATAAACAAAAAATAAAAGCAAAATCCTTACATATATTGGCTGATTGTCTTTAATTACAAGGTAAGCAGTAGTAAACCTTGGTAATATTTTACATTAAAGTTTGTAAATTTAAAACTCCATTTTGTGAGTCTTATTTTTGTTTCCATGAAAAATTCACTTACTCGATGGCTGAGAAAACACACACCATACAGATTAATTATGTAAAAGCAGTCAAATTATTTCACTTTGTACTGAGTAAGAGATATTTTATTAGATAAATTGGATTTTTTCTGATATTCCTCAATACTTCTGACATTGAGGTAGGTACCAACGCAAAAGGGTCAATTTGGCTGATTATCTGTGTAGTTCCATCACCATACATGCTACAAGATGAAAAGCATTCTGTACACTATTTCCAGAATACCAAAAGTTAGATGAATGAATATTGACATATTACAAAGATAAAATAATGCAACATAATGAAATTGCAAATTAGTGGCACAGTTAGCTTTATGAAACAGCACTCATGGCAATGATCATGTTTACATGGAATAAAATGTCATTTGGCTGGTCTGCTGAAGCATACAATAAGCACTTTTACATGCATTTCCTTTCCCAGATAAATGTACTACCATATAAAATAAGGCTTTATATGGAGTTGTACATAATTAACTCCATGCTATCTATAATATCTAGAAATATCTAGATTGTAAAGGCTGCTGGAAGTTATACAATAACAGGCTTTCGTTCATCATTTTTTAAACCAAGCTTGCTGGCCACGTTATGCCACTGTTGTAAATAAAATTTAGAAAAAAACATTATTAAAATAATTATAAAAATAAATCTACTGATATGAAAATCATGCAACTATACATGGGTGCAAATTCGTTCCACTGTGCTCCTATTACTTAATTAAAGGTCACACAAATTTTTTTTATGTGAAAATTCATGATTCCATTAGGCATGCATGCAATTTGTGAACTTTGCCGTGGTTCACAAAAAATTGAGAGATTAAATTTTCATAAGATGAATACTAGTAAAATGTAATTTTAGCTTTCAAAATTAACATTGAAAAGCAGTAAAGATGATAACTGTACATCATGGCATTTAATTTTTCAGCATGGAAATTACTGCCTGCATAAACCTGTGTACCACAGACACCATTGTATGATAAGCACCCCATTTGTATTAAATTAATGAAAAATATAAATAAGGCAGATACTGACCGAAATGATAAATTTTTATGGAAGAAAAGGCATTTATTATAACAACTTGGGGTAATAAATAGAAGTGCATCTTATCTACTTGATCATCATCAGAAACTGAAAATGACTAGTGGAATCATTACCGCAGACCGGCATTTGCCAAGTCACAGACATTTCTGTTAATGCCTACTGCATTACTAAATTATCATTCATCCATTTATTCAACTCAGCTAGGTGTTATTCAATGATGGGATAAATGGCAGACTTTTCTGAATGGTGGTCTTATCATTATTATCTCCAATAATTACAATTCCTCAAATTACTTAAGCCTGCTTCCAATTCCTTCTGCATGATTATGAAACATACCTTGTCCTACAGTGTGATCTCCTATTTCTTTAGCATCATTTATTATTTTCAGTTTTTCACTTTCTGAATAATTCTGTAACTTTTTGCATTTGTTCAACTTAGACTATAACTGACAAACCATTGCTTTATCAAAATACACTTTCGTGCTAAGTCCAACTAAGTTTAGCTACATTTGAAAGTTGAGCGTGAGTTAACACTATGAAATTTGATTGTGTTGTGGTGTTTTACCACACTTTCACAAGGGGTAAAACAGTAATGAACATTTTGAATTGACATATTAATAAAAGTTAAATTAATTGGAATTCAACAAAACTAGATGAAAGTTCAACAAGAATTCATTTGTTTCCAATCATGTTTGAAGAAATTGGCCACAGAGGTCTATGAGTTAAGACCATTTACAGTGGAACATTGCTTGTTGGGCAAAAATCTCTTGAAAATTATTTTCTTAATGAGTCACAGTTCACATGATGAGTGAAAATGAAAAGGGGATTTCCCAGAATGATTGCATGCCTGCTGCTTCAGTTTGCATTTGTTTAACTAACATCTTAATGTTGCTTGTGACCACATTTTTCCAAACTTGTCCAAAATAATCTATTTTTCATTTTTTTGTGCAAAGTTTAATAGTATTTTGTGCATAGTTTTAAAAATGTCCCAAAGAAAAATTTGCAAGAAAATAGCCACAAGTAAATAATAACAACCATAGAAATAAAAGGTAAAGCCTTTGAAATGTAAGAACAAGGTGTAAACATGGTTGATCTAGCAAGCAAATACAATCGGTCAACATCATTGAATTGCACAATCCTCAAGAACAAGGAAAAAATTAAGGAGAGAGAGGCTTAAAAGGGAGTGACAAGAATATCTATGCAATGTTATATATTCTCAATGATGTTGAAAGGTTGCATCTCATATGGATAATCGAAACCAATTGCAAGTCGGCAATATCAATGTGAATATCATATGTGAGAAGGCCAAAGTGATTTTTGCCGACTTTTTTAAGATGATGTCAGGATCATAAATGGCCAAAGAAGTATTTAAGGAAAACCATGATTAGTTAAAGAGAATAACCAAAATCCATAGCAAAGTGAAGAATGATGGAGCAGTAATCTAAGACTCAAAGGCTGCAGTAAACTTCAACAGTGACTTCAAAAAGCTTGCATATTCTGAGGTTTACCTGTCTCTATAGGTTTTTAACTGTGATGAACTGAGCCTCTTCTAGAAGAAGATGCTGAAGCAAACCTATATATGTACACTTAACTGCAGATGAGAACACAACCACCTGACCACAAGCCAATGAAATACCATCTCATGCTGCTCTTTTGTGCTAATGCAAGAATAATTTTGAAAATTAAAACCCTGCTTGTTTAACATTTGGAACTCAACCGGCCTTCAAGAAGTAGACTATCCAAAAGAGCAGGCTAAATGTGAAGTGGAGGTTATAGGAAAGCATAGGAAACTTTTGCAACATACTATGCAAATGAACCATCACCATAATAAGGCAGCGGCTATGCACACAAAAAATTATTCCATGATAATGCTGAGTTGCATTTTCAAAAAAAAATTGAAGCATCAGCAAAAACTTTCTAAACCGTTTTCTAGTGAAAAAGTATGTATTGCATGGATTATATCATAATTAATTGACAAGTATTTTTGATTCCTTTTTGCATAATGCAAATTGAATTCACATTCCAGATCAATTTATTCTATGATATAAAAAAAGATGGAGATAATTAATTATGATCCTAAACAAAGTATATATGATATTCTTTGAATTAGCATAGTACATCATTATTTTTTTGGCATTAAATGCTTTATTGTATTTTATATTAATTTATATGGGAAAAATTCTTTTGTTTGACAAGTAAGATTCCCAAAGAAACTATGCTCTATAAGCAAGATTCGACTGCATTTATTTTTACATACTTGCATGTGCCCTTCACATTATAATGAACCATGAGACACCAGGAATTGTGATTTGAGTTAAAAGCAATATTATGGATTGATAAGGTTTTCATTTGATTGAAAAATGTTTCATGCTAAATAAAAATGCCTTGTCAGAGATTTTCCTAATTTGAAAACATTTCCTAATAATGGTAAATGTTTCAACTGGTTATTGCATATTAAGGTGGGCAAGTGTGATTAAAAGCATGTATATTGTCCTATGAAGAAAACTTTTCTAGGAATAGTACTTAATATTCTCAAAACAGAAATAGCCCAAGGAAAAATATTTCAAATTTCAGAAAATATTTTTCAAACAATTGAAATGTTTCCAAAGCAGCTGAAAATGTTTTATAAACCATATTCAATATTTTCAAGCCCATAAGAAATATCCTGAACACCATGTTTTCAAAATATTTTCAGAAATATGAAAGAAAGAGTTTTTAAAATGTAATATTTTCTGCTTGTGGCAGACATTAGCACCATTCAGACACAATTTGAGAAAAGTATATAACCAGATGAAAATATACTTAGAAACTTAGTAGAAACGTCAACTAAACAGTTTATGTTGAGAGTGGGTATGCATAGATAAAGCTAAAAAGATGAGTGCAAATTTACCATGGTTATTAAAACAAAGCTATTTGGAGGAGCAATATGAAAACTGTAAAAACACAATAAACATTTGATTTCCCGCACGATTAGTCCATTGGTTGATAGTACTGTTACCAATACTTTAAAGAATGCCCAACATGTGGCAGCATACTGCAGACAAGTAAAAAGCTGCCACAACACCAGTTTCCAATAGCTACCCTACTTGCAACATGCACCAACAAAGAACAACATTCTGTCTTACATTTCCTGAATACTGAAGGCACAAAACCTATTGAAATACATTGATGAACAAAAGTCCAGTATGGTGAGGCATGTTTTCCACTGCAGCAAATATAAAGTTCAGAAACAGCGTAACTACTGTGAAACATTTTTCTCCCAAACCGGATCTGGCACACCATTGCTGCAACACAAGAGTCTATTGCAGCAATTAAAGCCATTGTGATGGATTATTGTAATGTGTCAGTTGATTAAATTGCCCTACAAATCTGAACATTAGTCATGGCTCAGCAAATAAAATTATTCATGATGTGATAAGTTTCACAAAGTGTCTGCAAGGTGGATACCACAGTATCTAATTCAAGAACTAAAAGAGAGACACATTGACGATTGTGAGGAGCTTTTGCAATACTTTAATGCAGAAGTTTAGGGGTTCCTTGCGAGAATCGCACAAGAGAAAAAACATGGATCAACTGAAGCCAATCCGAAACAAAGAGAGCAAGCAAGAAATTGCACCATTCTTTATCATAAAAATCCAAGAAGTTCTGGGTGTAGCTGCAGGGAAGGTTATGCTGTCTTTCTTTTCAGACAGATGAGGTGTTATCTTGGAATAATACACGCCTAGGGAAACTACCATCACTGGTGCCTTTTATTCTGATATGTTAAAAAAGTATCTTTGGCCTGAAATCAGATCAAATGAATGTGGGCATCTGACTGCAGGCATCACTTTGCAACATGAAAATGCTCCGCTTCATACTTCCCATGCGACAGTTGCAACCATCACTGATCTTCAATTTGAAACTCTTTCACTCACTGCCATACTCATCAGACCTCGCCCTAAGTGATTACATGTTTGAACCAAACAAAGAGGTGATAGGAGGAAAGAAATTTTGTTCCTTGAGGATGTGCACCACACAGTACATAAGTAGCTGCACACACGGCCTCAAGAATTTTTTTCTAGAGGAATCTGTGCACTTCCTGTGGTCTGGAGGAAGTGTGTTGAACTTCCAGGAGGCTAGGTCAAAAAATGACACACTTGTGTTCCACTTTTGTTCAATAAATCATTTGTAAAAAATATTCTTGGTTTTCATCTGACTTGCCTATGTATGTACATAGATATTAGAATCATGCAAATGTTCATTTTACCTAATTCAATCAAAACTGGAGCAAATTTAACCCAACTGAATTAAGGGTTGCCTTCAACTATTGCCGTCATTCATTCATACGCAATTAAACTTACATTATTGTATTTAGGACCCCTCATAATTACACACATGAAGATTATGGGCCAAGAGTTCAAAATAATTGTTATATAGTAGCTCTAAAAGATTTAAAAGAACAGCCAATAGTTTCTGCCCTCATTATTATAATGCACCATAATTGTTATATGTCATTAACTGACATGGAGACAATCAGTAATTTCACATTTATGAAGTAGAAACTAAACACAATATAAGCAGCTATTAATTAAAACCTTATGGCTGCACACTGATTGACATAAGGTAACTCAAAATAATTCTCTGGTAATAGCGGCCATGTATGCAGTTACAGTGGTAACCTGATATAACAATTAGAGCATATAACAAAAATCCTGATATTATGAGTAAATCCCAAGGTGGTGTTTACTGGCCCTCTGATTTACATTAAAGTTAATCAGTAATAACAAGGCAAGTGCATGGTAACCACAGTTGTTATTCAATATTACAAGATATCAACATTACAAGCTAACAACTTCTGTGTAAACACAGAAATCATAAAATTAGGTCTTCACAGCCGAACTGATATTTTCCACCATTTCAGACAACCCATTCCTAATTTAAAGGTGGAAGTACACATTAAACGGCTCATTTGTTTTTCACAGGCTAGCATTTCAGTCAGTCCACAATGCTATTATCATTCGCAAACAGATTTATATTAATCCAGACGTCACATTAACTAAACTATTCAATTGATTTTGTCGGTAGAGATCATCCGATGGAAAAAGTATTGAATACCAGACTAATCACCAGTATATGTTTACCTCCTGATGGACAAAATAGTTCTCACAGCCCTATCTATGTATCAGGAAAAAGCATTGTCTGGTTGCCGAAGTCTCACCCTGATCTGAATATTATATTTGTACAAAGAATTTCAATATTTTTTATACTGAGAAAATGAAATAGAACTCTTCTATTCCAAAGTTGTTAAAAGTATGATAAATTGTTATGAATAGTTTTCAGAATGATACTCTTATACCTATGATATTAACCACCCACATTAAAGGCAATAGTATACTGCAATGTGATATGAATTATTTAATGAATGGTTATTAAATCACCATTGGTAATAATGAGAACACAGTTAAGTAAGAGATCTTGTAGGGACTCTGAGCTCTTGTTACATCAAGCTTCTGCTGTACATGAATTGTTGTATGAATACAGGTTGACACAAAACCATTGATGGTGCAGATCAATATTAGCCTTCACATATCACCTTATAATTCAAAATATATCGTGTCAACCATATGATAAAAAATGCTATACAATTTTTCTTTTCGTGGTTTTAAGGGTTTCCCCAATAATTGAGAAAAACATGTAAACAATGAAATACACAAATTTAGGACTTCATCGTAACTCACTTAAATAGCATTATTTTCATCTTGGCACACACAGTAAAAAACAACCCTTTAATACAATTATTACTCCTTCAAAATGAACACCTTTTATGCCACAATACATTTATGATAAACCAAGTCATTTTTATCAAACAGAGTGATTTTCAAAATAGCCTTACCCCTTTCTGGGAATCATCATAGCTAAGGAGCTGCAAATTTGGTGGAAGTTGTGCATGAAATGAAATCTTGTTCACCCAATCCTCCATTTCATTTTCACTTGTTGCCAAAAATAAATATTCAGAACCATCTGTTGTACAGAGTCTGGAATATTAAAAAAGATAATTAACTGATTACCCAATTTATTTTCACTCATTTTTATACTCTATACTTAAAAACTGTCAATGAAATGGTTAATTTAGCCAATTCATTTCTAATGAAAATTTTTCTTTCGAATTTAAGGAAAAAATGTATGCTTCCATTAAAATTCATAAATCAGATGAAATAACCTATTTATTATTTAGATATGAAAGAAGCATATTAAAAATAATAAAACATAACACTTTCAAAAGCTGATGAAAAGCATACAATGGTGCAAGAGTCTTCGTGAGATGGAAAAAAACCACTCAAAAATATGCTTTACAATTTAATTCAGAAGCGTCACTAATATTGATTCTTTGGACTAGGATAGTGCCTGTATTTCACTGTTTTCTAATCCTCAGTTGTAGCTAGGCATTGATTTTCAAATATTTTTTAATAATTTCATAAGCACTCATGGATGAGATTATTTCTTTCTGGAACTATATAGGATTAATGTATGCAATGATTCATTTTAAACATCACTTTTCATCATATTTTAATAAATACATAACTGATTTTTTGTCCAACAATGGTATGGTAAGAATTTTATTTCAAACTCAAATATTTTGAATTTTGAAGCACCTTCAATTTTGAAATAATGTTTTACAGAAGTTCCTCCTTCAATGTCAAATGATGAAAGTAAAATATCCTGGCAGATGGTAACAATTTTAGTTGATGATTGATATTAAGTTTCATGAATCCAAAGGAAACATTTTCAAGATAAAACAAACAAGACGGTAAAACAAAAACCAGTAAGAATACCTGAAAACGTGTTTTCTTTTTGTATAATCCTGAGCTTTTTCACAGCGTGCCTTAAAGACATTTATGGGTGAGGTTGCAGCCTTGCTGTTGAGGAAATCTTCCTGATCTTTGAAGAAGCAGAGTAGTTGCCCACAGAGAACTGAAAATAAATTAGCACAAGAATAGAATAAATGATTCGAAGGGAAAATAAATTTGTCACATTTATGTCAAATGACTTTTTTTTTATAGATAGATTAACTGGATGAAATATGAGCTTTTTAATATTTTTTAATTCAACCTTTTTATAGATTTAATTTTAAATATCTACTAATTTCAATACTAATCATGCTGAATTTCCAAAATAATATTTTACAGTTAATTCCATTTAAATTACAATATATGGTCAGATAATTTGGGGATTCCTTTTCATTGAAAACAATGATTAAGCACAACATTTTCAAAAAATTGAATGCATTAGAAATGAACAGGCACCTAACTATACACAGATATCTAACCAAAAAATACACTATTTTTGATATTATCTAAAGGATGATGTAATTACCAAAAGACAATGATGTCGGCTAGATTTAAACCCAAATATTTTAACTGCTGTTGAAACTATTCCTTCATTTCACCTTGCAGAGGCACCCACAAAAACTTTTAATAGATATCAATTTGTAGCTCTACTGATATCTCAGGTAATAAAAAAGAGCTACATGGAGAGTATAATGAGCTGTGCAAATAATTTTTTTTGAAAAGTATTGACACAATGATACTTGAAAACTTTTACAGTGCAAATTGCAGTTTCAAAAGTATTGGCATCAGTAGAAATCACCATGACATCAAGTACTCCAGCCCTAATCACACTCTCCACTGATTGAATTTTTTTTTCTCTTACCCTCCTTGTTTGGAGCCCCAGTTTTCCCTTTGATAACATTTATTTTATCACAATTAAAAAAAAGCAAGCATTATCATTATTAAAATTCTCCACGGAAATTCTCCTTGGGATATAACTACACACCAGGACTCCACATTACTTTTTTATAGTGTAAATTTTAATTTTATGGCATACTGAAGAAGAAATGAATGTTAATAACCTGTGTAATATGATTTCCAAGATCGAACGGCTGCCTTTTTTCCACCACTCTGTAATTCATGCTTTCTGTCCAAATTGCCCTGAATCTCTACTGGAGGAAGCTCAGTCTGCTCAATGCCACCTGCCCCTCGTTGCTGCAGCTTCCTAAAACTCTGTGTTCTCCTCCTGGTTGTGAAACTTGGAGTCCGTTTGACCTTTTTATTGTCAACCTTCATACTCTCAGCCCTCTTCACTCCATCTATAAGTAAAAGTCACTCAGTATACTTAAGTCTACAATTCCTGAGGCTGAACTCATAATTAAATAAAATTGAAAAACAAATATTTATGCTTGATGCTCTGATATGCCTTTAATAATACAAGTATTTAAATTCATTACATTAATTAAATGGTACGAATATCACTTTATTACAGTGCAAGAGAAGTAGATTAGTTTTCCCTGAGAATTCTAATAACTTCTGAGCTCTCTAGGAAATACCCCTTAGTACAAATTCTTACGTCAGGATTGAAAATAAATAGGGAGATCCTTTTTCTCGAGGACTTAATTGACACAAGTTGCAAAGTCAAGGAAGAGCATTTCATTAAAATGAAGAAAGAGTATACCTCTTATGAAAAAAATATACCATAATCAATCATAATAAATATAAATGTACAAGTCTTGAAATTGTATATGAAGCAAGTACAGAGATTTGTAGAGATAGAAATTTGTTTTGAATCTTAGAAGTATAAAGAAGACTGGGGCCATAATTTCTAATTTATTCCATGCATGTTTAATAAATGTAACATTTATTTGGTGTGATATCAAGCAGCAGAGATAAGTTCAAATAAAGTAGTGTAAATGAAACTTAATGTGAAATCAACATTTTAATTGAGAAAAAACAGAGAAGTATAAGTTTATGGAGAACCAATATAGCTTTTTTGGAATGCATCATGCACATTCAGTGTGCAGCATAAAGTTAAATAGTAAAATTACTAAGAAATTAAATGCCTACATTTAAATCCTCATGTGTAATAGCTTAAAGCAAAGGAAATATGCCTTTTATGATGTTTTTGTGACAATTTTTTAAACATACTATTGAGTTTTTTTTCATAACTTTAAATTTTACTTTACAAATTCTCATTATAATTTTTTTAATCCAAAAAACAATTTAATTTCATTTAAAATTATGGCATTAATAGCAATGGATATGGACATAATTCTTTATTGGTTGAGAACAAGAAAATGCTTGCCTAAAAGTGTACTTTTAATTCAGACTCACTTAACTTGTCACCAACATTATTCTATTTTACATAACGTATATGACTGACAGTCTTTCCATCGTATTCGCTAGCTCGTAATATCAAGATTTCATTAGATGAAATTCACTGTTCTCCCTTGTTTATTCCTGAAGAAATTTTGAGTTTCATGGAAAACTATCTCATTCACAGCAAAATTAATTTACTCTATTTAAGACATGATATGCTGAAGGGATTTTCTACAAATTTAATTTAAATCTTAATTCTTAAAAAATCCTGCTGCATTGACTTGCCAGAAGACTTGACCTGAGAACTTGACAACAATAGAATGGCAAAGACCTGAGGGATCTGAGATTTCATGTGATGACATCTAAAATTCAATGAAAACCCAGTCAACCTCATGAGAAAGACTTTTATATGCCCCGAGCATTGCAGAGGAATCCATTAAATAATAAATTAAGTTTTTAATGGAACCTTCAGGCATATTTTTTTGCATCAGGTGTTCTAGAAATATGGTTCTTGATGCACCAGGCAATTTTGAAAGAGAAAACATGAGAATAATTTAAAATATATACAATGAATATATGGGAGTATTAAAAATAATGGTTAGATTCAAGAGTATCTGGTAAATCTGGCTAATCAATGGTATTTGTCAAATAGAAAAGTTACTAGGAATTTTCATAAAAATTCAAAGGTTCAAAGTTGAACCAATAAGTGATATACCACAGCGCTGCGGGTCAACTTTTACATTTCACTGCATAGTAAAGTAGCTATTATAACAACAATCATTGCCAGCAAATCAGTTAATTCTTTTGCCATTCCAATATTTTTTAAATACTCATAAATATCCCAGGGATTTCATCATGATAATTATGATTTTTTTTACACATAACACAGTATGTCTTAAAAGATTGATTGTATCACATTAACTTTTAAATTGACTTTATTAAAATTTTGTCCAATGCAAAAATGTTTTTAATTGAAATAAAAATGGTTTAAGAGCTAAAATAAAGTTATTTAAAACTGACCTCTTCTAATACGATCACTAAAGAGCTGTGAAATACTTCCAGTTTTACTAAGACTCCCAGTGACATCTCCTTGCTCCATAAGAGAATTCCTGCAATAAAAAAATTAATTGTTTGATACACCCAAAGGAGGAGTTGTTTTTGCAAAATATGATAGAGGTAATTAAGCTAACTAACACCAAAATGTAAATAAATACATCTGATACAGTGGTACACAGATAAATATTTAGCAGGGAAGATTAAATTTTATTCCTAGTAGTAGTAGTTTTTGGGGGAGGCGGCCGACAGCTAAGGTCATTTGCGCCATAGGGGATAGACAGGAAAGGATGAAGGGTGGAGGGAAACCCGGCGTCGGCATTAGCCTACTTTTTACGAAAGGCGCCAAGGGGTCCGCAGTTTAACATCCCATCCAACGGACGGCATACTCACTCAAAATGCCCTCCACAAAGCACCTCAAGTAGGGATCGAGATACCTCTGAAAAATATTCAGCACCGCCGGGATTTGAACCCGCGCCCTCAGGGTGGGAAGCCAGTACGTTAGCCCCCGCACCATCTCGATCCCCATTTTATTCCTATATTGTGAATTGGGTCAGGAAAAGTTTCACTCTTGGTATTGAGATACATAGACATTTAAGCTTATCGAAAATTGTGACACTAAAATTAATTTTTTTTAAACTATTTAAAAAAAACTTGTTTGGGAATTATTAATGAAAAGAATATTTAACACCAATTTGAAATTATTTTAAACTAAGATATTATGTAGAAGCACAATTAGAGTGCACTCTATATAGAATTATCAATGGCTACCAGAGAATAATAGGTATCTTGTATTTGCAATTAAATAAATTATGAGGGTCATTTATCAATTCAAAATAAAACAACAGGCTGGACCTACAAAAGACAATAATGTTACATATTTTATGAATTTTAATGCAGTTCTAACCTGCTAGGGATTCCCTCATCCAAAGAGGATTTCCGGGTAACCATAGGTGATGAATTCATGCTGCCATTGTTCATGACACCACCCCACTCCCCCATCTGTTGGCCCATGTGCCCACGACCATCCCCTGAGGGTATTGGCCCTTGTGGTATCTGGCCAGCAGATGGCCTCCGTATGCCTCTGTACTCCTCCTCCCTTCTCCTTTCCTCTGTTATCCTTTGCACCTCCCTTCTCCGGATACTTTCTGCACGCTCCCGATCCACGCGTTCCTTCTCTGCCTGACGTGCTGCCTGCTCCTCTTGCCTTTGCCGGGCAAACTTCTCTTCCAGCTTCAAAGGAAAATTAAAAACCCTCAATATTTGC
Organism: Hetaerina americana; assembly: GCF_022747635.1. Taxonomy (NCBI): domain Eukaryota; kingdom Metazoa; phylum Arthropoda; class Insecta; order Odonata; family Calopterygidae; genus Hetaerina; species Hetaerina americana. The sequence goes on from NW_027286070.1 coordinate 34,576,821, forward strand.
ACAATTAGATCACACAAGATAATCCAGCACTCATTACACTGAACTCAAGTCATTATAATAAATTTTTAAATGTGATACCTATCACCTAGTCTCATCTCAATTCAAACAAGGACAACTCAGCATATTATAGAATTTTGAGTTGATTACAACATAGTCAATACTATTAGGCACATTTTAAATCTCTAAATATTAATTAAGTTCAAAATTTGCATTTCCTAAAAGCTGGCTGATAAGAAGCTCTGGGACCAGCTCGCTTTTGATTCGATAACATTCTATTAGTAATACTTTTCAAAATACATTATGCAATCTGATTGATAATGGTGGTATTGCCAAATACATTACCAAATTGATGTCTATGCACTTTTATCCATCCATTATTATCTAATTTTATTATCCAGTAGATGTTGTTCAAAAATGGAATAACTGGTAGATGTTTCCCTGAAAACATTCAAGCACACTACGTCTTCATCCTGCAGTAAGATTACCTATTTAATCAACACCTTCAATTACTTTCCATCTTTCATATTCCATTAAAGCCCACAACTTTTTTTACCAATTCATTTTGTGTACTACACTGAACTATATGCCAATGATCAGAGAGTAAAGCTGAAGACTCAAAAATCATCTATCACATCAGTTAACTTGAGACTCAAATATTAGTCAACAATTTTGGTTTCCATTGCTCCAGTTTATTTATTTTCCCAAACGGTACTAGATATGCAAAGGTTATTGAAAATGCTTTTTTTAATGACAAATACTATTCCTGAAATATAGATGGAAGCATTTATGTGACATATCTCTCTCCACTCATCTTTCCCAATTACATACCATTGTGAACCTCTTGAGTCCATTGAATTTCTCTTCTTGAGCATCAACCGTTTTCTCAAAGTCATCATGGCGGCGAATAAGTTCTTCCACTTGTGCAATTGATTCACCCAATTTACCATCCTTTAGTAACCCTTCTCTGCTTTGAAGCCAACCATCAAGCATGTCTGCCTCTCTCAAGAATACCTGCAGATTGCAAGACCAAAAATGAAAGACAAAAGTTAGAAACATGGGACTTTATTTACACATTATAAACAAATCCTGTTTGATTTTTTTATTCTTTCAATGACATCATGGCAATTACCAAAAATATACACAATCATTTACTCTATACACTATATGTATTAATTTACTTGATTAATTAACAAATAATAATTATTTAATTTCTTTTTTAAGCACTTCATAATTCAAACTCAGTTATTCAGGAGATGATGATATGCTGCACATTAAAGCAACAGGATACCAAACAATGATGGGATAAATTCCTCTAAATCCCCTTTAACTGCAAAATTACCTTCTTTCTCAAAACTACTTCCATCTGTAAAAGCTGTGTTATTTGAAAATGGCTATGTAACAAAGAAGCCATTAATTAAACTCTAGTAAACTTACATTGCCAGAGGTATAGCCTGTTAATGAAATAAAATAAAACAGAAAGCCATACAGTACCTGAGTATCCAAATTGAGTTCATAAGTCTCTCTCCTTCTCTCCCAAGTGTCATTTAAAAGCTGCTGTCTTTGAGAAAGTATATTTATCTTCTCTTGTATTTCTCCGGCCATGAAATGTCCCTAATAAAAATGCACAATCAAGAATATATTAGGGATATTTCAATTGAAAATTAGAATATTTGCTTATAAATAAACTCTATATCAATAAATCCTCTATCACCATAGCAAATCTGTTGTCAAATTTCAATGCAATAAAATAATTATGGACAACGAAAAACAATCCGATCCTTAGTTTAAAAAAGAGAATGTCACACTCAAAATTATTAATCACAAGCAGAGGAGCTGGAGCCAAGGAGAAAGAAAGGGTCTATTGTGCACATGCATCCTCCTGATGAGGTGCCTCTAGAAAACACCACCTGAAGCAAAGGTATTCTTACCCTATGCAAAACAAGAACTTAACATGAAATGCAAAGAGAAATATGAGATTCAGTTTTGGTCCAGAACAATATCTAGCTACCACCTCCTACCCCTTCATTCTTCTAACCCCACACCCTGGTGTTATGACATTTGCATTTTCACCAAGAAAAGCACCTAATAGAAATTATATTTCAGGTTATCTTTGTCTTGAGTTAATCCATCCCTCAGGCTAAATAAAATAGCATTTAATTTTTTAATCTCCCTCTTCAACGATGTATGATTTGATGACTTTAGTTTAACCCTGGCCAATTATTTAAAATGATAGAATTATTAATCATATTTATTGCAACCTCAAATTGACATCTTCTATCATTTCTATTCATGCATAATTTTCTTCTCATTTAGTCCAAACTCCATCATCTTGAATTATTGTTTTTTTATAATTTTCTTTTTTGAATGAAATATGATGGGTAATGGTACTTTGAAATCATCTGTGGCAACCACCACCCCATAACTGTTAAATTTTGAGTGTTTTAACCCGCAAAAGTTAATGGCAATCACAGAAAATAGAAGATACTCTTTTGTGGAGTTGCAATCAGCAAACCTCAGTGTTCAACTTGAAAAACAGTTTGATTGGTGAGAAAACATTAGAATCCAGAAAATTATATAATTTGGGTTTTTAGCCATTACCCAGGTTTGAAACAAGGATCATCCAGGCAATTCCAAAAACTGTACCCCAGCAGACTACTCATTAAATTTTATAAAAGATACAGAACTCAAGAGGCAAATTAGAAAGGACTTGGGCTTCAGTAATTGTATATAATTATTCATTATTTAAATGCATACCTGTCCTATGAGAGCATTTCCAGTGGCATAAAACTTATCAAAAGCATCAGTCCGTGTTTCAATTTCAGAACGATACTCATTATGACGGTTCACTAAAGCTTCTGCACCTGGCACATCTCTTGCCAAATCTGGAGCTGTCACTTTGGCTAGCATGTCATTAATCCAAGCCCTAAAAGGGTAAAATATTTAATTAGACAATGTATGGTCAACAAAAAATAAAATGCCATCATTTTAGGGAAAAAAATTCCAACATTAATTACAATATTTTCCCATCCATAATGCGCGCGTTAGCTATATAAAATGTTCAGATGATTGAAAAAATGACGATGCACATTATGTAATAAACATTGAAAAAATTCAAACATTTACAGACATATGTGCATACTAATTTAAAGGAAACAAATGTCAATTTCTACTAAATTGACATTTGTATTTAATGAGTTAATAAGGTTACAAGGTATTATGTATATTTTATTCAATTTTTCTCAAGCTCAGCCTCAGCAATTTTAATCTGCATTTCACGCCAGCAGATTGTATCACACTAAAAACCTTTCTAAATGGAGTGGCCTAATTTTTTCTAATTGAGAGGGAATTAATGAGCAAGGCTTTTCATATCATCCTGTGAGTTTTTAGAAAGTGCCCTAATTCAGTGCATAAGAGCCTAATTATGACTGGGCAGGACAATTGACAGGAGATGAATTGGAAAGCATGATCTTGAATGGTGAATAAAATACTTAATGATCCTTAATAATCAATAAAACCAATACTTTTCACAAAGCTACTCTAAGCCGGAAATATAAGTCAAACTAAAACTTACATTAATTCCCTGTATTCTTGGAAATATGCCTGTAACCTTTCCCTTTGCCCTAGTTTGTCTTTCCTTTCAGCCGCATGAGCCTCTAGTTCATTCCAAGACTCAGCAGCTTCTTCTTTTTTAGATTCTATATGATCTTGTGCATCAGGAAATAAAGATCCTAGTCTGTGGGCTTCTTCAACCAATGTGAGCACCTAGAAAAACAATGAAAATGTTAAAATTATTAAAATATACTTAAGACATCAGTTGCAAGCATTAAACAAAGTTTTTAAAACATTTTCTACAACAGAATACATTTGCACCAGTGTTAATTATTTAAAATAATCTTACTTTGTGTGAGGAGATAAATAAAACAAAAAAATAAGAAATTAAAAGAGTGCACAGCATATAATTATTACTTCAATCTTTCCAGATTTTTTCTGACCATAACTTCCACTCTCCTCGGAAATAAATTTGGAAAACACTGAGCCACGCAATCCAAGAATGGGAAACTATATTCTCAGAAATTAGAAATATTGTACTAGTAATCTAAATAGAATAAGTGATATTTATGCATGAAGTAACTAGTGATCAACCTCAATCTTTACTTTGACCAGGAAAAATTTTAAATGCAAAGTAACAAGGTTTAAAGCCCATGCCCTTCTGACTATCTGTATTTGCTCCAGTAGTCTCATACATCCAGAAATTTTAAAAAGTAATCTTCAACGAAGGACAAATACTAGCAATATCTTGACATCAGCTTTGTATTTTTAATATATGAAACCAAAACCTCAAATTTATGTTCCTGAAACTTGTTATTCATGTCAAATCTGATTGCCCAAGGTGATAACTCATTGGCTTTTATCATATTTTTCCTCAGGTTTTGTTCATAACTGTTATTTAAACAAAATGAAGTAGTTGCTTTTGTTTTTTTCTGGGAACATTAGTTTTGTTATTTTATTCTAATATTGATTAATAATGCAAATAAAAGCTTAGGTAAAATAAAAAAAAATCAATACAAAACTGGAAATACTGCAAAAAGTATAACTAAATATAGGAACCTTTTGCACATGGAAAACGTATCTATACATATAGGAGTTTTATGTCAAATTTTTCAATGTTGGGACCTTTTTTTTCATTTAACAAACCTAATCTTAAGCACAAATGATAAATATTATGATTTTACTTTTGATAATCACTCCTATTCAGTGATATTTTCCATTTATGACACAAAATACTTTTAATACATTTTCCCCAAGCCTCAACTTAACATAAATCTTGAGTTCTCATAATTACATTTCTTGCTGATATCTCCAAAAACATACATTTGAGGAGCCACAGCATATTGATCAAACCCAGATGAATTTTCACAACATCAAGCAAATGTGAATGCACGTGTGTACATGTACGTGGAAATTATTACAAGAATAACGATCCAGTACCAACTGATTTGGAGATATATGCATGAAAATTACCTTTTCTCGAACCGCATCAAGGTCACTCTCAAAAGCTTGATGCTTTCTGCTCAGAGCTTGAATAGTTTCCATATCTTGTCCATAATCTTCTGCTAAGAGTTCCGTTTCTTTTTCTTGAATCCAGCCAATTGTTTCATCAACAGTTCTATCAAATACATGAACTTGTTTAGCTCCAGCCAAAGCCTGAAATAAGTGATTGTTGAATTAGCTTTGTAAATATAATGAAATAATTAGTTAAAACCTTATTACATATCTGGTGATGTAGCAAATATTCACTCTCTATCTCAGCTATGTTACCATTACCACTACATCCATTTTACTAAATTGCCATTAGTCAGCTTTCTAGTAAAAAAGAATTAAGAATATAACATCAATTGTAAACTCATTAATTCAATTCTTTTTTTGTTTTCTACAATTCAAATTCCAGGTTGGTTCATTCTGCCACAGAAGAAGAGACGAAGATGATACTTCATCCCAAACAGTGTATATATAATATTCTTTGACTAAACCTTTCATATAATTTTTATTTTTTTGCCATGGAATACATTATTGTATCTTACATTGATTAATAAGAGAAAATTTTTTTGCATAAAAAGTGTCTCACTTTAAAAGAAAGATTTTGGAATAAATTATGCATGTTATACAAGGTTTCACTGTAACACTAAATTTTTAAGTTCTCAGATGTGGTTTAAATATGGAAATTCACAATTTTGCTAATTCAGAGATGACAAAATTTACTATTCAATGCACCAATGAAATAATTAGATGAAGCAGACTTGAGGACCTGTTCGAGCATTCCTAGAAACCTAAAAATGCATGGCCACTGTGCTATACACCTTTGTTATCATGCTTATATTCTAGTAAAATTACTTAGTATCTTTTATTCTAATTTTTTTTTATTTTGTTACATTTCATAAATGAATTTCCAAGAAAATTAAAAAACCAACCTTACTATATTTAGACACTTACATGAGGAGTACTTGACAACAGCGGAAAATGATGTTAAAGAAAGAAGTTTTAAGACTAACCTCACTCCGAGCATGAGCCAGTTCTTTCAAGTCTTCCCATACTTGTCGTGTGTCTTCCATTTTTGTCTGGATCATTACAGACTCGGGATGGCCTTCTTGGAGTAAGTTTGCACCAGCCTCAAGCACTGCATTGATCTTGGCCTCCCCACCAATTCCACCACTTGATCCAACACTGCCAGACTGCATGCTTCCACTTAATGGAACTAAGTTTGATAAAAAAATTAAATTTGGTACCTTCCTCCTAACTAATAATCAAATCAATAAAATGTAATCTATACAATTACGATACTGTACTATTGATAGAATTGAACTCTTACGGCTGGTAGTATTGAATAAATGAAAAACTCCAATAGCCGTAAACAGTTAAGATACTGTATTGTTCACAAATTCTAATTTAAGCCTAGTGATATCACCTGATATATGTCAATATTTGGCTTTCATAATACTCATTCTAATGTTAACCTACCAAAATCCAGATTCATTCAACACCAAGAACTGGTTTATTCATCCAAGTCACAAACTTTCAACCAGGTTATACTACTGAAGATTGTCAATGGAATGAACCACCTATGACTTTATTTTTTCTTCCACATAACATCCTAAATTATTTCTCATTCTTGCTCTTACCCTTTTTTACATTATCTCTCTTCAGGGCCCCACTTCATAATGGGCTAGGAACCCAAGGAATATCAATACTGAATTAGACATCTAAGTCCATGTAGCTCCTGCTCTTTTAAACAACCTTTGGATACGAGACAATTTCTTCACCACTTTTGAGATAAGAGGGGCACATTCATGCATGTTGTCCTCATTCATGCAGCTGTTTGATTATTAAACCACTTTTAATACCTTTTGTCAACTAATATCATCTTACTCTAGTTATAGACATGAAAATCATTGTTTTAATCAATCATTGGCGAAAATAGTATATGGTCTTTGTTTTCTAATGAATCAGTATGTCGAACTCCTTTCTATTTAGCTTCAGCTTCTGAATACAGTCACTTAATTGCAAATCTGCATACATACTCAAGATAATGGGATAATGTAACCGTTCGCTTTGTATATACTCAAGATGCCTTATTTAGAGTCATTCATTCAATGATGTTCAACGACAACCTAATGATGACGTTCAACATTGAAACAAGGTCGTGTTCAAAATAAAGTCTCAGGAATTAGAAAGTCAATAATTTCAGTTGAATACATGAAGTAAATTCCATTAAGATATACTGGACACAGCAAACTTCATTCATTTAAACAAATTAAAATAAATTGTAGATATATAATGATGAGATTTATTATTCTGCTATTTTGGAAAGAGAATTTTTAATAAACTCCCACTGCTAACATATTGAAAATATTAGCTCAACATCATCAAAATGTTACACAATGCAAATTCTTAGTTGGCTGTTCTATGCACTATACTGAGGTCTGGAAGCAATAGGTCAGCACCTTCTTTCATGAACATGCCAAAATGATATGCTACTGTTCCCAATTAACAGTGATTCTGGTCAGTTTTAGATCTTCACAAGACAGTAGTCTAAAACCAGCTTCCCAAAGATTTCATTTTAGATAATTTGCTAATAAATTCCTTTTGAAAAGAAAAAGATGGATTTAAATTTTAGCAGGTGAATGAGATAGACTAAATTTTAGATAAGCACCCTCAACAGCACTATGTATGCATAAAAGCACTAAAAATATAAAGCTACCATGATTGATAATTACATGATTTTTTAAACTAATATCTTATATTTTATTTCTTGAAATAAACAATATCACTGGGTTAATATATTATTATTATTCACTTGGCACTTCAGTTTTTTAGTGAAAACTTAATCAAATTACAAAGCATCTGTGGTGATGATGGGAAATTCTCTATTCATGTTAAAAAATTCCATACCATATAAAATTAAGCCAGTAAATTACAGCATAGGTTGCATTAAAATATTGGTGCAACTAACCTGATGGATTTGTTCCATTAGAAGTAAGACTTGATGGACTGCTGGCAAGAATTCCAAGAGTGTATGCAAAGGCTTCAAACTCAGCTGTCAGAATTTCAACATGTTCAACATCTTGACCATAATCCTCTGAGGCAGCAATGGATGTTTGATCATTGACCCACTCAATTGCATCATCAGCTTCTCTAATGAAACGGAAAAGACGCAAACTGTCTTCTAGTCTACGACGGCGTGCCTCACTCAGCCTCTTAAGTTCCATGAATGCAGATTCCACTTCACCCTAATTATGTCATTTATAGCAAAGAGCAAATTAAAGAGATTAAAACAAATACTAATGGATTCGTGAAAGAATTTTATACCGATTGCTTACTGCTGATACAGTAGTTCAATGATAGTTGCTGAGTGAATCTGGTTCACATATAATGTCTGATAGATCTTCATGCAAGCAAAATTTCTGATGAATTTAAACTTGATCACTAGCAATTACAGAGAGTCCCCAGGTAATGGATGAGATACAGGGAAGTCCAGAGAAAATCTTTAGGTCTGATTTGTAGTGAGCTTTGATCCTTGAAGATCAGCATATACACATTGAAACAGTAAAAATAATAATACATCTCTACCGGCTAATGTTTTAATAAAGTTATGGTCATAAGGATTTAATTGTTGCTGAATGCCATTAGTTAGGCTGGTACAGGGACTACCTTTATTCCATTATTTCATTCGACCTAAAGTAGAAAATTGCCAGTCACATATTAAGTATACAAAATGATTACCTGTTTCTTTGATATATTTTCTGCATCGAAATGTCCTCTTTGAACAAGATTATTAGCAGTTTCAGCCAACTTCCCAAGCGAAACTTGAAAAGTACCAAGTTCTCGATCAGCAGCATCCAGCCTCCTTATCAGAGCTGCAGTAGAATCTTCATCCTGCCCCACGTCTGAAGACATAAGCGGAGGCTGCCTCTCCAATATCCAAGCTTCTGCTTCATTTGCCTCAGCATAATACTGCAAAATAAAATACAAAAGTTAAGGCTGTAATATTCACCACTATTCTGTAACAAATAACAACATAATAAATGAAATGTTAACAATTCATCATTTACATAACTGCAATTAAAAATTATACACCAATATATTTTTAACAAATCAACATAAATTACTTACAAGAGGTAACACATGGAATATATCTAAAAATATTAGTTTAATATTTTATTTCTAATATATATCCTACATTGTCAAAATATCTAAGCACCAAATAATAAAACAATATAGTTCCCACGGCATGAAATTTGGATATGAATAATTACACTGATATAAGTATACATACTTCCAAATTTTGATAGATTACACAAAAAAAGACTTGAAAGATAACATTTATCATACAGCATCATTGATAATATTCACAACAGTAAAAATATTGTGATCTTAATGGTTAGGCTTGGAAGTCATATAATGGACATTAATTAGCAAAATGAATGCTTTTATTTGTGTAATTACCATTTGGGACTCAATAGCATCTTGCAGACGAAGACGTCTAACACTGGCCAAATCTCGGAGATGACCCACTCTCTCCTGGAGGGACTTAGCCACTGAATCTATGCGACCACTATCAAAGTGACTTTCCCGAACCATCTGCTGTCCTCTCATTATAATTGCAGATATGACGGGTTCTCTGGACATAATTTCAGTTTCCAAAACCTTTAAGAGTGAAAAATATCATATAATACCACACTTTTATATTATGCATTATTTGAGATGTCAACATGTACTCTCTTTAACTACCAATGATTTGGATTATGTTTATTAAAACAGCATTTCAACATAAAAATTTAGTGTAACATGAATTTTGCATACAAGACAGAAAAGCCAACAAACCATGATGATGGAACTAGGGGAACACTTACTGAGAATGCTACTGTGACAAGCTGTTAAGAAATTTAACAGTACTTGGGCAAGGAAAACCAGTAAAATATTATTCATGATAATTTAATTAGATACAAAAACCATAAATTATGCCACAAAAGAGCACTCAACCTATTATTCAATAGATGGTCCCACAGCGCATACATCTTTAGTAACTATCAAGCACAAACAAAAAACACCTTTGTTTAATGATCATCGGGATTAATTTCAATTAAGTTGTGGTATAGAATTATAGATACACAGCAGTTATGTACGTCCAAGTTTTACTTGAAACTAAAATGAACTCAATACACAAGGAGGAATGAAAATATTAATTAGACGTTGACAATGAAAACTGTTCATACTTAATATCAAGTTAGTTGTTAACACACACCCTCTGGTTTCCGAAAATAATTGAGTTATTTTGTCTCTATTTTCACTCCCCTCGACACTTCATTATGGTGAGTTACATAATTTGTAAAAATTATGTTTACCTTCCAAATTTAGGACATTAAAAAAGTGTATTCAATTGCCTACAATGAATCTAATCCGAATCAATGAGAATCAAAAAATGGGCATATTGTCAACCATTTCAAAAAGTTAGAACATTATAATTTAAACGCAATTGCAAGAGTAAAATTAAAAATTCAGATGTAAAATAACAGACTTTTTGCAGAGTAAATTTAATGAATTGCTAATTCAGATAAACTTATTTACAAGTACTAACTGCAATGGTTGGTTTGAGTATGGATTCATGATGAGTCCAAAAATAAATATTTATTTCCAATTTTTAGTTTTAAAATTTCTGTTATTCTACGTTATTATATATCCTAGCATAGTATCACCTGATGTTTTTTCTGCAATGTTTGCACAGCCATTAGGCTGTTCCCAAGGTCTGTAGAAGCAGCACGAGCTTCCTTTTCTTCCAACCACCTTATTTCATCATCTACATCCCTTAAGTACTGCTGAAGTTGCAAAGCTGCTTCTAAATTAGATCGTCGAATTTGCATTGGTTCCCTTAACGCTTCATACCTGAAATATACGTTTTTGTAAAATTTTATATAAATAGCAATTATAATAGATTCCTTATATCATAAAGCCTTGAAGAAGCTTGAGAGGATAAAAATATTACACATACACAAAACATACAAATTTTAAATTAAAACATTATTTGCCAAAAAGTAGTCAACAAAAACATATATACCCTAAGGGTACTAGCAATGAGTATAATTTAAATAACAGCATCAAAAATGGAACTAATATTAGTGACGTGATTTTTGAATATCATCACCATACAAATTTAATTACCTTTTTGTAAAAATGTCCACCCTTTCTTTCAACTCATCTGCCATGAAGTGTTGCGCCCGTTTAAACACAGCAACACTTTCCCTGGCCTGGCTCAAAGCATCATCCTTAGCCATTGCATCAGCTTCCAATGCCTGAAAGTTTGCCAAAAATTAAAAAGAAAATTCTGACAAATTTGATACATATTCAATTTTATCAAATATAGCTTACCCTCTCCTTTTAAAATGTCAGAAAATGTTTTAAAGGATAGAAGCTAGAAAAGTCAATCAAAAATAGCTACACAATAAATGCAGTTAAATTTAATAAAAAGATATTATTAAAAACAATACATTTTGGGTGTGATGAGATAATACTGGCTGGCACACAAATTGATTCCTCATTTAAATTAGAATTTACAGTACCTCATCCTAAAGGTTTTGTATTTACTTTGGTTGAATTGTAATTCTGCAGCACCAGTTAAGTGATTAAAAATAATATATTATTACTAAAACATAATTAATACACAACAATTTTTTTAACGAGCAAATAAATTGCAAAAGAAAAATTTTAAATAGAAACAATCAAGAAATTTTCTTGTAAAAGCAGTTTTTACACATTAAAGATAAGCTGATAATTCATTTTCCAGACATATCGTTGATAAATAACTATGGAGTTAATATTTTACTGGCACATGATTCAATTGCTAAAGAAAAGCCAAGGAGCACATTATTAACACTTAACATTAATACAATTCCAACAGGTATACTAATCGAATGACTCTTGATAAGAGAGCTTCAAAAGGAATCAATCTAAATAACACCTGCTGCATTCCTCCTCCATTATTATATTTACCTTGTGCTTCCTAAGAAGGTTTCTCACACTAGCTGGGTCCTTCCCATGATCTTCTGATGCCAACTGATGCTCTGCTTCTTCCATCCATCTTTCCAGGTCATCGAGTGTGCGCCCAAACAACAGAGCCTACAGGAGCAAAAGTCTTAAATTAAAAATCACATCAAACACGTAAACAGTAATTATATGCCTTGGTAGCTGATCTTTTGAAGGAGATTTGAAACATCCTATTACTACGAGAGTGGTCCCATAAATACCTGGCCTAACCTAGAGATGGCGGTAGTTTTTTGAAAAATATAACTTCATTAGAAAGCACGCAATCTATAAAGCATATGCCACATTGTTTACTGTTTGTTTGGAAGCCACCAATAGTGAACGTTTTCATTGAATTTGTGAAAATGGAGAAAATTGGTCAACGTTATGCAATACAAAACTTTTATTTGAAAGGCCTCAGCAAAACCCATGTAAAAGCTGAACTGGATAATAGTCTCTGGCTTCTCACCATACACTTCCACTAAATGCAGAGGAATATATATGGGAGAAGCAGTTATCATTGGCTTCGCGATGTGGTGGGTGAAAGGTACGATGCCGGTATTATAAAGCTGGTTACAAGGATGCAAAAAGTGATTTATCGTCAAGGCAACTATGTAGAAAAATAGCTAAATGCTCAACCTTTCCAGTGATGTATGCAAAGTTGAGGTTAAATTTGATTTTTCATGAGAAAAAATAGGAGACCTTACTTTTCAAACCGCCCTCTTATGTATTTCCATTTATTAGGGTCTGGGTTATTTTCCTGGTGACACTGGGTCACCATCCACATCACCTGAACCGTGATTTTTAAGTACCAGATCTTTCGATTATTTCTTAGAAATAATAAAAACTTAGATCGGTTTAAAGAAGAATACATCTTATTTTGTTTACAAATTCCTTCTGAAGTAACAAAGAATACCTAGACTGGACAACGTAACATTATGTTTATTTCTGTTTATATTATGTACTAAATATGCTTTTTACATGTTATGCTGACCAATTGACAAAGTCTATACATGTACTCATGACCTAGGTTAAAATAAATTATTATTAGCTGATCGCTGATTTATAATGGAAGATCGAACGCAATGGTGTTTTTCATTTGATATGCAACCAACATGACGAACGCGCCTTTTGGGTTGCATAACTCCCAGGATCCCCTGTTCTACGCGAGCCACAAACCACTACAGAAAGCCTTCCATATTGCTTGCAAAGACTTGTTGCAGTATTATTCACATTTTTTAAATGAATTATTAATTTAATAATTAAATTATTCCATAGATTACCCAATAGAATAATTGGTGAAAAGGCTATGAGAGCAACCATTGAATTCACCGCCTTGTGATTTCCTAAGTACATACTACTTCCAGGCTCATAATATGCAATTTTATTGCTCCAAAATGTGCTCTAGCATCACCCTATGGGCTGAAGGTACACGGGTTTAACTTCAACCAATATGATACAAGCTGATTCACTGGAAAATACTTGCTATTAAGCATTTTTTCCCCGCATCAGGCATAGAAAATTGTTGCCTTTATAACAAATTTAGAAAAATCCTGTTTTGAGTCAGTTTTTTTAGAGTAGTTTTAATATTTCCTTGAAAAGACTTCAAAACAAGCCCAAATAAATCCCCATGGATCGTGCCTCACTACTATTACATTGAATCTCTCCCTATAAGCTCAGAGCAAAACCTTTCCGTTCATGCGCTATTAATTGTGAAAAGCTTGAGGAACATTTTAAGAACTAGATAATAAATCACAGGAAGAATGGGATTGCTGTTTCAGCAAAACACGATTTTAAATGAAACAAGAAAATTAGCAACATGTATTTCTATTGGCAATTTTACCAGGATTTCATGGTGCAAGTGATTCAAAAGAGAAATGATCTGTGCATACATACCAGTACTACAATATCACAAAAACTGCCACTTGAATACAAAAAAAAGGTTATGAGGTACCAAGCCATGATTTCACACTGAAGGGAAGAACAGAATAGCCATTGATTTGAGGTGTTTGTGATTGGATGAAAACGTTCCGGCAGAAAGTGAACAGTGAGACAATCATAATATTTTTTTAAACTGTGAAACTAGCATTATATTAGATGATGGAATTGAATATAACATTGTGTTTGAAGAAAGAGAAAATAGCTGTGGAAATGATTCATCAACAGTGATAATAAAATTACAGGATTCTATCATGAATAAACTATATAGCAGCCAATTTTTTACAGTAACAATTCCAATTTCTTCATATTAATTCTTATATTAATTATTGTAATCCTTTTCTGCCTTATCCACATAATATTCAAAAATTCTTAAATGAAAAATCACTGTGTTTCTTATGAGCCATATGGGCCAGGAAATAGAGTATATACAGCTTGCAGGCACACAAAAAGTTCAGCCACATAATTACTCTTAACCCCTAGACATTTGCATGGAATTTTGATCGATTCTTTGAAGAATGTTCTCAATTTTATGTAGATGCAATTGGAGTTACTTGTGCAACAGCTACTGAAATTTCATCCATGTCATATTCAAACTTCATTCGGGGAAATTAAGCATCACATTTCATATATTTGCTAATTGAAAAATAATCACACCTAGATTCATGCCAAGGGGAATTTTAATTGAAAATAAAAGCTGAAATGAAAGTTCTTCACAGTTTGATTTACTTCTCTCAAATATTGTGCAACCTGCAATGGAATAATCGGTACACATTTTTCCATTAGATTTTTCACATTTTTTTCTGTTGGATATCTTCTTTTGATTACAAAATCCTCATAAGTAAATTTTTAGAACATGCAATCTCACTGGCAAATTTGTATTTACCTGATATGCATCTTGAAGGCGGTCCCTTTTTAATGCCAAGGCTTCTTGCAATATCCGCCAGTCACTCTCTAACTCAGCCACACGGGATTGGATTTCCATGCTGGCAAAATGGCCTGCTCCCACTAAACTCTCTCCTTCAGCCATGACTGCTGATACCCGACTACTGTTGGCTGCTATCTCTGCCTCAAAAGCAGCATGCCTTTGAGTTTTGGACTGAAGATTTGAGGGATCCCTGTATGACTCATCTCGAGCACCTTGCAATTTCTGATGAATCCAATTCTCAACCTACAAAATAATTTAGCTCAAATTATACCAGCTATATTTTCACTATAGAAATAATTTTTAAAATCCACCCAAAATATAATTTTAACATAAAATGAAACATATAATGTTGAACAACTAAAAGGAAATTTATTTTAATAGATAACAAAAATGCAAAAATTGACACTCATTATATCATTTGGATGTAATGCCAACAATGGACTAATGTCACAAAAGTTTGTTACACCAAACAAATGCATACTAGAATAATTAAGCCAACATGAGTGTCACCTTAAAAGTCAAACAACTCAAAATTTAGGGAATGACTTTGAATAGGTGCAATATTAGGTGATGATTCATCAGCAAACCCAAAACTAGATCATTGCTGAAATAATTTCATTGGTGTTAAATGGAAAAAAGGGTTTACCTCAAAGAAATTTTGGAGAAATTTCTGTAGATCATATGAATCTCTCAGTCGTCTCCTTCGAGCCACAGCACTTTCCATTAGCCTGTCCCTTCTAGCACAAACAGATGACAAACGCTCTGCTATGGCTGTGGCATGTAAATGTGTTGGGTCAGACAGTGCTTCCCGAGCAGACTTTTCTAGTTCTTCAACTCGTGATGCCTGAGCAGTAACTGTCTTCTCAAATGCCTCATGACGACGTACCAGAGCTTCAACACTTGCAAGAGAGTCCTAAAGTGATGAAGGAAAGGAAGATGTGAACATATTTTTAACACGGATTGCTAATTTATAATTGTTTCTGTTTTCACAAAAAAGCAACACACATTAAAATTACTCACCCCAAGGTCATCATTAGCTAAAAATGCTTCTTTGGATGCTAGCCATTCATCTGCTTGCTGAGTCTGCTCCAAGAAGACTTGCAGTTGATGAGCATGGGCCAAAATTTGCCGCCTTTCTTCCCATGCTGCAATAAGTTTACGTCTGAGGTCACTCAGTAATGCAATGCTTGGCTCAATGTCCTCACCGTCTAAGTCTTTCACACCCTCCATATCATCTTGTTGGCCTCCTTTATCACCATCATCTATTCCTTGCTTAGATGGTGCAACAAGAGCAAGCCCATCTTTCTTCAACGCCCTAAACACCTCTTGTCGTCCATCAATTTCTGCCTAAAATAATCAAATGATAATATACATGCATTAGAGCATGCATATCCCTTTGTGGGTGCAATAAAAGTATATAAAAGCCCTTATTATGAGGCATATTCATAAAGTAAGGGTCATTTGCTTATATTTAAATATTGGCACTTCAAAACACAGTTTTACTCCTGCAGCGACATCTACTGATTCATTGAGAAGCTATAGCAGCATTTGTTTTGTTTCAGAAGGCGTTTGCTTGTCCGTGCATGGAAACAACAATGTCCGTGACAACCGTTCATCCCGCCAGCTGTGAAGTGCGTTCTGTCATACGATTCTTGTATGCAAAAGGATTGTTGGCTACTGAAATTCATCAGGAGTTACGCCCAGTTTATGGACCTACAGTTATGAGTGAAGGAAAGGTTAGACAATGGTGCCGTGATTTTAAAAATGGACAAACAAATGTCCATGATGAAGAGCGAAGTGGCGGGCCTAGTATTCTGACCGATGAAATTGTTTTGCAAGTGGAACAAAAACTGCGATGTGATCATCGAGTGACGATTAATGGCCTAGCCGAACAATTTCCTCAACTTGGATGCAGTACTGTCTACAATATTGTCACGGAAACCTCAGATACCACAAATCGTGTGCAGGGTGGGTACCGAAAATGCTCACCGACCATCACAAAGAGCAAAGAATGTCAAGTGGGCAAGAGTTTTTGGGCCCGTGACCCCCACCATACAGTCCTGACCTTGCACCTAGTGACTACTTCCTCTTCTTGCTCTTGAAACAGTGAGTCAGTGGACAACGTTTTGAAACAGAGGAGGAACTCAAAAACGGTATTGTCAATTGGTTCGACTCTCAAGCAACAGACTTCTACGCAGAGGGGTTAAAGCAGCTGGTGCAGCGGTACAAAAAATGCTTAGAAGTGAACGGCGAATATGTAAAGAAGTGAAGTAGGTCTGCAGTTCACTAAAAGTGCCAAAAAAATGTGTTTCATAAATGGTATATTTTTTCCTGTGACCAAACGGCCCTTACTTAATGAGCATGCCTCGTATATTACATGACAACTATAATTATTTAATTCAGTTATAACATTAAAATATAATATCACATGACAAGAAGCAGCATGATGATTTCCATATGCTTTGAACCGAATAAAAATTCTGGGCCCGTAAATGAAAAACTATGCTTGTATCTGCGATCTATTCAGCGAATGGTGAAGCACCCAGATTTTCAGTCAAATAGCCATAATGACGCTAATGTCAAGCATAGGTTGGGATCTGAACAATGCAAACATTTGAGAAACAATAGAAACATTGGTGGAAATATAATCTGCATTGGCCTATAGTTTGAAACAATTGAAGCCATGCTATAAACTTATCTCAGGATCATATTATAACAACATTTATAACTTTTGGTGGCATGAGAATCTGAGCATAAAAATTCAATAAGCAGCATGAAGGGTCCCCAAATACTAGCAACTCAGATTCTATGGCCAATTCTATTAATGTTGAGCATTTAAATATGCCAAAAATATTTAGACAGTACATTTCCAAAATGTGAAACAGTAAAAATCAAAGGTCTAATTAGGGAGTGGGCATATTCTAGCTATAGATATCATGAGTTAATTAAGATTATTTTTCAAAAATATCAAACTATTATTAAATAATCAAAAAACCTTAAGCTCATTGTGCAGCTCAAGCATGGCATCCGCTTCAGCCACTGAGGTAGGAAGAGGAGCAGAACTGAGAGAAGAACTTGATACTGCAACAGACTTTGCCTCAGTTGGTGCACCGCCTTAAAAAAAATCATACAGAAAAGTAAATTTTTAACTTTCATTTATCAACATTTGATTAATCTTCCCCATTAGATTTTCCTGTACAAACACAGTATTCCAAAAGACCAAATTTATTCTAATATACTATGAATATCTTGGCATTAGGTAAATGAGGTGAGTGTAATCATATACAGAATAACAAAAACAGATTGATTTTTACAAAGAATGAAGAATCGCCTATTCTCATGATAATAAATATATTTCTGAAAAATGAAAAACACTTTTTGACAATCAGCTAGCTATTGCTGTAATTCTAAGATGAGCATGAAATCTATAAAAAATGTTGTGAAATATTAATTTTTGAACTTAAACAAAGAGTATTCCAGGAGTGTAGAAATTAGTAAGATTAGGTAAATATCATAATTCTAAATTCAATGACAGCATTATGGAAAATTTATCGTTTAAAAAAATAGAGAGAAAATTGTCACATTATAATTGAAAATAGCATTCAATTAAAAATACAAGCATTTATAATCGAGCTCCATTTTCAAAGCAGTGGAAACATGTTGATTCACCACTGCAATAGAAAGCAAAGGCAATACGGTCAGCCGGAAAGGTAATGGTTTCAGTTTTCCAGGATGCAAAAGGTTTTATGCAGATAAATTATCTTCCTACTCGTCAAAAAATTACTGGACAATATTATGCTAACCTCCTGGAGTAACTACAGCAAAAAATACAAGAAAGAAGGCCAGGTTTGGAAAGGAAGGTCATCTTTCCATCAAGACAATGAACACCCACAAACAAGTATCATTGCCATGGTAATTATGTGAGCTAAAATACAAATTGTAGCGACAACCCTCTTATTCACCTGATTTGGCTCCATCAGATTACCAAATCTTCCCCAAGCTCAAAATTTTCCTTGGTGGACAGAGATTCTCTTCAAACAAAGAACTAACAGCTGAAGTAGATGGTTATTTTAAAGGACTGAAGACACTAATTTTCGAGGTGGGATCAAGACATTGGGACATCATTGAACCAAGTGAATTAGTGTATAGGGAGACTACATTGAAAAATTAAAAAGTTTCTTGACAAAAGCTGTTTGTTTCTATTTTATTCCAAGCACTTTTCAAATTACCCTTGTATTATACGTAGATTCATGCATGAAGGTTGGGGAAAATTTCTTTTCCTGCACCACCTGCAGCTTCCCATGAAGATTTCATACACATTAATTTACACAGCTTGAATGAAGTTAAGGGTAGCCAGAGGCATTACCCAAAGTTAAACATGGGTCCTCAATTTAGTAGCCCAGTGCTCAATCCATTGGACTACAAAACATATTAATTCAAACAGGATTTCAAATATGTTGGTGGTAACTCGGACAAGTAGAAGCTCAAATTCTTTTCTAAAAAATGACAAATTTGTAAAAGGGTAAAATGTCTCTTTAAAGTATAATAAACTTACCAATAGGTGAGGATATGCCACTCATTCTAGAAATCACATCCGCTACCCATGATTCCATCTTGCGCAGCTCACTACGAAATTCATGCAATTTGTGTGCTTGAGTAAGACGTTTCCTCCTAGACTCTTGTAAAGACAGCAAACGTCGCCAGGATTCCTGTAATTGTGCCATTTTTTCCCTCATAGGTCCCACGAGAGAAGTTGGATGGCTTTGGCAAAGACGTCTTGATTCAGCCTCATGTTCCTGTTTTCAAAACAAATAACATCAGATAACTACATTTTGACAAAAAAATGGAACAACCAAAAAATAAAACAGGCATAATAAAATGAATGTTTCGGGGAATAAGAAGTTAGAAGGCCCATGTAAATGAAAATTGTTCTTTCTGTTACATAAGCACAGTTGGAGACTAGAAATAAATTAGATGGGATGACATTACTAGATATACCAAGGCTTTTGTCAAGTGTGAGCCCGGAGATAAGTGCTCCAACCTGTGTATATAAAATATTCTCAATCCATGAGCAGTTTTATCTTTCTAAATTTTTTCAATAAGTCACCCTTTCTACTGGGCCAGATTTTGTCTGAATTATATAGAAAGTTCAGATTAGCTGGAACCTAATAACTGAGGGTTTAATGTACCAGCAATCAATATTCATCTAATGAAAAATATATCATTTGAAATTTAAAAAACTGCAACTCACAGAAATGCAATTAGAAAATTAATCCTGCACTCTGTGTTAAGGAAAAACAGAGAAAAGAAGATTTTGGCCTAAATACAGCAGTAAACCCTATACTTTAAACATTAAAAGGACACTATATGGGCAATTTTTCACAAGACCATAAACCCAGTGGAAACAATGAAGGATGGATTAACAATTAAGTTTGTATGAAAATGGAATGTAATAATTACTTAAATTAATTCGCACACTATTCAGCACGAAAAATTTTCCTACGCAATAACAAATATGTACTCATTTAATTTTCAAGAACAAACCTTGACTTTGTCTTCCAATGCAACTACTTGGCACACGAGCACTTCATGCCTCCGTTCAAGAGCTTCAACTTCTCCTAAATCATTTCCAGTGTCACTACTGCCAATCATCACAGATGTTTCACCAATACGAGTCCTTGTTTCATCCACATCCCTCACAAATGCATGGACTTCCAATGCTGCTCGTAATCTCTGCCGGTAGTCAGCCAATGCTCCTTGCAAATCTCTCCATCTAGAAATATGTTAAACTTTGTTAACCCACCTAATTCTATAAATACATAAAATTCTATAAGATATCTGCATCATTGTAAAGTTATAAGGGATCCCTAAAGGTTAGGCAAGGTACCACCATGGTCTACAGCTAACTTATTTTGCACGGCATGTTGGTGAGACTGAAGTGTAGACCATGCAGACTGTAAGAGGGAGAGGTACACAATGCTTTTTTAATTTCATTAATAATGAATTCACATACAAAACAATACAGTAAAATATGATTCCCAATTATTCAACATCAACCTGTGAAGAATGGCAGCCCAATATTAATAAATTGTCACCATCTTTGTTTCAACCATTACCCGTCACTAACATCAGTGGTTGTGAAGATGGAAATTGAGGCTGATTTCAAAATTTTTCTCCCATAAGTTGCTAACATACTAAATTCTTTTAAGAAGGTATCATCCCCAAAGACAGCAGAAAGTTTTCATCTCCAATACTTTGATCACTACGGGTGACCATCAAAGTGAAGGTTGTATGAGAGAACTTAACTCTTGATGAGATCAGTGCAGAAGCTCTGTTTGAAGTCGTACAAGTACAAAAACTTCATGTCCAGGTAAATTCAAAATTGGAATTTCATTTCGTTATTAGCATTTGAGGAAAAATTAACTATCTTATTAGATATTCCTGCTGAAAATGGAAACACTTCAATAACCAGGGAAATCTTGATTAGGTATTTTAAAGTTCAATTTCAAGTGAGAGGAAAATTTAATTATGGTAAATTAATCTAATACTCAAATAACCCACAAAATAATCAATGACTTAGAAAAGCTTTTGCCATAAAATATTCTACTACCTCTTATTCTTCCTGTGCACAGAAAAGAGTAGACTGTTCTTATTCAATGGCATCAACCCATAAGTTTTGAAACACAGTATTTTCTGGTGGTCATGAATTCATAACTGTACCAATAAAAATTGGCAATATGCCATAGAGATATTTCAGGACTCAGTAGAGTCAACATTTGTTAATATTTATAAATACAGAAACAATCAACCTTGAACATAAAATACAATCACTTTTTTGCTTTGACTTAGACTTCAATCTGCTGTTCTACTATCCAAAAATAGGGATTAATCTTCACCACTTGTTATGGTCCAAAGTGTTTTGCCTCTAAAAAGTAAATTTTTTCAAAGTTTCTGTAGCCAAAGGTTTTGTGCTTCAATTTGTACAGCATAGAATTCATCCTTTGGAAAATATTCAAATGGCAAAAAGAACTCACTTTGCATTAAGCTCCTCTCTCCTTTGATGGACAGCCTGTGTGTTACTTCTACCCTGACGAATTAAGCGATCAGCCAAAGCATCAAGGGATCGCATCCTTGGCTCATCTACTAACACCCTGCTGTCACTTCGATCCACTGATGAAGAAGAGGAATGAGAGGGAGGTCCTGATGTTGGTGATGATGGTGATGAAGATGGAGCCACAGCCTCCACTACTGATATAGCAGTAGCATCTTCTAGTTTACGAACCAGAGCTTGGCAATGCTCATAGTCACGGCCCAAATCGCCAGCTTGGACAAGCATCTCCTACAAGATTGAAAAAATATGATAAATATAGATATCACAACCATGAAAATGCATCCCTTTTTGTAAATTGCTGTCTTTATAAGAAAATTTAATTCTAAAAATTTATTTAACGATATTTATTCTAATGATAAAGTAGTGTTCCCCAGTTCAAGTGACCCAGTTATTTGAATCATATTCAATGTAGTACCAGAACTCTTGGTTCTCAAATTAGCCATGTAAAAGCACACAGAAATTCTAAAAATAAATTTGAAAAAATTTTACCAAAGATATTTTCGGAAATATAAATTGAACTTAGACAAATATTAATTTATTTACAGAATAAATCTTGAGAAAATTCCACATATAGAACATAATTAATTTTTGACAGCCAAAATATCAAGTAAACGCAACAAAAAAGTTTTAAGAAAATTGGAAAACGAGAACAAAACCATCACATTAAAAGAAAAATAATTAAGTTCACAATATTTTTACAAATTTAAGATCTAAAATGTATCATACCTTGTCTCTAATCCATGCCTCTACTTGTTCAACTTGATTGTTGAACTCAAGAATGTCTTGAGCTTCTTCCAAACCTCGTCCACAGTTGTCAGAATCCTGCTGGAGCCGTCGCCATAAGCCCAACATGTTTTCAAGTTGTGCTCTTATTTCACGGGAAGCTCTGTGTTTACCTTCAATTAACTTTTCTCCTGAAATAGAAATTACATCAATTTGCAATTAGAAAACTACCTTCTTTGAGTTGGATCCAGGAAAATATAACAAATAGGATCAAAAAATAGTGGATTGCCACCTTGTATGCTTAATGATGTAAATTAATTTTCACGAACTACAGTATGTCATGAACACTCAACATGATTACCCCCCTATGAAGAGAAAAAGTTGATAATTATTAAGTATTCTTTTCAAGTATTCATCCAAATACTCTTTCTGTGTTCAAACTTTCAGACACAATAACGATTTTCTACTGATACAATACAAAATATTACATAAAAAACTAAATGGCTTCCCAACCACAGGGCCCGGGTTCTAATCCCACCGAGGTACCAGAATTTTTCAGGGATATCCCAATTCCTACCAGGGTTGCTTTCTGGAGAGCACTTCAAGTGGAGCATGGCATCTTTTGGATGGGACATATCACTGAAGACCCTTGGTGCCTCTCATCAGCAGTAGGCTAATACTCATGCCAGGTTTCTCTCTAACCTTCCCTAATTCTCTGAATATATTACTCCTACCAAAGTACCCAACTATCCTTAATGGCACAAATAATGTCAGCCATTGGTTACCTTCCCTAATATCAGCTGCTACTAGTACTACTTAAAGAAATCATAACTATAGCATAAAATATACATGAAATCATACTCAATAAAATGAAAAAATTACAAGTATACGAACAAATATATTTTTGATAGAGATTTTGCATGTTCCAAAGCTAAATAAACTTGTAAATTGAATGTAATTATAGAGGAAAATGCCACAGCCATCAAATGTTATTGTGAAAATGCATTCACCATTATTCCCTGTTTGGTGCAGTATTTTTGCCCAGCTTTATCATTTGCATTCATTTAATGGTATCAATGAAGAATTACCAACTTTTTAAGTTTCTTTCCTAAATTTAATATTTATGTAATCAATTATGATACATTCAATTGTAATGGTTTCCAATGCAATTAGTTCTGGAAGACTCAACAGGTAGCTTCAAGATCACAGGCTTGAATATAAACTTAAGCATGGGTATCATGCAATGACAGATATGAGATGAATTAAGAGCATGATAAAAACTTCATAATAGAAACAACTAAAAAAAATCCCTCAAGGACTAAACTGCACATCTTATTTCTAATGAACAGAATTTTGAAATAGGAATACAACTGAATTTAGTATTTTTTCTAATAAATTGATTTGATTTGGTCTGATTTGGTTGAATCAAATGTCCTTCTGTACTATAAAAAATTCCTAAGTAGGACGAAAATCTGAATTGAAATTAAACTTAATGTATACTTTTCAACACATTTTCAATCCCAAAAGGGAGCATAAGTCATAACCATAAAATAAATTGAGAAATTCTGACCATATCACCAGGAAAATTAGGTATTCCTTAAGCCATTTTTTCCTTTCTTAATGAGAATTTACTGTGTTTCATCTAGCTGACATACTATAGATCTCCAGATATCTATTTCAACAGATTATTCAACATATCCTAATTTTATTCAAATTCCTAATTTTAGATATGTATATTGCAAACCTTTCTTTTTTATTTCTTCAATCCCCTTGGTATTAGCGACTAACTCAGCTTGGAATGCCTGATGTTTTTGCAACTTCTTCACTTTCTCTTCTAAAGTGTCTTCTGACTCACTTCCTGATTTTCCATCACCAAGTCTTCCAACTGAAGCAGCCAATTTCTTTGCTTTTTCACCAATCCAAGATTCTGCCTATAATGATCAAATTTACATTTAAGAGGAAAGAGAAAGTAAAAATCTGAATAAAAATATCTGTACAATTGAGGTCCAGCTATTATATTGAATTATTCACAAATTCCCTATTTCTTCAAAAACTATGGGCAATTTATCATTTGTGAGATGAGCACTAAAATGTGCAGGCACAGATACAAAATAGAATTGTCAATTAAAACACTTAGCAGAAGGGAAAAAAGTAGATATAGAAAAGAAATCGGTTTTAGACAAATTGAACAGTGAGAAACAACAAATAACATTAGACTAGGTGTCAAATATAGATTCTGAATCAAAATTTATGAGTTTCACGTAACATTAATCCTATTGAAATAATCTTTCTTCCATGCAAAAAATTAATTTTAATATGACACTTGATTTATGCAGCATCATGTATCTCTAAATTATTCACCCAATTAATGTCATGTCTAAATTAAAAACTAAGTTAGAATAAAATAGCTTTCTATAATTCCATAAAAACCTCAAATATTGACATACCTCACCGACATCCCGCACAAATTGAGCATAGAGTAAGGCCTCATCAAGGGCTCTCCTTCGTGCATACCAAAGCTCTCTCACTTTGTCACGTCTTTTCAAAGCAGATTCCAACCGCTCAGCTATCCTATCCTTATCAAAGTGACCTTGTTTTAGCAGCTTCTCCCCATGCTTGCTGAGATCATTTTCCCTCTCCTCACCTTTGGTTCTCAAAAGTTTACCAAAAGCTTCATGCCTTCGAAGCTGTGCACTAACTTCCTCCACAGTAGTTCCCAGGTCAACACTTGTAAGGGCAACCTAGGTGTGATAATCAAGTACCTATTATGCTCTGGCCAGTAACTTTTTTTAACTTAAACATTTAAATGGATAACTTATGCAATTTACACACCTTTTTCTTCAAGAAAAACTTTCAACTTCTAAAAATAGAATTTGACTAAACCAGTACAAATATTCCATAATTAGAATAAAAAGGCATTTCAACAGTCTTTATGATTATGAAAAAATATCAGGAATAACAAAATGTTTGTAAGAAAATCGGCATGGTACAATCATAGTTTAATCACAATTAAAAATTTTATATTTCATTTTGAAGACGAATCTATACAAGCATAATACTTATAAAGGTAGCTGAACAAACAAATATGCATGGAGAGCTTTCCTTTCTGTAGCATATTTATCCTTTTCAACAATCTGTAAACAAAACTTCACATTTTCAACAAGTTAAGTCAATATTTTACAATTTAATTCATTTTTGCATTAACAAACACCCACGTGAATAACTATAATTAGTCATCTGTCAATATTACTAGAGTATAATATAGGATTCATCAGTTGGAAAATCAGGCCATCAAGTAAAAATAACCAATATTCAAACTCAAATATATTCAACTGAGGTATATATTTCAAATATGGCTTCGCAAGACAATGTGAACATATTAGTATACCTCTTGTGTGCTACTTAAAGCATCCATTTGCTTTGCATCCCTCAGGAAAAAGTGAAGATCAATCAGCTGGTCCAAATAAACCTTCTTGTGCTGCCATGCTGCATGCAGCTGTTGTCTCTCATTCAGAAGAGCAGTAAATCTGTCTTCTATTTCCTGGTTTATAACAAATAATCGAATCAGAAATTTGCAGGATACAGGTTACATTTCAGAAATTTACTTCCCTACCACCAAAAACATTTAACATTCTCAAAAATCAGTGAGCCATTGCTAGTTTTTATAACATGCCATTTCTTACATTAAAAAATTGCAACTTAAAAAGTTTCAATTCACCAAAATCTACACAGTGATGATCACCTTATTAATTATTAGAGCACTATTTAATCTGATTAATTAGCACTGAGCAAATAGATAACACAATTCTGCAAAATAAAATAGTGAATTGGCATTGGACTGATTGAAAAGCACTGTTCTAATATTTTGCAATGAATATTCTACTCATAATTCACATGTAAATTTAAAAATTGATTTATACCATCATGATAATGGAAGTATAAAGATGATTGCATCGCAATGGTAATCAGCAAAACAATGAAAATATTAGATGATTTTGTATGCTTTTGCAGAATGTATGAAAAATATAGCATATATGAAGATATTACAAGGAATGTGAATGCAGGCAGAAAAATAATACGTAATAATGGAGTATACCATGAATGAATGTTTTTATATGCAAATAAAAGCAGTATATGAGTGTGTTCTCCTCCCCATACCTCTAGATGCGAGTGAGAATTGTGTATGCAATCTTAGATATAACCATGGATATCAAATAATAGGTATGGGATACTGAGGGTATATTTGTGGTAAAAATTGGAGAAAAATTAGTGGTTCATGAAAAAATTTAAATTAAATGATTAGTTATAGACATGAGAAAGAAGTGTACTATGTTGATTTGGTCATTTTAAGAGAATAGATGAGTTGAATCACCGCATATATATATGAGTAATCGTTTAAGAGAAAGAGGTAGATTTAGAAAATCATGGATAAGTGTGCCTGCAGAGATTTTTGAGGCAAGGGGTTTTAGATGTTTCAAGAACAGAGACCATGCATGAAATGATGTATATATGGGACATGTCAAAATGAATGCTCAAGGATATGAGTGAATGGAAAAAATTATAAAGAAAAGATTAGTTTCCATTTGTAAACTGACAAAACAATCTTTATGGTAGCACCCACTCCAAAATGGAATGACTTGCAAGGTACATACATATGTACACTTATTAAATTATTCCTATGCATCGATTTATTTTTTACGTAGCACTAATCCGACAATAGTACAGTTCCAGTCTTTTACATCAGAATATAAACAATAAATAATAAAAAAGAAAACCGTTAACATCAAGCCCTAAGTGGAAAAAAATCCACCTATGTGCAAATCAAACCCTATATCAATCAAACCATCTATCAATCAAACCATCTATCAATCAAACCCTCTATCAATCAAACCCTCTATCAATCAAACCCTCTATCAATCAAACCATCTATCAATCAAACCCTCTATCAATCAAACCCTCTATCAATCAAACCCTCTATCAATCAAACCCTCTATCAATCAAACCCTCTATCAATCAAACCCTATATCAATCAAACCCTCACCTGCCAATCATCTGGGTTGTCAGGTGGGGGCATTATCCCAATGCCACAGAGGCCAGTTAAGTCTTAATTATTCTTAGTCTCACAAAATCATTAATTTCCTTATTTTACATGAGCTTAACTTCATTAAACTTACCTTTGAAGCATAATGCATTCCTTGGACCATGGTTTCTCCTGATGCAACAGCAGAATGAAATAACTCCTCTCGAGCCTCAATTTCTGCTTTCAAAGCTTCATGTTCCATCTTCAGAGCCTGAGCACTAGCTGCATCTCTTACTCTCTCCTCAGTCAGCATGGAAGCACGCAGGCCAGTAGCCCAGCTGCTCAAATCTCTCACCTACCAATGAAATAGCATTATAAAATAAACAAAAATAGATAAATACAGAGAAAAGCATTAAAGAGGAAATATATCTGTATAAACGCAAGAGTTGAACTGAACCAAATCTTTCCCAACAAATCAAATAGTAACCCTAACATCAAATGATAATTATTGTAGCAAATCATGTATTTTTCCATTATATCACATTCATATTTAGCCGCCTGGCCACGAGTGACACCCTAAAATACAGGAAAGACCAACTATTCAAAGAGTGAATAGCAAGTATTATGACTGGCACTACATCACAAATGATGATGGGGATCAAGCTGGTGTGATGGCTAACATACTGGCTTCCCACCCAGAGGGCCCAGGTTTGAATCCTGGAGTCAACATCTTTTTCAGAGGCATCCCGATCCCTAATTGAGATGCTTTATGGAGAGCACTTTGAATAAGTACGCCATCTGTCAGATGAGACATTAAACAGCAGATTCCTTGGTGCCTTTGGATTGGAATAGGCTAATGCCAACGCTGGGTTTCTCTCCACCTTTCCTTCATTCCCACTCATCCCTAATGATGCAAATGACCTCAGCTATCATTAGCCTCCCTTAAAACTTCTACTACAAACGATGATCATTTCACTAATTTTTTTCCATCAATGATAAATCCATTCATTTTATCAGAGTTCAGTTTGTATTTTATATACAAACATGTGAATGTTAAATTGACTGAAATAGCTTTTTTTTCAAATTACTATAAATGTGTTAGCAACTTTGGCATAGCTTATCATTTTTTTTAAACAAGCTCACTGCTTTGCATTTCAATTTTTTCACGTAATCTCAATTTTTCTTTCTGATTCAGTGCCTTGTTCATGTCTCCAATATGGAATACTTCTCATTACCATGTTATACAACTTAATCCCAGTGGCAGCAGGGAGGAAGATTTTGCACTTCATTGACAGCCAATTATATTAACTGTACATATTCACTCTCTTGGTATACTGCTTTGAGGTTTTAAATCATTTAATTTAAGCTGATATTCATGCAAATGAATGAATTCTACAGTGAATAAATTTGCAAGAATATTTGTTCACGTTCCAAACAAAATAAGTAAATATGCACATTATCTCATATCTTAGGATAGAGATAGTAGCGGAATAATTAGTTAGTTTAATAAAGACTGTTTACAAACTTTGAGCGAAGTCAGAGCCAGACTTTGAAAATCATTGTTTCGATTGCTAAACATAGCTATTTAGCTAGAAGTAAGATATATTTCACTCTATTACTGCAATTCACTGATGTATTCAAACTATTTTAAGCATGATGAATAACTGATTGTAGCACTTTTCTCCTTGGTAAAATTTTTATTTTACGACCGGGTTTCGATGTATTACATCATCATCAGGTTGATGATGTAATACATCAAAACCCGGTCGTAAAATGAAAATTTTATCAAGTGGAAAAGTGCTATGATCAGTTAGTCATTGTGTTCAATTTCCACCACATCACGCCTGAAGCTACTCAGTTTGTTATTTTAAGTGTAATATATTGGGGAAGTGTGGCCTCCACAGGTATGTATAGGAAGGACCCAGGAGGAAGAGGGTGAGGGGTAAGCTTGGTGAATGTAGTAAGGTGGTGGAGGAATGTTCAGGTTAAGGGACGCTAATGAGTTAGTTTGAGGGAAATATCAAGGAAGGGGTCGGGAAGAGAAAAAGGATTTGGTTAACAAGCTTTCCCTTTCAATACTTCTTCTTAATCTCTAATTTTTCGAATGTGTCCATTCTTCTTACTTTCCTTTCCTCCATTATACAATCCATTAATGGTACTGCTGTGACATCTCCCACAGTTTCTTTTAAATCAATAAGTGCCAACTCTTAATTGATGAGTGGTACTCACCTCTGTTAAAAATTTCTGAAAGTCACAACTGGCTTGCAGATCCTCCTTTCTCTTTGCAGAGCGCTCCTGCAAGTCATTCCATGCAGCCACCACAACAGCCTGTCTCTCAGCAATTTGAACAGCATTATTTCCAGGATACTGAGCCTGTAGTCTGGCTGAATCTTCCACGAGGATCTATGCAAAATTTGGAGGAATTCATAAAGTTGGAGAAATTCAAGGTTGATTTGAATTTAAGTATAAAATTTCTGCTCCCATTTATGTCACACATTATTTATTTAGTACCTATCTGAAAATAGCCAAGTTTTAACCTTTTACATCAAACTATAAACATAAAATAACAACAAGGGCAACTGGAAACATCCAAGGTGAGGGAAAATCCACTTATGCAGGAATCAAATCCGCAACCACTGGCATGTTATGAATGGATGTTACCCTACCACCACTGAGGTTGGTCAAATGCCACTCTAAAACTATAGCAGAGCACTGATTATCTTATGTTCTATTATGGATGGATTATCGATTGGCCCCAGCAAGGGGCATTCCCAGAGGGATACCACTAACTCTACTTCTGGGAGAAAAATGCAGATGGGTTAAATAAAATACTGCCTGACTCGCGTAAAGGGAAATGTTATTTCATGAATGTTGACAGTACAACTAATGCATAAATTACCACTGCTTGATTTATCTGTATGATGATGAGAAATAGGAACTGAAAATGAACAACTAGCAGCAATTTTAACTATGCAAAATTTTTCAAATGGAATATAGAATTCATTGTATCATGGAATTATTTATAATTTTCTTCATCATTAGAAATAACTATCAACCAAAGTTTTCAACCATAAGATTGGCTTGATAGGTGAAGGTGGGCTCACATAGTACTACCACCGATCATAGGTGAAATTCTTACATCAGATTAATGAGGCCAGTTCCTTTTCCTTAGGGGATTGGCAATGATTCCTAAACCCCCTTACAGTCCCAATTTGGCACAAGCAGACTATTTCCAAAATTGAAATCCTCCCTCAAAGGACACTACCATGGGACCCTAAGTTCTGTCAAAGAAGCTTAATGACCTTCTGGAATCCACCAACCAGGGAGCCTTTGGATTGTGGAGAAGCTGCTAGCAGAAGTGTGTCAATGCTCATAGGTGGTACTTCCAACAATCTTGAGGCATTTTAGCAATATTTGAAATGTATCTATTTCTCCGGCATTTCTCCCGATACTTTTCATACAAACCATGTACACACTAGATTAATCACTATAAATTGCATTCAAGGTACAGTATGTCACTAATAATTGCATGGTAATAGGCCAAGTATATGAGTAACTGATTATATACCATTTTCAATTACCCACCGGTGCCCACCCTAAATTACCATGGATAATCAACACTACCATTATTATGATGGTGAAAAAGTTTAGGGACCACTCTTCAGTCAGTCTAATGCACTTGCATGAGTCACATTATTACAGCTGGAAGAAATTACAAAACGTAAAAATAATGCATCCACATCACTTTTTGATCGCCCACTTTAACTCTAAATGAATTTCATTGGTAACCTTAGAAACAATTACATTCCAAGTTTATAGGAAAAATTATCTGCTAAGAATACAATAATATTTTTGACACATACCTGCAGTTGGGCTTCAAGGGCAACTAGGTCATTCTCAAAGCCTTCATGACGACGAATTAGTGCAAGAACTGAATGAAGGTCCCTTCCTAAACTATCTTCAGGAAGAGCAGCAGATTTTTCTTGTATTCGGGATAAAGCTTCAGCAGCATCCCTGTGAAACCTATGGATCTCTCCTGCTGCATGTAGCCTTCTCTCTCTGTTCTCTATTAAGTTTTGTAAGTGCTTCCAACGATTCCTGTTGAATGATGATTGATATTCTTATTTAAAACAGACTAATGGCAATTTCCTAGGCCTCCCAGGTCATCATACGTCTATGTCCTTCTCAAATACCATTTTAATTGAAGATTCATTGTACACAAATCAACATTATGAACAGCTAAAAGTGAAATTTGAAAAAAATTAACACTAAATATGAGGTCAATAGAGTTGAATGAAAACTCATTACCATTAGCATTTAATGCAACAAATCAAAGTTCAAGCACATCAAGTGCAATAGAATTGTCAAATGTAACTAAAAATGGCATATTTAAGAAATAATTTACATTCAAATTCCTAAGGTAGGATACTTGCATAATTGTGGTAAGGATACTTGCATAATTGTGATAAGGATACTTGCATAATTGTGATAATGTCCTCGCACAATACCAACACATTGAGGTGAGAAGTCCAGTGCTATTAATGATTGCTTTAAAGGGCATGTTAATATAAAATATCTCATCTCTGCCATAACTAACATGATAAATACACGTAAAATGTTTAAATACTTCGTAAGCAGTTGCAATCTTTGACATTTTGTACCAATAGAAGTTACATGTCCTAACAGAAAACTCACAATCAACCCATCTATATTTAGAATCTAAAGGAATGAATACTTCCAGCTCACTAATAAAATTTGATATACTTAAAGCCAATTGAGAATGTCTTTAACCATGCATTGCTTCCCATCTAATAAACACAGAATGAGTGCTTCTTTTAATTTAAATGGAAATGTTGTCACAAATTGTGTTTTAATTCTCAGCATATAGAACATCATTTCACAGCTTCAAAGTACATTGGTTGCACCACAAGAGTACAAGATCACTACATGAAATTGGTGAAACTTCAATATTTTTCTGGACAAGTTTTTCAATCCTTTCTGTTTACTTGGCAGACTTCAATCTTTGATTTTCTGCAAATCCAAAGGCCAGTAAGGGACCATTTGAACTGATCCCAACTTTTTAATGCTGACAGAAATTAAATTCTCAAAAATATATATTACTGATTTTTATAACCTGAATATTGTATATATTATTATAAAAAAGAATTGAAAGTTAGAAAAAGTTTCTTATAAATAATATAAAGCTGAAGAATTTTGGGATAAAAAGGTATTTGGTAAACACTAAGTGAAATGCATTAATTAAAAAACTCAAGCACCAAGACATTAAGGTATTTCCACTCATACTAACTACCATTTTTTACTCAATTTCGTTTTAAATAAAATTACTTTGAAAAAGCAATATTTATTCAAAAGAAAAAAAAACAAAATGATTTTAGTACTACACATTCAAAGAATCCACTTGCTTAAAAATAACACCTAAGCAACCTCCATTATGGATTTATCAACAAATTATCATTATTTTATGAACTATCCAATACAAATTAACAACACCTGCAAATGAACACATAATTTACCAGCAAAATAAAAATCTAGCACAGCAAAAATAAACCTAAAAGCAGTCAAATTAAAGCTATACTTCATTCTCATCTTTTTACATATACTTAACATCATTATGCACTTCAGGTCATACATAAACAGCCATTCACAATGATTATAGAGATGGCATATTCAGTCAATTGGCAATGATTCAAGTATGCTATTTAATGCAAGAAACTTTTGAAAGTGATTCATAATATATCTTAAGTAATTTCAAATAGCATGTATTGATATTTAAGGGGAGTAATAGGGAGATTTGCGAAGTGGGTAAAGATAACAAAAGAGACCAGAATTGAGCAAAGAGAAAGAGAGAAATGTCCCTTACCAGATCTCTTGATGCCTCTGGGCCACTTGAGCCACGGGGTCATCAACCACACCACCCTTATCCTTTGACACCCCTCTAACACCGTCACTGAAAACGTTAGCCATTAGTACCACCCAAAACCACCACAGATGCTTACCATTCCATCAGCCCTTGAAATCACTGCTTTCTTTTTTAAACATGTTGAAAAACCATCACCAGAAAAGAATTTTTTCAAGTATTTTTAGGATGGTTATCTTCGTTGGAATTTTAAAAATTAGAAATGCTTCTCAGAAATTGTTTGAAAGATGTGTCTTTTATCAAAAGCTTAGACTGACAGGTTAACACCATTTGAGACAAAGTCTATGAAACAAGGAACAATGCATACAAGAAAGACACAGACATACAACAATACCAAGGGCTGAAGTCCAGTACCTCACAAATCACTCACTACCCTTAAAGAACAGTTATCTCAAATCCACAGCTATACACGGTAGTGTTTCCAGAGAACTAAATACAAATATTCAACTCAAAATACCTACCTGCCACTAAAATATGCTCACTAATAGATGTATTATTTATGTAAAATAAATTTTTTAATGGAGCAACAATGAATAATGTTTGTTTATTGTTAGTGACTAATATACTTAATAGGATCTCAAAAATGCTTCATCTGTTATTTGATTCCCAAAGAGACTACACGTTGGATGAACTCTTTGTCAAAGCTGTTCATATTTCACCATGAGCTTAATATTTAAGCTCATGGTGATGGCTTTTATTTTAATTTAATAATAATAATTAAGTGAAAGTATTCTGGCCCTGGTGATGGGCAAAATTAATTAGAACATGACTTTTCATTGAATTTTAACATTGAGATGTAGGTGGCCCATCAGCTAATCAAAGAAGTTGAGTAACTACTCCAGGATCTTACACTAAAGATCACATAAACCTCATAAAAATGAATGATAAAGGCAAATTTCTATTGATAAATATTTACCATAACTATTTTGCTCATTTTTGCTATATCGACTATTTATGTATAATATTAATTTATTACTTGAAATGATAGTAGGCACATATATGTAGGCTGGCACTAATAGCACAACAAAAGCCTGCACTCACCACCTATGCTCAACACAAACCACATTGTAGACAAGGATTCAGCATAACTGTTCTTAAGGGGTATGAAAAATGTCATGCATTTCAATATCACACCAAAGGATCTCAAAGGGGCAAACAAGGAAGCTACAATTAATCATGCTTACTTTGAGTTATTTATTATTGAATTTGAAGACATTGCAGGAAATATTAAGACTCAACTTGTTACCTTGAACATTTTTGCGTGTTCTCTGGACGTGGATGTGTTTTAAAGCAGAGAATTATTCTCACAGGAAAGAGTAACACGCAAAAACACATGCAACCAATTCAACCGCATGTTATAACTGTGTCCAATATTTTTTTGTGCTCTGGATTCCATGAATTTTGCAGACAAACAAATTAACAACAGCCACCACCACGATCTCACAAACACAAAAGATATTAACATGAGTCCAGCGAAGAACTATATTTTATTAATGTCATAAAATTCTGAGTGACTGTTTTGTAATGCTCCTTAAATGAAGTCCAGGGCCAACTTGGTGATTCACTTAATTTTTTTAAATCACTGCTCCATTCATATCATTAATAAAAATTAAAATTCATCAGTGCATGCACTTGTGGATTCTCCTACCAAAATGCCAATTCTTTTGATAAAAATTTCTATTTCCAAATTTTTCTACTCATATTCATTTGCATTTTTAACTCATCAATTTTGGAATGTTCTGGTGTCTGTAGATTATTTATAAAAGAACCAAAATTTGTAAGGAAAAAATGAATGAAGACATAAAACATAAGCTTAGATCATTCTAATTTCTCCATTCAATTGACCAGCACATTATGCTGAGCACGTACTGTTTGTAGCAAACTTACAAAGCAATCTTGGGTATTGTAACAGTCGTATAAGCTTTCTAAAGGCATCACTTATTGACTCGAATTTTATCTCACCATTGAATTTACTACTACTTGCAAAGAATGGGAGTATTAAACAACCAACCTCCTTTCATTATGGAAAACATAGATGGTTCTTCATCAATCAGAGAGCACACATTTAATTTTCTAAAATTGTATGAAAGCTAAAAACTATTTATGAAGTTTTGAAAATAATGTGTAATGTATCAATATTCTTGATTATTGCAGCAAATAGGGGGAGATGAAATAACATTCGACCAGCTACTCTCACTCCAAGTATTCCCATCTATTTGAGGTAATCAAGTAACTTACAAAGGGGAAAAATCCTTATAATGAATACAGAAAACAATCGCTTTTCAGTGCTAATCGATGCATGATGAAGCATGAACAATCAAAATATGTGGAAAATATGGTTGTGATATAAACTGACATACATGGAAACTCTCCCTTTTCATTTCGTGTTATTATTAAGTACAATTTTTCAGTTTTTAGCCATGTTATAAAGGTGGAATTATAGTTTCACAATAACAAAGAACTATCACTAAGTTTTTATGGGAACAAATGTCTTTAAAAAGCTAAACCCCTCATTGTAACTGAGAAAAAACAAATGACTGGCAAAGGCAAAAAAACAAATTTTAAAAAGGATCATTGATGATGCAAATTCATATTCATCATATGATGCCAATTTAATTACTGCAATGTAAATAGTTAACGACTTATTTGTTGCACAGTAAACCTATGTATTTTCTCCCCTAAAGGAGAATATGGAATTCTCAGGGTTAATGAATGTGAGGGAAATGATAATAAGAAAGTACAGATAGTTCAAAAATGTTTCAATTAAAGCAACTTCAGACAACTTTTGATTTTGTGAAATCAAAATCTTTTGAGAAAGTCAAGGTATTTCAAACTTGCATTTTTCATAGCTTTAATCAAAGTTTCAAAGCATTTATTAACCTTTAGGATTGTAATTTTATTAAAATTTCAACATGTTGGGAAGAGAGTAGTGCGGTTAATCTGAAAATGGATTATCCAAACACAGATAATTAAGAGTCAACTGTATTCACCTCTATTATGAAGAGAACCTTGTAGCTTCCTTATATGCAATTACCAGAAAAGTAAATTCTACTAGCCAGAAATAAAATCGGCATTGAACCATTTTTGTACACTATAATTTGAAAACTATTTTGTCACAACTTTCACAAAAAGTAATTCTTGTACTATCACAATTACATTGAACATGTAACCTAAGTACAGCACTATAGGAAATAAAGAGGGTCATCTCCATATCTCTGAAATCCCCATCATGTCCTCAATTGATGGCTAGAATTTACTAATCATGCATTTCAGGGGTAGAGAAAATAAAAATAACTTTTTTTTAATGCATCCAACACTTTATGATGGAGTCAAACAT
Source organism: Hetaerina americana (assembly GCF_022747635.1). Taxonomy (NCBI): domain Eukaryota; kingdom Metazoa; phylum Arthropoda; class Insecta; order Odonata; family Calopterygidae; genus Hetaerina; species Hetaerina americana. The sequence goes on from NW_027286070.1 coordinate 34,613,888, forward strand.
TATGACATGAAACTCTTAATCAAAATTTGATAAATCTTCAATTATCTTAATCAAATCTTGATGCAACCTAAGCACCACGCCCAAAATAATAGATATAATTGGAAATTACATTCAAATGATGAAGCATTAACAGAATTTTCACTGTCTGAAATTCACAGCTAATATTCATCAAATAATGGTTTTAAACCAAACTTAATTGTAGGCAAGATGGTGGTAGATAATTTCTTTATCGCTAATGATTCAAATAAACTTAAGTGTTCCTCTTCCACCTTATTACAGAAATATGGCAAGCTTTTGATTTTTTCAAACTCCTCTGATCAACAGTGGAACTGAACACCACCACCACATTCCAAACATTTATAAGTACAACATAAAGCATGCTTGATTTGAAGCACTACCAAAAATGAAACAAATGTAATATTAATATTCTGGTGATGTTATAAAATTATATTTCCCTATGAACCAGCATTTAAAAATTTGACAATTTTTGGGATCTGAAAATTTTTTTAAACCTTTTTTTAATGTCGTAAAATGCATTACTTGTCAGTAATCTTAACAAAAGGAAACACTGATTAACTCATAGAAATATATTCATACCTTATGTGATCCTGCTTTTTCTCAATATCTTCTAAATATGGGCTGTCATTTGCAATAAGTTTCTTTGCTAACTCTTCACACTGGTTAAACCTTTCAGTTCCAGCTTCAATTCTGTGCTTGAAATCTTCAAATTTATTTTGAAGCACCTATAAAAATAATAATTTTCAGAATAAAGGAGCCTTAGGACAAATAATTCTAAAGCATTAAGAACTGCTTTTATTTCTACTCAACCTACCAGTAGGTGTTCATAATCATGCCCATAGTCTTCTGATGCTGCAGCTTGCTCCTGCTCCTTAATCCATTGCTCCAATTCTGCACTCTCTGTGAAATATTCATGACGACACAAGCTGTCCACAAGGTGCCGTTGTCGGGCAGAAGCAGCTCTTTGTAAGGCAGACAATTCAGCAGACAATGCAGTTTGCCGTTTCACAATTAGAGCAGAATCAGGATGATTGTCATTGGCCATTGCATTGGCCACCCTTCCCATTTCAGCAACAATCCCACTGTATGTATCCAGCTCTAACTCAAGAGCCTGAAAATAATTATTTTCTAAGTTATAAAATGAAATGCAGAAAAAGGTTAGATTATATTTTGTGTCTCCTCAATGAACTGATCCATAGCAACCCTAATTATTAAATGAATTGCTTTTGTAACCCTCAATATTTATATCTCTAATACTAAGGATTTCATAAATTAATTCTCAACACTTTCTTCCAACACTTGTTGGGTCAAAACTGATATTGTAATTATATGCCTGAGTGTCAACTGTTTAAATCTTCTCCCCTAATCTCAATTTAAATCTTATTCCCCATTCACCATACTACTGAGGTCCCATTCATGTGACGGTGGATATCTATGAAGAAAAATGGAACGCAATTCATTCATTCATTCATGCATATTCCCATAGCTTAATCATTTATTTAGTTTTTTCTCTAATTTAACTCCATTCTAATCTTCTTGCAAAGAGTCATTGCAGCCATTTATTGTTTAAAGTCAAAAACACCAACTTGGAAATGAAGGCCTTGGTAGGTTCATAAATTAATATCATGGAAATCTGGTTACTATTTGCATCATTTCAATATATATTATGCATTATAACATGCATCTCCAATGCTAATCATTGAGCTTAACTGCATTTAAAATATCCAAAAAAATACTTACTGTTAACGTTTGTAGCAATAGTTCAATAGATGATGTGATATGAATCAATTCTTTTAACCAACTGAATGAGTGCTTTTTGAATCATGTTGGAGAAATCAAATTTTACTAACCATTAGCCAATAATTTTTGCCACAATTTGCAAGGAAAACAATCATCCATTACCTTAAACTAAAGCCTCGAAAAAACTTTCTATTTCTCAGGTATATGAAATGTATCGCAACAAATAAAGGCATGCAATGTTTTTCATCAAACTTTTTCAAAGTTTCTTTTATTTTATTTTGAAAACTCTTGTATTTACTTTCCATCCAATTCCTCGGTCCTGTTGACATTTAGACTATCAATTAAAAACATGTTAAGTATAAATCCAATGAAGAATCTTGATGCTCAAACATTTGGATTCCAATCACATGAATCTTCTACAGTCTAAACAACTTTAATGGTTGACCAACACTGCAAACTACAAAACTTATCTGTTAAGGAGCAGAAAGATACTAGTTGGCCATTAACAAGTGCCAGACACATAAGAGTGATAAATTGAAGAAGTGTTTGCATACTGTTGTGCTGCTGTGTTCAATATGTTGAAATTTATACCAAATAAAGAGCATTCGAATTTTTCATTTGAAGAAAACTGCTGCTGAATCATACCAATTACTTCTAGAATCTTATGGTGAACATGCTTCATTGCAAGATGCATTTGAACAATGATTTCAGAATTTCAAAAGTAGTGACTTCAATGCTGCAGACACGGAACATGGAAAACCACTAAAGAGGAAGGAATATGTGGGATTGCAAGCATTGTTGGGCAAAGATGATTCGCAAACACAAAAACAACTTGCAGGGCAATTGAAAGTTAGTCAACAAGCTGTTTCCAATCGCCTACAAGAGATGGGAAAGATTTAGAAGACTGGCAAATGGATACCACATGAGTTGAACGACAGGCAGATGGAGAGGTGCAAAAATACGTAAGAAATTTTGCTCACACAAAACAAAAGGAAATCGTTTTTGCATCATATCATTACTGGTGATTAAAGTGAATTTATTTTGAGAATGTGAAGCACAAAAAATCATGATTAGACCCGAGCACCATTCACATTGACCGCAAGACCGAATTGCTTTGGCAGAAAAATATACTCTGTGTTTGGTGGTCTATCATGAGCTTTTAAAACCTGGTGAAAAAATTAATACTGAATGCTACCAACAACAATTGTTCAATTAGAGCTGTTTGCCGCTTCAAAAAATACCATAATACCAAAAGAGGCAAGACATGGTCATTTTTCTTCATGAAAATGTTCCATCACATACGACAAAACCAGTTTGTGACACGTTGGAATCACTCAGCTGGGAAGTTCTACCTCATGCAGCTTACTCAACAGACTTAGCTCCTGTCGATTACCACTTGTTTGCATCAATGCATCATGCAATTGCTGAGCAGCGCTTTGGTTCATATGAAGATGTGAAAAAATGGCTCAACGAATACTTCACAGAAAAAGGGAAAGGTTTTTACTGGTGTGGTAACCACAAATTGCCCAAAAGATGGAGAAAATGTCTAATTAACAATGGAGCATACTTTGACTTAAGACCTTTCTATCACTTTCACAACTTTTTTTTTAATCCGAATTTCACTTGTACGCCTGGTGATTACTTCCTAAGGTTAGGACAAAAAATCAGGGTTTGTGTTTTGATGTTTTAAAGAATGATCAAATATGCATATAACTAACTCTATTCCTCATGCTACTATTCCCCTTGTAAGTATACAATGTATAATGTATGTACTGTTGCGTATTCATACCCAGAATTCTGCAGCACAAAATCTTCAGCAATTTCTTTTATCCAATATGTTTGTGATTTTTGGGGTTTCAGCTTAAATCCACGGTGAGCTTCTATTTAGACAAATAAGATGTCTGCATATCTACAGGTGATGTATTAGCATGATATGCATTTTATGAATTGAAAACTATTTCAAATAAGAATCAAATTCATGCAGTCTAGAGAATGATTTGAAAGCAAAAAATATCAATGAGTTGAGTATTTCATTGTTTTGGTTGGTGTAAAAAATAAATTTTCTTTACCTTGTGTTTTGTCAACAGTTTTGTGGCAGCATCACGATCACGGCCAAAATCAGTTGAAGAGAGGACATCTCTACGTTCAGCTAGCCATCCTTCAACTTCTCCAGCTTCAAAGAAAAACTGTTGAGCCTTGAGAGAGAGGTCAAGCCTCTTGCCTCTTTCACCTGCTTTTTTCTCTAAATCTTTCCAAGATTCCTTCAGACTGCTACACAATGCTTCAATCTGTAATAAATATATGAATTAAAGTAATAGTACTCCATATTTTCCAGTAGTTTACATCTCTGAAAAGTTATTTTTTTATAATGTGATGGGTATCAGGACTGAAAAATCAGTTGAAAAATTTTAGACAGAAAACACTTAAACATACTATAGCATTCAGTAAATGCAGCCATTAATCATGGTTGTTACATAATTATAGTTGATGTATTCATCCTGGCAAGCTCAAAATGAAATTTATTTATCCTTCAATAACCATGTCAAAATAATTAAAGCATACATGCACATAATAAATTTAAAATATAAATCAACTTTTGAAGTGGTTACCTTAATTTTAAGATGAAGTAAAGGTAGAAATTATTTTTTAACTGAATCCAAAGTCTTTATGCCTGTAATGCAGGCGCAATGATATTTATTTTTTGTAAATGAATAATACTTTTGAAAGCATGCAATATTGGGCTTAAATACAGGATTGTACACATTACTGTAAGCCTAATCTCTTATTGCTTAAAGCCCTAGTCATGTAGGTACCACTGTGTCAAAAGTAAAGTTTTCCCAAGTATAGGGCAGTTTTATTTATGCAGGTACCTCTTTTGAACGTGGATGTTTCTGCTCTAGCAGATTCTTTCCAGAAGAAAGAGCTCTTTCCATAGTAGGACGATGACCAACAATTTCTGCTACAAGTTTATCATGCTTTTTGTGTAGTGTTTGGGCTTGATGTAAATTGGAACCCAAAATCTCAGAGGAAGCAAGTGGCATTCTCTCCCGCACCCATTGCTGCTCTGCATCCACTTCAAATGTGAATTTGTGAAAACGGAGGGATTCCTCCAAAGCTTCTCTACGCAAGCGTGCAGGTTCCTTCAGGGTGGAAAACCTAAAAAAAATGTTGTAGCATAAAATGTCTCGATAATATGAATATACTTAACTGACAAATCATTTATATCATTAATAAATACAATTGATAAGTATTCATTCATCAAATTTAAAAAAAAAAACAAAAAACTGATGGGTACTAACAAAAAATTAAACTCATTACATATTTGAATGCAGCATTGATATATTTTAAAGACACAAAGGAAGATGAATCAATTCTGTACCTTTACCATAATGCAAACTATTTAAAAAACGACATATATCTTTAAAAAATCAATCAAAGTCAACTTTTGAGAATTCCATTACATTTGCCTTTCTAATTACATTTTAAAATCATCTACAATGAAACCTTGATGTTCCAAAATCAATGGGACCAAAAGAAACCTACTTTGAAATATCCAGGTTTGATATAAATGAACTTAAATATTTCTAGCAATTCTGTCTTTGGCCTGCAATATTTTGATGCTCTTTTATCAGTCCATTAAAATACTATAGGTTAACTAGCCTGCACGTTTATCAGCTAATTTCTAAAGTAAAAATATCACCATTTAACTCTTTTTCCTTGAGAAATGTCATCTTACCTCAGAGTGTCTTTCCCAAGTGCTAAAATTAAGTAGGACCAAAATAATGTTTTACGGCACATATAAAAATAAAGGCAAACATGGAGAAAGCTTAAATGAAAACACTCAATTTGTTGACAAATAATAAGTCACTTGGGGCTGTGGTCCCTAGCCAAGCAATAGTAAATTTGAACAATGAATTTAATATGATGAGCATTAGTCACAAATGACCTCAGTCAAAGAAGCACCAAAAGTTAAATGATTGCCTGATGATTACTTTATAGACCATTCCATGATTTGATATTTTGGTGACTTTTAATGGCCTAATGAATGATAAAAATTTGTTGGTCACATATCTGATAGCATAATTGAGTATTGTAATTGTTTTACTTTCTTCAGACAAAATATCATCTGCGTCACTGATAAATGGGCTGCTGACTATGATGATTTTTTTGAAGTATAAATAACAAAGAGAACTTACTTATTCAGGCATTGCTGACTTGATTTCCGTATGGCATCAGCATCAAAATGTCCATCATCAGCCATCTCTTTACCAGCAGACACCAATTCTCCTATGCGCCTTTCCCATGTATCCAAATCACTTTCGATAACCTAAAGGACAACAATTAGATGATAAAGGTCACCTCAGACATCAGAATTTATTTACCTTGATAAAAAATTGTTTCAGTGTCCAGAAAAAAAGGCTTGGTTTCGGTATCAGTTCCAGTAGTAACTGGCATTTTAAGACCATATGACAGGGAAGTTTGTATCAGACAATATTAGCCATTTAAAATACCTGAAGATGAGAATCAACTAATCAGCTCAACATATCCTAATGACAACTGAAACCCATGATAAGCAGGTTCCACTACAACAATGCTATTCACTGACCTACTCAAGTTTACATAATACAACTTAAGTTTTGCAGAAAGCGATCAAAGATATCAAGCAGATTTAATTCCATGAAACTGCAATCAGCATTCAGATAATATAAAATACTAACTATCCAATGCCTGATAACCTGATCAGCAAATCACCCCTTGACCTCAATACGAGGCATTACCTCTCCTCCTAATTCAATGTAGGTGGCTAATGGCATTTAATCCCATATGTTAGTTCACTTTTCTGCATTTACATAACTTATAAATAAATTAAAGATATAAATATATAATAAATTTTACTCCATATTAATGTCCACATTTGTATGACTGGAGTGATCAACTGTAATCAATTTCACTGATAGCAGAGCAAAATTATTTGTTTGAAAAAAAAGAATTAGGGTCTAATTTTACTGTTGAAGGAAAAACTATTAATACCAAATCTAATAGAAGTAATAAAAAAAGAAATACCTGTTGTTTTTTAAGTAATTCATTACAGCTCCTAAGATCAACACCAACTTCTTGTGACTGCAGAGATGTTTCTATCTCTTCCAGCTTAAGACGAGCATCTTCCAAAGTTCTAATTTGTTTTGATGAAAAAATTCAAATTAAGCATTTTAATAGTTGTAACTATTTTATCTATATACCTAGCACATCAACACCTAGATTGTAGCTTCCTTTTTATAAAAATCAATTTTTTCACTAAAACTAAGAAAATATTTCTGGCATAGCTTTCTTAACATAATTACCAGTAAACTAAATTGAAAATAATTAAATCCTTTTCATTAATATGAACCTAAGAAACTACAGAATTACAATGGAAAAAATGAAATGCAAAAGGTTGGCACACAATTACCTACACAGAAGAAAAGAATTTTGCAAAAATTAAATACAACAATAAATTTAGTTACAGCCTTTTCTTTCATGGGCTTATCTTTGTTATACAGACTGTGAGACAAATATTACATAACTTGCTTGACATAAACTATAAATGGCGGAAATATATATGAAAAAGTGGCAACTAGGAAAGCTGTGCACTCCATGCCCATTTAGGGACTTTATGCATCTGCATTGGAAAATAGAGAAGAAGAAAATTATTAAAAGAATTTCCCCCCCATTTTTTAATGCCTACCCTTAATTACCCTATGCTCCTAATACCTTTAGAATAGAATCACAAATGAATTGGTTTAGAACTCACACTCATAAGCACCTAACATATGACTACATCTGACAGAAAGTTCAAGAACTACAGTCATGAATTTGCACTCGGTCATTCATTTCATTCATATTCATATGGCCCTCTTCTCTTAGCCTCACTGGACGGCTACCAATTTAGGTATGATGGAGAATGACCAAAATCTCATAAATAAAATACTTTTAATGCCTATACCCAATTTTTACTCCTGCGATTGAAAAGAAATGTATGCAAAGTTTGACAAAAATTGAAAATCTGAAGGCTAAAATCACAGATTTTTCAAACACATTGGTATTTATTCATACTTCAAGCACTAACATCATCAACTACAACACAAATTTTCATGCATAGTAACCAAAAGTTAACAAAATGTGCTTTTTGCCTTGTTTTTTGGCCTTATTTGATGGTTTTCTCTCGTTATAAGCAATTGAAGTAAAATTACATCAATGAATTTCTCATAATTTATTTAGCACATAAGCTCTAAGAAACTATAATATGCCAATTTTTTTTTCAAGTAACACATTTTCCAAGTTCATAGTTCTATTAATTTGAATCTGACATTAGTGAAACAGACAAATCAAATGAGGTCACTTTTAATCTTAATTTAAGTATAATTACAAGTCCTACTTCACCTTTACCTCTCCCATAATCAAAAATCTCTCACATTTTATCATTACTGTTTGAAGTGAAAAGAGTATCCATAAAGTTTTATACAAAATGGTTTATTCTTAGAAGTCATATGTAAAATACTCTTAAAGGTAGAGCCTGACTAATTGAAGAAGACATGATATTTAACTTTCAAGTAAAAAGAAATCTTAAATTGAAGTATTTATAGCAAAAGAATGGAAATATAAATTAAATTACCTATTATATGTATGTTGGGCAGATGCTTGTCTTAGCCTTCTACCCTTGTCAGCAGACATGGCAACCAGCTTATCCCAGGTAGAATTGAGATCATGTAATATCCTCTTCACATCATCACTACGATAGTTTCTTTCATTGACGAGTCCTTGTCCAGCCTTCAATTTTACAATAAAAAATTAAATTAATACTTTATTTGTACAGTTTATTTAATGTAGATGGAATTAAATCAAACTTCAATAATAAATATTTCATTCAAACATTCTTTGATACCTCAATTTCTTTGATAATTCCTATAATGCAACTAAATTGGCCAAATCACTTCCCTTATTTATTACACCATACAGTTAATTCCAGCTCATCATAAATTTATGAATAACAAAAATAAATTAAATCATTAAGCTTCTATCCTTCACACTTACTATACAATTAGTCAGAAGAGCATAACTATTTTCTATTCTTAAATTTCAGATAAACATTTCAACTATAAAATATAAGTTTAAATCTCTATTTTAGCAATATTATAAAGAGAGGAATTCAAAATTATTAAGACTGCTGGTTCCATCTGGTTAAAATCTGACTCCGGGGCAAATGCTAGCCATAACCTCATAACCTTCTGTCACTTCACCATAGGTCCTATTCAACATAATTACACTGGTCCCATCAATTCTGCCATTTTATAAATATATCCTGGATATTGCATTCCGTGAGAGTTGCCAGCACTGCTAGCATTTCTGTTTGGATCTTTTCATTAATAGAAAACTAGCATCCTTTTAATTTGAACTTCAAATGGATGGACAGAGAAAAATCACAGGGGGGCAAGTAGTATGTATATTAGGGAAGGAAAATTAAAATAATTTTATTGTTGGTCAAAAAGCTTCATGTAGAGAAGGAAGCACAAGATGATGAGTTATGATGATGCAACATTCAGTTATTTTGTCACCGAAGCTTGGTGTGATATCTTCACCAATTTTCACTTCACCATTGCAAAACATAATCGTAATAAATTTATTCGACTGTTCAGCAGCTGGAATTAATTCTTTATGCACATAAAAAAATTATGAATATCCTCTTTCACCTGTTCTTGTATAGAAAAAACTCAACTGCATGAAAACACTCGAGTAGTAGCAGATAATACAGGAAGTGACCAACACCAGAGGTCATTTGCACGAAAAGGGATAGGTCGGTAATAAGGTAAGGGTAGAATATTCAGGGAATGGAGGAAGGGTAAAGAGAAACCCAGCATCAGCATACTCTTTAATAAAAGGAGCCAAGAGGTCATCAGTTTAATGTCCATCTATGGATGGCATACCCAAAAAGCTTTAGCCAAACTACACTTAACTACATAGCACCGCAAAGGGATCAGGATACTACAGAAAAAGCCGGTCATCACTGGGATTCAAATCTGGGCCCTCAGGCTGGGAAGCAGGTACCATGAATACACTCTTACACCTAATATGACAATACTTGGGTAGCTATTTACCAATTAAAACCAGTTATTTGCTATTCATTTTCAATGTGATTTTCAAATTAAGAAAATGAGATAATTCTTTGTACAGTGTACTCCCATTAGAGTAATCCTTTGTGCACACAAATTTGGGTTATACGTAAGCAGGCCAGATATATGTACATTATCTGGAACTCTTCAAATAAGATTCAATGAATTTAATCATAAGTAGTAATGTAAATTTGGAATCAATTAAAGCTAAGGCCCAAATGGAATTGAAAAAATTTTCTACCTTGTTTAAGTCACGAAGCCGACCCTCATTTGAACGAAGCTCACGTTCAAAGGCTTCATGCTTCTGTAACTTCCTCTCCAAGTTAGTGAGATCTCTATATGATTCATCACCAGCAGTTTTTGCCTTGTCAGCTAGCCAGCTACGAAACTCATCTGCATCAGCACTAAAGGAGTGGAATGCGGCAGATGCCAGTATTGCATCATATCTGGCCTGTTCAGCTTGTCTTAGCTGGCCAGTTCTTCTTTCCAAGACTTGAGTGCATCTTTTGGCAATACTAGTCATAAAACAAATTAAATTTTGCATCAGCATTTATTTCACTTCTCAATTCAACAAATAAATTCAGTTGAAAACAGTTTTAATCAAGTAATAGATCTGGAACTAAATTCCCCAACATATGCCACATTAGAGTAATATGTTAGAAACAATGTCAAATATTCTTCTCAAACTTTAAAAACCATTTTAGACTACCTACAAGAAGAATGTAGCCTACACCAACTGAGGAACAGTCACCAACTCTTAGAAGCATTTTGAAGTGTTCGTAGTTGTTTACATAAAGATAGTAGAATGTGAAATACATGCTCTTTAGATTTTACATTCTCCTTATGAAAAGTCAGTTTGGGAAGTATAACAATAATGTGAGTCGTAAAACTATACTGAGACAGAAAACGATTGATTAGGTGAATAAAATATTAATCATAATCCTTTATTGACCATCATTCATAGTTAAAGAGAATCAAAGCATTTAAGAAATCATTATATGCCCAATAATCTTGCAGGATCACTAGGTGAAATATATGAGTGGGGGTAGAGGTCAGGTACATTTTCCACAAGGATTTGCACTTGACAAAACCTTGTGCAAGATGGGTGCTGCACATGCTCACTGTGGAACAAAACCCCATTTGGACGACACTTTCCAAACAGCACTTGGTGTACTTTATGAAAAACAAGATTGATTTTTCTGCATCAATATGGGACGATGGATGAAACATGGATTCACCATTACATACCAGAATCGAAACTACAATCCAAGCAGTGGATAAAGGCTGGTTCTGCAGCTCTGAAGAAGGCAAAGATGGTGCTATGAGTAGGAAAGGTCATGGTATTGTTTTTTAGGATGTGAAAGTAATTCTGTAGACCGACTATCTTGGAAAAGGTAAAACAATAACTGAAGAGTACTTTCCCAATGAAACTGGATGCAAAAATTAATTAAATCACACCTGGCTTGCAGAGAGAAAAATCTGTTTTTCATCGGGACAATGTACCTGCCCACGAGTGTCTAAGCAATGAAAAAAATTAGGGATTTGCAACATGAAGTGCTGAAACATCCACCCTGTTCCCCAGATTTGCATCCCTTGGACTTCCACCCATTCGAAAAATTCAGAAGTTTCCTCGTTGGTCAACATTTTTCATCCAATCAAGCGATTGTGGCTGTAGACAATTTTACAGCACTTCCAGTAGAACACTATAGGGCAGGATATAGCACTAGAACACCAATGAACAAAATGCATTAATATTAAAGGCGATTTTGTTCAAAAATAAGACTTTTGTGAAAACATACATTGCCATTTTCATCATCAGGCCGAGAACTTCTATAATCACCCTAATAAAAGCCAGGACAAAAATCAAGCTAAATGACCTTACAAAGAAGAGATGATCAATGTCTCTATATAAACTGAGTTTTTGTGGTAGACACTTTGTCCTTTAGGGCAGTCATGCTGCTGAGAGCAAAGGTCAGTCAAGAATCCCTGGACAACCTCAACACTTTCAAGCAATAGTGAGCTATTATAACTTGTAGTAACTATCAGTCCAGGTCCAGAGTAACCTTGATCACATCATGATCAAATACTACATCAGGTAAGCCCTTGTACATTTCACAGAAATGTTTAACCCCCTTATCTCTTGTCATAACTTCCCTATCTTTTAGTTCCCTTACATATTGCAAAATAATCAATTTGTAATTTTCCACAGCGTTTATTGCATTCAATGTGTTTCAATGTCAGCGCATCATTATTATATATATAATTCAAATAAAAATTACAATTTATCATTTCTCAATATGCTTCATTTCTACAAATCAGAGCCATTCATTACTAATTAAGATCTCACCTACATTTCTTCCGTCTTTGACCTCTCTCTCATACACTTGATAAGAGTATATATTTGAGAGAATTACCTGTCATGCCATTATGTACATTAAACGAATATCTATGCAGTGGATTTTAGTTTTTAAAATCAAAAAGCAACAGAACGTAACAATTTTTTTCATGCAAATAATCGGAAATTATCATAAATAAAAATTAATATTAAGGTTTTCTTCGTATAATTAAAATGAAGACAAAGAGAAGCCTTAAAATTCCATTCTCTCTCCCAATATGTATTTGGAGAGCTCAGAGATTGAAGATGTTACAATTTGATATTTACTGTAAAAACAAACATAAAATCAATACTCACTAAAGGCTGTCGTAGTGGCCAGCAGCTATTAGTTTTTGTGCCATTTCACCAAAGGCATTGAATCTTTCTTCTTGTGCATGAAGTGTGTTTCTAAAATCCTCATGTCTACCAAGTAAAGCTTTAACATCATCAATGGATTCCTGTTTAATAAATTAAGCAGAAAGAAAAATAGGCATATTACTTATTTATTTATAGACAAGCATAATCACCATAAATGGCAATAAAATCACAAAACTTATAATGTCCACAAGTTGTTAAAAACTGCAGCAAGAATCTGGTTTTCTGAAGCTCTTGCATTATTACCTAACACTAAATGGACATATAGCTTGAATTACACAATCTTCACGGTTGAATACAACCAATTCATACAGGATAATTCATGAAACTCTTGTATCTTAAAATTCATACACTTATATCAAATTGGGGAACAGGAAAAAAAAGGAATTGATTTCTTGGGACAGACTTAACCAAAGGATTATCCCAGCAAAAAAGAAAAGGGAAACATTTGAAAAAAAGAGAACCAAAAACAATGGCAGAACCTTTTACTGGGCTTAAGTCACCCATATCTTTTTCTCTTAAGCTTCCTATTTATGATAAGTTTGAATCTAAATCTTTAAAAAATGGTCAAGTTTCATGGACTATTTCACATTTGATTATGGATTCATCATTCCCATAAAAATATGCAAATAATTTAAACTAAGATTAAAATGGCACTTATTTTGGATACCTTGTTATCCAAAGCAAATAGTCCATTTAGTTAATAAAAGCACCCATTATTTTGACATAAATTAACAAAAATATTTCTCCATAAATTAATATGGCGATGGCAATGATGATTACTCTACATGCACTTCTTACTTTTAGTAAATCATGAGTGAATCAGAATTCATAAAAGCACAATACAATACAAAACAGCCATTCTATGATAATGTATTTTTTATAAAAATTATGCTACATTAACATATTTATGAATAATACAGTTATCGGTGTTCCATAATGAATTCACTTTCTTTTAATACTGCTTCAAGTAATGAAGATATTCAGATATCCACAAAATCACAACTGAGCTCTGACTGAACCTTAGATTAAGGATCTTCTGCTAAATTTTTGTTCTGAATAACATTTGTCCAATAAAAATAAACTTATTTAGATTCATTGGAACATCATCTCAAAGATCCATTGCCTCCAGAGAAGCAATTCAATTTCTTTATTTTTAATTAACTAATATTGTTTCAAGTGAATTTATGCTAGATTAACTCAAAATCGAATAATTATGTATCATGACTAAATCCCATTGAATGAGTCAAGGAATTAGATGGGTTTAGAAACATGGAGGAATCATGTTAATTTGCTATACTAGCTAGTCATACCCCCAAATCAGTGAACTCCAAAAATGCTAGGTGACCCGATGTAGCTGCATCCAGACGATCAGCCTCTCGGTTGAAAACTTGAAGGCTATGACAGTCTTCAAGCCATTTATTCTTGGCATGCCATGCTTGCTCTAAATCCTGTAGTTTATCCAACTCTTTAAGTCTCTCACGCACTTCATCCTCTCCAGCACAACCTCTCTGAAGAAGCTGTCTGCCTAAATTAGCCACTTGCTTGAATCTAGAATGAAATAAGAAAAAAATAAGAACTGGGAAACCTTGAATTTACATTTTTAAAGGGACCAATAAAAGAATGCATATGCTTACATATACAAATATGTTAAGTCAAGACTAACGTAAAATAGAAATGAGGAAAAATATTTCATGAATGCATTTTCACTTTTTTGTTCAAATAATAAAATATTTCACATTAATAACACAAACAATAATTTGTTAATAAAATCAAACAATAAATGCAAAAATCAGGCCAACCACTATTTTTAAGCAAACATTTGAAAAATAACCACTCATGTAGGAAGGTTTCCTAAATTCACACTTCCTTATTACAGAATTCCATTATCTGCTTGATTTTCAAAGTTCTTTCTTTCAGCCTTTTTACACCATTATTGACCAATATTAACATGAAATGAGGTCATCCAAAAGATATGCTGTAATTTCACCCTATATGGTTTTTAAAAACAATTCTCACTGGAATAACAAGCATATAACATGTTTTGCAACTCAGATTATTATATCAGAAGATAACTAATTTATTTACCATTTTAAAAATTGATTGAAAGGACTCATAATGCCAATATAAGTAGCTTAATGATCCAACATACATATCACAAACATCAAAAGTTGACTGACAACAGTGAAAATATGACAAAAATTAGCTTATCTACAAGGGAAGTAAGATTTCCCTGAGTTTCCAGGTTTCAGAAATAAAAATTTGGCATGTTCATTGTAATGATTTATACAGAAATTTATCAGGACCACTAAAATATTTATGTAAATTTTATGATTAAGTAAATATGAAGTTTCTTTGAAGAAGAAAGGAAATACAAAGAAACACTTAAGTTTGTCGTGTAAAACTCTCCTCAATTACTCTTTTCAAAATACTTTTCAATTTTTAAAATGAAAGACCTACCAAAGATTAATGATACAGACTAACAGAAATCATCAGTTTGTTTTCATATACCACTTACTCATCTTGGTGGCCAATAATATCATCTTTGAGTTCCTTATGCTTCTGCAGCAACTCCTCAGCAGCTGGTACATCTTTGGCAACTTCATGGGAAGCCAATGCTTCTCTCGCTGAATTCATCCATTTTAGCTATGCAAAAAAGTTAGGTGAAGAATTACATTAAGGCAAAGCTACAGATAACAAGCATAGTATTATAGACTTCTGATGAAGTTTGCTGCATCATTGTATATAAAAGACAGTTCAAGAGTAGGTTGATATGTAATTTTTTTGGTCAAAATCCTTGACTTGAATTTAAGTCAATACAAGAAAAAACAAAAGTTGAGCTTAAAAATATTCAATGAAATTGAGCTAATTAGAAGTAAACATAAATTAAATTCATAACATTATTTCAAAAGCAATACAAGGAAATAATATTTCACAAGGTTCCTATACATATTGTATGAAGCATTTCCTTTAAGGTTTGATAGCCATATGCTGAATTACTGACAAAAATTGACACCTTATTTAACAACTTAACATAAACTGAATTGGACTTAAACATAAACTTACAAAAAACTGAATTGATGCATTCATGAATTGGCCAAGGCAAAAATTTTTAGGTTATATTTCATGGTATACAATTGAAAAAAGCTTCCTGAATGTCAACCTATACCTCCACAGTCCTCACTGTTTTGCATAACCTTTATTCATAATAAGGAGTTAAGGGCTCTCTCAACCAGATTTAAACAGAGATAGCCTTTAGTCAGCAAGTCAAAAAATCAAGTATCATAGGTTTGCATATTTATTAAAATGCAATACACTAACTTGACATGCCATCTAAAGTGATGCCTTATTAGCGAGACATTTGTCTGGTGAGCCAACAATATTTTCTTGAAGCCACATATAAATAAAAAATTAAGTTCTTTTTACCAGAATATTTTGTTTAAACTTACCAAGTTCTTTGAATTGTTCATAAATATTTGCTGTCCTACAGCATCTTCAAGTCTAGATCGTCTTTCAGCAGCTTTAGTCTACAAGAAAAGATTAAGACAGAATCAGTTATCATGACAATGCTGCTGACAGCTAATAAAAGTCAATGTTTATTCTGGTAGCCTTACCTTCACTTTCTGCCAGAGGTCCTGAATTTCTTTTTGGCGGCTATTGACATTAGTTCTTTCATCTGGATATGCTGATTTTACCCTGGATAAAGAAATACGAGCAAAACTTGTCAAAGACAAATCTGAGCTTTGAAAACCTAGGAGAATTGTTGCTTTATATAAATAAACCATAATCTCAACCAGAGAGGTAACACACAATGAAAATTATGATTAAATTCACCCAGTATGTGATGGTATTGGAAAGAATAGGATGAATTTACGTCAAAAAGTGAAACAAATTTAAAACGCCTATAAAATTATTCATATTTTGTTCCAAACTTGACACAATTGCAGATATTATTCTCATGCAATGAGTCAAAGCAAGACTAAAAGAAATAAGATCAACTTCCCTACATAAATAGAGGCAGAGTCTTTCTCATATGATAATAACCAAGGCCTGCTCAATAACTTACGAATCAGCCAGGAGATTGACCCTGTTAACTTTCTCTTGTACAGGAGCCAGCTCCCTTTCCAGATGCTGGTGTCTTCTTTGGAGAGCCTGGACTGTCTTTAGATCTCTGGAATGCCTTAAACCACTTTCACCACCATCTCCTTCCAGCTGCTCCATTTTTTCCAGCATCCAATCTCGAGCTTCATCGCAAGTACGGTTGAACAATTCCACACTAGAATATAAAAGCAAGTATTTTGTACCTTCCACCTCGTAATAAAACGATTCAAAATATTGAAATTCAATGGTTTGGGTAGTCTGATTACAAGGCAAGCTTAACATTTTGATTAAGTTGTAAGTTCCAAAGAAACTGTGGGAGATGCCGCAACAGTAAAGTTTTAAGTTAATTAATAGCGAGACAAAACAGACAAAACTGTTGATTCTACTACTCAACTGTTTCCTTGCACAACCTGGGTTTCAAAAAATTCTATCATATTCAGTTGTCTTCACATCCATTTTCATTCATATGCACACCTTGTGGAAGAAACTGTTCGAGAAAACAGTTTGGTTTGGGGGGAGGTGGATAATAGGGGAGTGCTACAGATTAATGGGGATAGGAAGCACCAGCATTGGTAGGTTGTCTACTCCTAACACACGCAGTTCAGAGTGCACTCATCTGTTGAGTCACTGGCTTCTATTCCATCATTGCCTTCTGGGTAGAGGTAGGAGGGATGCTTGACACTGGCTCACTCCTACTGAGTCAATCCGGGCAGGTCCAATGACAATGAAGCTTTACAATGCAGCAATTTCAGAGTATAAAAATCATTCGCCTTGCATTGGAATGCATATTAGCAGATGATTCCGTCAAAAGTTACTGATGTGGCTTCTCCCAAAGTTTCTTGGAATATGAAGCTGTTCCAATGTGGTTTTTTAAAGAGAGAAAATTCAACAAGAAGGAATGGAGAGGGACTTTTTTATTGGTTAGCACGGCTGTCCTTGATGTGTTACACTATATCTAAAACCTCTATAAATCTTCACTCTCAATTCCTAACGAAACATCTTCAGAACAAAATTGGTTGGGTGATTCTCTTCCAAGCAGTATATGGTGAACAAAGAGTAGACTTTCTTTGATTCAAAGTATTAATTATAAAATTTTGTTTTAATAGCAATGCCCCTGCTCATTCTCCCAATGTACTTTGCAAAAATAAAAAGACACTGCTGAAATCTTCCTACCCTATTGGCTACCCTTCTTCCAGCTATTTCATTCCACAAGTTATATAGATACTGTAAATGTATATAAAGATGCCTGGAAGTGACATTTTTTTAAAACCAGGGCCAAGCAAAAATGCAATTAAATAATGGAGTTCATTAAGTTTTTTTTTCTTTTTTCCTTGCTTTATGGGAAAAGTCCCCAAAGTTAAGCCAATGTGGTGAATCTTCAGAAGTTACCCAGGTTATTTGCTGACAGACCTCAACCAGTGTTTAAGTCAAATGGGGTACAAAATTCACACACTAATGCTAGGTGGGCTAGCTTCTTTTCATTTCATCTGTGTTTTCCCAAAAATATTGATTGATGAGGAAATTGCCAAACTTGGTTTTAACAGGGCGTTACTAATATGTAAACCCAGAATCCACCATTCAATTTCTAAATACTCCACTCACTAGGCTAAGCCACAATAATATTAAAAAATATATAAATTGGCGAAATAGTATGCATGATGATTATTATTCATCACAACATTATATTAAAAAGAAATAATGTTGAACCATTACTATTCCAAAGCAGTTCTAAAAGGAGGTTCTTTTTCATAAATGGAAAACTATGAATATTAATATGGTAGATCTCACCAGTCATTTTATTTCTCTTATATTCTTTCAAGCCTATACAAAAATCACTGCATACTACCTTGATCAAAAAGTTCCCGGAATAACCACCGTGTGCCGCTCCCATCGTTCCGATTTGAGTTCTGTTTTTTTTGTTAAATTGGTACATCTGTTGTTGATATTCCCTTTAAATCTTAGTGTCATAACTTGACATTTGCAAAAGTTACGTAGCCAAGAGTACATCTATCTCTGTGTGTGTTGGCGATTTTTTACAATTTCAGAAATGGATTTAAATTTGCAACAACGAACTTGCATTAAATTTTGCGTAAAAAACGGATTTAGTGGCGCACGGACATTGGAAATGTTGGAAAAGTGTTTCGGCAACGATTCTCTAAAAAAAACGGTCGTTTACCAGTGGCACGAGCGGTTCAGAAGTGGTCGTGAGTCAATCGAAGATGATGAACGCAGTGGCAGACCATCGACATCGAAAGTCGGTGAAAAAATTGATAAAGTAAAAGAAATGTTGGTCAATAACCGCAAATTAACCATCAGAGAAATAGCGGAGGACTTGAACATTGCCTATGGATCCGCCCAAGACATTGTGGTTAATGATTTGGGTTTCCGTCGTGTAGCAGCAAAGTTGGTGCCAAAAGACCTCAATTTCATGCAAAAAAGAGACCGTGTTGACGTCGCAAAAGACATGATTTGCGAGGCTGAATCCGATCCCACATTCATCAAAAGGATCATTACTGGAGACGAGACGTGGGTTTATGAGTACGACACGCAATCCAGACATCAGGCAAGTGAATGGCGTTCACCAAATGAGCCGAGACCAAAAAAACCACGTCGTTTTCAGTCAAAAAAGAAGGCAATGCTGATGGTTTTCATGGATTACAACGGTGTAGTGCATCATGAATTTTTGCCAGAAGGCCAGACAGTAAACAAAGAGTATTATTTGGGCGTTATGAGACGTTTGCGTGAAGCAATTCGCCGAAAGAGACCAGAAATGTGGGCAGAAAACTCGTGGATTTTGCACCACCGTCGCACAGTGCTATCATTATTCGTAATTTTTTGACGAAAAATGCAACAAATACCATCCAACAGCCACCGAATTCACCTGATTTGGCTCCCTGTGACTTCTTTCTGTTCAATCGAGTTAAAAAACCATTACGGGGAACGCGTTTTAGCAGCCGAGAGGAAGTAATGGAAAAATCGCAGGAAGCACTGATGGACATACCGAAAACCGAATATAAAAAATGTTTCGAGGATTGGATCAAGCGCTGGCATAAGTGTGTTGCAGTCGATGGGGATTACTTTGAAGGGGACAATATAGATTTAGATGAATAAACTTGTATTTTTAATTTTCTGAATAAATTCCGGGAAATTTTTGATCAAGGTAGTATGTGCAAGTGGTGATATGAGGTTCATTTGATTAATATTGTTATAAGAAAAACAGCCCAGCAAATGGCTAAACTTAAGGTGGTTAAATAGCATCACCATAATCATCATGAAAATTTCAAATAAAACTCACATGCCCATGATTATGCAGTGAAATTTACTTTTCTTAAATAAATTTTATTTGCATTTCATCAACTTATGCCATACTTGTGGGACACAATAATAGGGATGGGTAGAATACTGCATCGGTCGATTTCCAAGATTCAACCCATTTGATAAAAAGTTTATAAATGCTAACAGAAAATTGTTCTACATGTAAAAGACTTCCATATATTTTACATTTTCAAATGTCCAAGTTCAGCTATCGACACAGGATGCCCCAAATCCAAATATCAACATTTTTATGAGATTTTGAGGTAACATTTCCAGTTTTCCTGGATTTTCCACATCCTCAAAAAAGTTTATAATAGTCAACTATTGACTTTGTGTCAACAATGATTGCACCCTAGTGTCAGGATAACAGAGAATAGTTGGTGGTCTCATTGTGATGTAAGGTATATAATACAATAGCTTGCCATATGTTGAAAGTATACGAAGTGTAGTAGCACTCGCAACTTTCCAATGTAAAATGCACTAAATATCAATTTTACAATAATATCTCCCAAATTAAGTTTTTTAGGCGAGCAAAATCTGCTACTTTTCCAGCTGTGTTTTGGCAGACTTGGAAAACTTAGAACACCTGGAAAACCTGGAAAAGCCTGGTCGGCAGATGCTGTATTTGCTATTATATTGCTCATAGTAAAACTGGCTCTTACCTAGAGGCTCCCTCCAAAGATTTCTCCTTTTGAGTTTTCAACCAGTTAAGATGATCCCATAATCTATGAATCTGGGCTTGCCTAGCTCGAACTTTTTCCAGTTGGCTATGACCTTGTGCTTCAAACTCTTCTACAGCAGCATCCAGAGCTTCAATTCGTTTACCACTCGCCGACAAATCTGTGAGGAAATTCTGCAAAAGAAAATAAAACCAAAAATATTCCACTACTGAACATACAACAGTAAAAATGAATAACTTAATTATGTATAAACAATATTTTATAGAACCTGTAGAATATTTTCTCTCATCACAATAGTGACTGCATGCATGCAAGAGTTAAGTTTCCCATTTGCCTCGCCTACTACAACCTTGGATGTATATTGACTTTAAATGAGTAGTTTTTATTATGCCAATATGAGATTAAAATAATCTCAAATAATTTTCTGAGAGAAATAAATGTTGGATTATGAGTGGTATCTAGATTTATTTCAACTATAAAAGTGAAGCATAACTGTGATATTTAAAATTATTTTCCATCCGAGATTTTATTGCATGGAAAATAATTCTTTAGATAATAGATTAAGCTCCTCATTTTTGAAACATTATTAGCAATTTATGGGAAAGTATTTCATAAAATAGAGCTCTCAATATCATTCACTGAAAAGACTAGCCATACACTTCACAAGCATTAATATCAGCTATAGAAATTAGTAGCAAACAATATGTGCTAAAGCATATCTGAGGTAGATAATTAAAAAATTCCATTTGGTAAAAAATAAATCATCAATATCTTGCTACTATAACTTAGTGATGTCTATACTGAGCTACATGGCAGGCATAATTTGAAAATATTAAAGAGGAAAACAATGGCAAATATAGTATAATAGTACTTTTACTTACTCTTTATTAAAAATAAAAAATTACTTTACTTTATGATGAGTTTACATGTTGAATAAGGTGGTAATTGAGCATTTTATTTTAATCAGAGTTCCTTGCATTTGTTCTCACATTAATATTTTAAAGTAAAACCAAAAGAAATATGCCTGTGTTGAAATTTATCTTTTGAGTACACGATGACTGGAGTATTAGCCAGAGTAAACTTTTCAAATGCTACATTACTGATCCAGAAAAGTAGCCTTATTGGAACTACACAAAAGTTAAATATAAGTTTCATTAGACTGTTAACACAAAATACTTTTATATTTATATTGAAAGATATACAATAGATCTTTCATTAAAAATTTTCCAGAAAAGAACTAATGTGTTGTCATCAATTCAACCAATGTAATTTTTATGAATGCATATCTCATTCATATATATTTCAATGGCTGCAGCTTAAGTTCCTACTGAACTATTGGTACTGTGGCATAATGAATACCTTGCTTTGAAGAAGCAAAATGTGTATCACAATTACATCACTCACCTCATACTTCCTCTTAGCAGCTTCAACTCCTCCATCTACTTCTCTGTCTTCTGATCTTAACATCTTCTCTTTATCTTTTATCCACTTCTCAAAATCTTCACATTCTCTATAAAAGCTGTATAAGCGGATTGCATCCTCCAGCATTATTTGTCTTTTCTAAAATACACAATAAAAGAATATAAATGAACTGCGCAATACCAAATGCATACATGAGTAAGGTTTACAATAATCAAACGAAATAACCTTGGTATTCAACTGAGAAAAAATAAAAAGCACAAAAACTAAAAAACTTTCAATGTATTATTCTACTAATTTTTTCAGGGAAAAAATACCTGAGCAAGTTCTTTGAGGTTATTGTATGTGTCATTTATTTTCTTTTGCCGAACTTCCACACTTTCATTGTCTGATGTTGATTTCCTTCTTGGTGGTCTCACACCTAGAAAAGAAAAAGAAAAGAAATTTTGTCATTGTAACACATATATAGATTTATAGCAAACGAATTCAGGGCGACAAAATTACATTCTTCACCAGCCAGAAATAACAGTTTTATGAATTGTGAAATGAAATGTCATACCTGCAGGTGTTCCAGATGAGAATGAATGTGAATGAGCACTCTTTGATCTATTAGGTGCAACTGGAACTCGGTAAGTCTGTGGAACCATACGAGTCTTGCGGACTTTCCTTCTCTCTCGAATAACTTTTGGGCGCTGAACATGAACAGGCACAACTTTTGGTTCTATTTCTTTGACATAATTTGCTGGGACAAAACCATCCATCCCATTACCTTTGCGGACACTCCACCAATCTTCATTTGTTTTATTTACAAGGTACATCACCTGTTGAAAAGAATGATCACAATGTTAAAAGAATTTCCATTCAAATAGGCAATGTTCAGAACAACTCGATGGCTTTTCATACAAAAATTCAGCCATTCTTAACAGTCCATACCCTGTAATGTTTTCTTCCTAAAAGTTATGGAGAATAACATGATAACCATACTAATGGGATTAAGAGAAAAATGAACATGGCAAACATGACCCAAAAGAACAAATTGAGTAGTTTCAGGCGTGATATGATCAAAATTGAGCATAATGAATAACTGATAGTAGCACTTTCCCACTGGATAAAATTCATTTCATGACCGGGTTTCAATGTATTACATCATAATCAGGAGATGACATAATACATCGAAACGTGGTCTCAAAATAAATTTTACCCAGTGGAAAAGTGTTTCTATCAGTTACTCATTACAAGCCAAAAGATGTTAATATTTTCCAGGCAAAAGCCTAGGGTAGCTTAATAGCTTTAGTTGAAACAATTAAGTCTTAGTGTAAAAGGACCCCTTGGCAGCTTAACTTCCACAAATTACCTGGCTAGAAAAAATCTGGGTTTGAAATCAAACATTTTTTCCACCATGAAATTCTCAAATTTAGGGTTCACACCAGCAGATGACTGAGCTAAATTTATTGCAGAGACTTTACTCATAGTTTTTCAACATCTATATTAATGCCTGCATGTCAAAATGTTGGCTACAACATCATAGACCAAGGTACAATTCAGATGGCTGCAATTTCTTCTTGACATTCCATGCATTGTAACTTTGTTTGAACTTTCTTTTTCTTCCTAAGCCCTTAGAAAATCTACTGGTATGAGGATACCTTGGTAGTTTAACAGTCTAAAGCACTCATCCAGAAATATATGACCCAAGTCCAAATCTCAGCCTATGCAAAAGATTTTTGTACAGTGAAAGTTTTGCATTTTGGTAAACCAAAATTAATAAAAGTAACAGCAATTGACACTCAAGTCATTACAGTTTCTCCCCATTTAGATGGTGATTCAGGTTGAGATTCAATGGATTTTAACAATCCTTGGACATTTGATCATAGTTTTGAGTTATGAGGAACTATGCTAAAATATAGAAAACTTGCCTCTCCCTTTGCCATCACCATGCCCTGGCCACTGAATGCATAGAGTGACTTGACTTGTGGGACAAGTCGTTCCTCGGTGACTGTTCTGGTCTCGGTCCTCTCTACTTCTTCCTCATCCCAATATTCTTGAGGCACCAATCTCACTTCCTGAGTCCACCCTTCATCACCTGCTCCACCATTTGCCATGCCCAGGTCCTCCATTTCTGAGGAAAATTCCTGTTCTGCTGATAGCTGTAAAGATATTTGCATATTACTTTTAAATTTGTAATGCTAATACAGCAAGAAACTATTAAAAGAGTTTTTATCAGGTTAACAGAGAATGTTATGCAGCAACATCAAGTTAATATTTAGCTGAGTTACATCCATTCATTTGTTAAATGTTTCAAATTATCTTTATTTACAAGTCCTTTCATAGGTGATGTCAAAATACTGTCCAGATAATATGAAGTTATTTCACTAACTACCAGGTTTTTTTTAAACTTCTCTAAAAAATTGATTTCTTCAAATAATTTTTGGTTATTTCATGATTTATGATGCAAATCATTTTATTTTCATATCCAAATTACATATACATGTATACCCCATTTTTGCAATAAAGTTGCACATTATTAAGTATTACTTTGCTTGAGGTACCTATTTCATATGTGGTACAAGTTATTTTATTCATTGAAAAACTAACCAAATGGGTCATCCACAAAAATTTTGCTTAAATACAAGTTGCCTTGTGTATCCACAATCTTATCTTTAAATTTATGTATGTAAATTTTTATAATATCATTTTTTCCAAGTCTACTGGTACCATTAAGTATTTTATTATTAATCCCAACATTATTTTTATCTTCCTCCAGAATATTTGTCACACAATGCGCTATTACAAATTCAACTTTGCAAATGTCTATTTGATATGTTTAACGCTCCACTTCAGAACTACTATTAAGCTGTCATATTCTGAGTTTTAATACATATATCATGCCCAAAATCCAAAGTGCAATGTTAATTTCTCACATTAACTGCAAGTAATGCAAATTCAAAAATTGTGAAATTTAAGCATTGACATTGGCACAAAAAATCTGCAATAGTAAAAAAATTCTTCCTCAATCAGAAACAAAACTTTACTGCCGCAATTTTAACAAATTTGAAATGTATCATACTTGAATTTACTACAATTGGAACATTTCAATAAACTAAAATGATTCATCCACTAAAAGCATTGATATAAACTTACCTCCAATCTAGATATCCCTGCTTTGATCAAACGTTCAGCCTGGGTATTGAGAGAATTGATATCACCTGAATATGCAACTATCTCCCCCTGCAGGTCTCTGTGTCGCTGAAGTAGAGCCTGAGCACTAGGCTCATCCTCACCACAATCATTACTTCCAACCAAGGCTGTTTTCTCTCTCAACCAGGATTCAGCTTCATTGGCATCTGTATAAAACTTAAAAAGAAAGAGTATATGTATTACACTGTTAAACTATTTAGGTGCCTTAAAATATTTACCAAAACAATGTGACAATGGAATGAAATAGGAAACTTTATCTTCAGAAATTAAAAATAATTTTTAATTAGTATACTGCATTAAATTGTGGAATGCAAAAAGTATAAATAAAGATTATGGTTATCATCTCAATGCTGAGAACTAGTCAACAAATTCAGACATCATATGCAAAATTTAAGCCACATAAGTGAATATCAGCAGGTAAGAGATTTAAGGTGAACTAAATCAACCATAAAACTGTTAACAAAATTCATGAATTTACTACTCAGTACATTATTCAATACATTATAAAGATGGAAAATATGGGATTAAATCATTGAAACATTAAACTTGAGGTACTTGCAATTGATATATTCAGAATATATCCACTTTTCTTGTTTCTACTACAAAAAAGAATTTTGTGCACCACAAAGCTGAAAGAATATTATTTTTGGAGAATCATTAGTCACTGACTCGACCCTTCTAAAGAAAGAATTAATTATACAAGCGCCCATAACAAATCTCCATACATGAATATCTATGAAACTCAAAAAATACTGAGCACCTTCCCCATCACTAATGAGGTTCAAAATCAGACTTCTCCACTCTTCAGATAAGGGTTGCCATTACCTGTCTTCACATATTTTTTACAGAAAAGAGGAATTTAATAGTAAAAACAGGATGAACTCACCTGATATGCTTCGGCTGCATCCTCCAACTGCTTTTTCCTTAACAAAGCTAATTCCTCCAATCTTTTCCAATGAGCTCGCAAGCTATCAATTCGAGCACCAATTTCAGCCGATCTAGGATGTCCTTCCTTTATTAACTGCTGGCCAGATTCACAAACTCGCTCACATTTTTGTCTCCGAGATTTCATTTCATCTAGCAGAGCCTTAAAGAAGAAAAATAAGGATATATAAAGGGAATAGCTACTGTGTGTGAAGTAAAAATTATTTGATGAAGCTAACCTATAGCTTTTTATACTTTAATTAAAAATTTACAGGAAACAACCATTCTTTCAGAAATAACATGTGAAACAAAGAATTTTTTAGTGTGATTTATTTTTGTTTAAACAAAATAGTTTTAAAAGGGGGGATAAATAAGTAAGCAAATATGAAAATTTATTACCATGATACCTAATGAAGAGGTCAAAAATCATCAATTAACGGTGTTTTTTTTGGAATTGGGTCTATTTAAAATTTGAAGTCACATCAAAGGTTTTTAAATTGCTTACTTTTCTTGAATAGAATGAAATTCCAAGCGGTAATAGGACAGGCCTATATAACTTTGGAAATAACTGCCAACTTTGAACCAAAAGATAATGGGTAAACAAAAAATACCAAGCTTACACGATACAAGGACAAGAATTTAACAAATGAGTTAGCATGCAGATGTATCAAGTTGGAGAGGTATAATAATGAAGGTTTAGACAACACATGAACACACATTATGACCAATACAGAAGTATTTAGAAGTGATAAATTGTTTACATCAACACTGAACACTGATATTCCAATTTAAACTACCTGGTATTTTGACTAGCAGTAAGATGATACAGCCAGTAGTCATGCAAAAGAAATAAATTAATATAAATGAGTGACAATTTTATGCTACAGCTTCAAAGTAGGCTTATTACTTAAGTAAGATAACTTCCTTCTGAAACCTTAAAAATAGGTCTATATTCTTATGGAAGCCATTTAAACACACAAAAAATAAAAAAACAGAAAATATCATTCAAATGGAGGGCTCTACTATGAATGTAATAATTATACACATTTTCAGTGTCAATTTTCCCAACAAATATGGCATCCTTTTTTAAAAGTTTTTCTTCTTATTGCTTCAAATTTGTTTGATTTTTTTATAGCCCAATTACTTTACATTCCACTGATATCACCAAATTGACCATTGAAAAATATGAGCAGATCCCACAACTAAAAAGAAAACCATTATCAACAGGAATCCCTGATTTCTACATCATATCAACTTCATTTTTTCTCCATTTTTCCTAAATTTTAAAAGAAATCAAATATTTCTTTCAGATTTTCCTGACTGAGTGGCCACCCTTCATTGAATGAATACTATCTTCAACATACCAAAATCAGTCTCCAAGAAACCATGTATGGAATATTTTGGAATGTATTTTTTTGCACTGAATGACTTAGTTCAGTTCAAGTAAAAGATGCATTACAGTACCTATAAACAGGTAACAGGCTGATAAGTAATTCTGTATAGTGGAAGGGATCTGATACTTCTTGTTGCCAATAAATGGAAGGACTAGCACAACAATGATTTTTACAAATCAACATGATTAACTGAGGGATATGGCATTTATAATATTTTCAAAATAACAGTTTTACTGTAACCTATTTAGAACAGCATTACACTTAGAACCACATGCAAGAAGCTCTTTCACAAACAAGGCCCATTAGAGGCATCTAGAAATGTAAACACTCCCAGATCACACATGCCAGGAGGGTTTATAAAGGGGCAATGGAATGCAAAAAAAGGCCTAGGGGAATAGCCCATTGATTTCTTTATAAGCAACTTATGAATAAAGGAACATATTATTATTCCTGATGAAGGAACTCACAATGGTTGCAAAATCTTAAATGACAACAGTACTGAATACATAGCAATTACCAAAAGTAAATCACATTTTTTTTATTGTTGCTAACTGCAATTGCTGAAGTGCAAATGATTAGTCCTGAATAAATTATGGGTAAAATGCAAACACCTGCAGACACAGTAGGAGTTACAATGCAAACCTTGAAACTGATACAAAAAATTGAACCAGTATCAAGTGAAGCCAATTAATGGTTGGTTGGAAGATACAATGTAAACAGAAGCAGAGCACAACATTGGGTAAAACAATTTCCCTGATCGCTTAATAATGTGGCAACTTTTAATGGAATTTTAAAATCACATGAGAACTATGAATCTAGATTCAATTTTAAATTTTAAAAATCAATTTTACCATTAAATTTTGGGAAAAGGTTAGGTTTTATTTAATATGTGAGTTTTCAAGCAGAATAAAAATTTTGAAAACATTCAGCAATTTATAAATTAGATTTAATAGCTTATCTATTCAAACAATTTAGATGAAGAAATGGCTCAGCTTGGAAAGAACTGAAATTCTCATTTTTTGCTTCTAACAATCATTTGAGTTTGAACAGGATGATATCTGTAATAGAAATTAAACCCCATTATAGGAATCAATTTTTTCCAAAATTCAAACTTGACAATTGAAGTAAAAGACAAGAGGATTGTATAATTGTAGGGACCTATGTTTTGCTAAATATGGAAGTCTTCTGGATAAATATCAAAACTAAGAGACAAGTATAAAAATGTAAATACGTAAATACATTTTTCAATACATAAAATTTTCATTTCAATGTGTAACTGTGCATTATCAGAATAGCTTTGTCAATCTTGAGGAGATCCCCTTTCTGGGTAATGCAGATTGGTTGTGTACTTGAAATAACTGGTATTTTTATTGAAATGTAATGAAATAATTGACTTTGTAATTCCACACACTTTATTTAAAAACACACGACCCAGGTTTCGACGTTGAACGTCATCATCAGACCTGATGATGACGTTCAACGTCGAAACCTGGGTCGTGTGTTTTTAAATAAAGTGTGTGGAATTACAAAGTCAATTATTTCATTACATTTCAATATGTTATGCAAATTCCACAAAGTTACGCCTGAGACAACAAATGGTATTTTTATGTCAAATCATCAAAATTAATCCTGTAAGTAATACCTCTCATGGGCTGAGTTTTTGTTATCCAATATAATAATTATAAAAAAAGAAATAGACATAAGTTAATACACTTGGCTTAGATCCGAGACTAAAATACACAGACTTCACATTATTCATTAAACTAGCAACTCCTGTATTAAAATAGAAAGAAAGACTCGTACTTTTCCACAGATTTTATTATACGGTACAACGCGTTTCACCGACTTGCGGCATCATCAGGTACAAATTTGAAAAACAGACAGAGCAAGCATATATACCCTCAGGACAGAGTGGGGGCGGGGAGGGTTGGAAGGATTTGAGGGGGGTGGGGGCTTGCAGGTGCGTTGATGGATTGTTTTGACCATTTCCAGGCTAATTTCTCGGAGAGGAGTGGGGAGGGGTATGGGAATAATTGGTCATTACAAAGTGTCGTGTTGGGGTTCACCAAGTGCCTTCTAATCTCTAATTGCTCGAGAGCGTCCATTTTTAATCCTTTTGGGAGTGTGTGTAATATCTCTGGGACAAAGTCACTGCTGTGGTTGAATTCTAGTAAATGCTTGGCGAAGAGAGAGTTTTTATTCTGATTTTTGTGACACCTAGCGTGTTCCTTGACTCGTAACTTGATATTCCTGCCGGTCTGACCGACATAAACGCTGTTGCAATCCTCGCATTTCAGTTTATAAATGCCTGATTTGAGAAGGCTATCCTGGGTGTCTTTTCCAATCGCTAGAAGTTTGGAGAGGGTTATGGGTGGGTAGAAGGCTGCTTTGAGTGAGGTGGGTAGGCAGTTGGAAATCCTATATGAAAGATCTCCCAGAAACTGGATCGAGCACCACTTAAAATCTTTAGATACTGCGGGCTGAGATACGAAAATGCTTTTTATGGCCATTGCTTTTTGTTTTTTCCGTAGTAATGTGTCAACTAGTTTGGGGTTGAAAAAACTGAGTAACCTTATTAATAGTCCACCTCAAAATTACCAGTGCACTACTAAAGAAAACAGTCCCCGCACAGTATCGAAATTTGTTCCGGCTGCAAGAGTTGTCAACCTTAGTCACCATACGTTCACTGAGGAGGAGAGTAATATCTTAAAGAAAGGGTTGAAGTTTGCTCCCTCTAAGAAAGTTTCCGAAGCCGACATTAAAAATCTAGCCGCAGATTGCGAGGTTGCCCTTCGGAACCAATCTCTGGCTACCAAACACCAAGTTGCTGAAATCATCATGTCCTCATTGAAGGAAGCAGTGCCAACAACGACCCGCTTTTCCAGCCTTCAGCAACATACGTCCACCCTCCGACGCCTGAGGAAGACTATTGGCAAGGAAGACCTCATCATCCAGAAAGCTGACAAGGGATCTAGTGTCGTAGTGTTGGATAAACGAGTGTATGTGGAAAAGTGCCTTGAGTTCATCAACAACAATCCTATTACTCCGTTATCCAAAGACCCAACCGCGAGTTTCCAAAGTGAAGTGAAACGTGCAGTGTCCAAGTGTAAGTTTTTAAATGCTAGGGAAAAATTTAGTTTAATCCAAATGAACCCCTCCGCCCCCAGGTTGTACGGACTACCCAAATTACACAAAAAAGCCATACCTATTCGGCCTGTCATCTCAGCTGTGTCCGCCCCTTCACACCTTCTGGCACGAAAATTAGACGTATTGCTCCGAGATCTCACAGGTTTTAAACCTAAATATGGAGTTAAAAACTCTATAGAGCTAGCCCGAAAATTGAAAGATATTGATGTCCCGGAAAAAGCGAGGCTAGTCTCCTTCGACATTAGCAATTTATTTACTTGCGTACCAATATCGGAAACTTTGCTTAGGGTGGAAGAACTACTCAAGGATTCCACCATTGCCCAAAATATCTCAGACGAATTGGTCCCCCTCATCAAAATGACAGTTAACCAGAATTATTTTAGTTTCAACCACACCCTTTACAGCCAAACGGATGGGTTAGCTATGGGTTCCCCACTGTCCCCCTTCCTAGCCGAAGTCTTCCTCAATTCTGTAGAAGAACATCTTTTTAATGCTGACAATCAGCATAACAAAAACGTGGGCTATTGGTTTCGTTACGTGGACGATATACTATGCCTATGGACCGGAACCAACCGACAGTTAGACTCCTTCCTTAATTTCCTAAACACTCTTCATCGGAATATCTCCTTCTCCATGGAAAAAGACGTCAACGGCACCATCAACTTCCTTGACTAGACAATCACAATTAGGGATAATAGACACGAATTTGCAATTTATAGGAAACCCACATATACAGACCATATAATTTCTAATGATTCCGCACACCGCTTTTCTCACAAACACGCAGCCCTCCACTCCATGATCCACCGCCTCCTACACATCCCCCTTTCCCCCAAAAACTTCAAAATTGAACTCGTGAACATCACTAATATAGCTACCAACAATGGTTTCAACCCCAAACTAGTTGACACATTACTACGGAAAAAACAAAAAGCAATGGCCATAAAAAGCATTTTCGTATCTCAGCCCTCAGTATCTAAAGATTTTAAGTGGTGCTCGATCCAGTTTCTGGGAGATCTTTCATATAGGATTTCCAACTGCCTACCCACCTCACTCAAAGCAGCCTTCTACCCACCCATAACCCTCTCCAAACTTCTAGCGATTGGAAAAGACACCCAGGATAGCCTTCTCAAATCAGGCATTTATAAACTGAAATGCGAGGATTGCAACAGCGTTTATGTCGGTCAGACCGGCAGGAATATCAAGTTACGAGTCAAGGAACACGCTAGGTGTCACAAAAATCAGAATAAAAACTCTCTCTTCGCCAAGCATTTACTAGAATTCAACCACAGCAGTGACTTTGTCCCAGAGATATTACACACACTCCCAAAAGGATTAAAAATGGACGCTCTCGAGCAATTAGAGATTAGAAGGCACTTGGTGAACCCCAACACGACACTTTGTAATGACCAATTATTCCCATACCCCTCCCCACTCCTCTCCGAGAAATTAGCCTGGAAATGGTCAAAACAATCCATCAACGCACCTGCGAGCCCCCACCCCCCTCAAATCCTTCCAACCCTCCCCGCCCCCACTCTGTCCTGAGGGTATATATGCTTGCTCTGTCTGTTTTTCAAATTTGTACCTGATGATGCCGCAAGTCGGTGAAACGCGTTGTACCGTATAATAAAATCTGTGGAAAAGTACGAGTCTTTCTTTCTATTTTAATAATGGATATTAATTACTTCCACGAAGTGAAGCCTGAAACAATAGAATATAATAGCAACTCCTGCATATAGCACCAATATTTCATCATTCAAAATCTAACCTTATATTTGGCAATCAACCAAGCATCTTTCCTCGGTCAATTTTGTTGAGAAGGCATTAGTAGCTTCATTTTCAAGCAAAATATATAAAACTACATCTATTCTACGCATTGTTTTTCATACTTTAGATATATTTTACACTATCTTACTATCTAATGATAAATAAGCATTATTGTGACTTTCTATAAGTCATTCACCTATAAGATACCACCCCAAAGCTCCTTTACAATACACATCATGATTTTATAACATTTTTCACAGCAATTTTTAAATGCCAAGGATTAGGTTACAGGTGTGCTTATATAACTAATTGACTTTTAATTTATCTAACATTCCTGATAATTCCAAACCTATCAGCCAAGAAAAGTAAAATCAGGTTATGTTATGTTCATGCTTCATGCAGTAATTAAACAAATACTCTGAGCTACAGATAGCCAATTGCTTGGTGTCAGTGACATTGAAAATTACATCAATCGACATTACCTTATGCTTTTGCTGTAAACTAAGAACTGCACGAAGATCCTTTGCTGAAATCCCTGCCTTACAAACACGCTGCCTTTCTATTACCCAGGCTTCTTCTTCCTCCTGGTCTTGGGCAAATTGAAAGAAGTTACGTGCATCCTCCAACCTGGCTCGACGTGCTTTGCTTTGCTCCAATAACCTGTATTTAAATTTTTTCTTTGAATTGGACTTGATGAAAACTTAGCAAGTTAATATTTAGGGATGTTTAAAGCACAGAAGTAGTATTTTTCAACAAAGCATACCATTCGAATAAGAAATAATGCGAAAAAATAATTAACATCATTCATGAACAATTTTGTCCCAGCCAAACTCAGCCAATTATTGTTTCAATATGACAATGTGAAGTTTAGGGAAAGAAAGATGAGACTTCAATTCTTGACTTCATACTTGGGAATTTGAAAAAAATAAAAAGCTAATATAGATGATTGCATATTTAACTTAATGACCCCACTCCAAATTCAAATCCAGTAAAAATCTGGTATATATAAATACAATTTTATAATTTAACATAAATCAACTTGCAATTATTTTTTTCACTTTCTTTAATTTTAAATGAAAAATTACCGACATATGCAACCTGGGATAAAGAAAGAGTTATAAATTACAAATGGATACTATGATAAAACTATGACCACACTTGGCATAGAATCTTTGCCTGGAATCAAAATATACTTGTATTGTAACACCAACAAAATATCAAATCCAAATTTTAATATTCACAAGCTCTCATGGTTTTTCTGTTTTAGGCATCAATTTGCACAATTGTATACATTTTCAGAATAACTGAGAAACTTGACCATTATTCAGAAATTAGGTAGAGTAGAAGAAATTCTGTGGAATGATTAACTAACTTCTAACTAATGTTATCTAAGATAAATAATTTAAGAGCCAAAATAAATAGATGGTATTTTTACCTTTTATAGGCTGCAGCTAGCCTCTCAAGGTGTGTCTGTAACAATGGTGCCTCCTTGTGACCTTGAGCTAAAAATGCCTGCCCTTGCCGTTGTAATCGACTCTGTGTTTCACCCGCAGCTGTTGCCTGAAGCTCTGTTAAACTATGCTTCTGCAAAAGGTCTTCCACTCCAAGAAGATGTCCACCAACATCAACAGATTGAAACTCAACCTGAGAAAAAGAGAAAGCCGGTTTTTCATCTGCATATTAAAGAGCTATTTTTAATGAGAGCCTTACCTGAGGTCAACTCAAAAATGAACTATAGTAAAACTAGTCTTTGCTCTTCAATGAGTATAAAGTAATGATGCAAAAATTGTATAGTGTAACATGACAAGGGAATGCATAACCAATGCAGAAATTGAATCAAGATGTCTCATAAAGTGACATCAAAGCACAATAATAGCCTATGCCTGGTATTTTATCAAGGTGTAGGGGAGGATCTTTTTTCGGAAGAATAAGTCCCCTTTACGTATATTTCAGGGTCTTTATGAGATGGATTATCGGAAGAAAAAATCAATTGCAACAATATGCACAATATGCTTATCCATTAAAGTTAGATCTACCGTGAAATAGGCATATGATAATGTGGTAATTTTTTACAGCTTTCTCACGGTTAGAATTGTGGCCAGATACTATTCAATCAAAATAGGCTGTGGGCTACGTCAAAATGCATAGAGAAATGAAATTATTACATACAGTTTTAATTTGGGCAAACAAAATGCAAATGATGGTTCATTATCATTTTTAGCAGGCACACAAAATTTCATTAGCATGGTATTTTTAACTTTATTTATGATTGAAATATTTCATTGGTTGTCATGAACAATGAACACCCAACATTTTCCTCTGCATTTCTTTTCAACAATTGGGAAATATAAAATTTCATAAGCAAGAGTTATAAGAAAAAATAATACTTTAGCGATATAAAAATTCTTATGCCATTAGAACGTAATATTAAGGGTAAACTGCTATTAAGGGATATTTTGGAGACATAAAAGTGAGTTTCATTGTATTGCAATTAAAAATAATATTACTTCTCTCATCTGAATTTCTTTCATGCAACCATATTTTATCATATCTCTCATAATATGCATGCATAGAAATATTTCATTCTGGAATATCCAGTACTAAAAAATGTTTAGAAGAACACATACAAACCTCCATTTCTTTGATTGTGGCAAGTACTGTGTCAATTTCACGCAACAAGGCCATAAGACCACATGCAGTTGTTAGACTAGTACGATGATTTCCCAGCAGAACCAAGAGCTCATCCCAACGGGCCAATATTTCCCTCTCTTTGGCAATAACTTTATCCTTTCCATGATAGTTCTCTCGAGCTAATTCTTGTGCCATACTGGTTAGATCATGGAATCTATCCTCCTATTGTAAAAAAGGCAATAAAAAATATTCCAATTAATTTATAAAATTACCTAAATGCAAATTTAGAATTTATGCAAAAAATTCTTAAAAATCATCTCAACAATAGAACAATTTACAAGATAATTAATTTTTTGTTCTATAAGGAAATGAAAAAATCTTCCTATCTTTTTAACAGTGGAATTAGGCATTACAAAGCATTTTAATCTCATTACCATTAAATGTTGGTCTGTTTAATACTTGCACAAAATAAACCACACTTAGCTTTAAGCATGGCAATAAAAAAAAATATATTCACCAGTTCATGCAATAAAAGAAATTATTTCAGACTTACACGAGCCAATATTTCAGCACTCATGGCTTCATGCTTAGACATTGTGGCTTCCAACTGCGCAAGATTGCTTCCATATTCAGGATCACACAGCACTTGAGTCATATCCTTCAAAAAGCTTTCTCTTAGGACACTCTGTTGGAAATAAACACACAAAAACATATACCCATGTTTGCATAAAATATTGAAGGAAAATTTTCACATACATAGAACCCAATGATTCATTATTTTACTGTAGGTATAAAAAACCTAATTCATTAACTCTTACTAGAGTTTCAATCAGTCAATACAATAAAATAACAATCTTGTCTACCTAATATTAAAAATTATTAAATTTAAAAATCATAAATTACTTTAAATGAGAGCCATTTCATGAGTAGTGAAATTTTAAGAAAAAGTGCTAGCCAGGCAAAAAGATATACAAGGACAACAGTATTTACAATGGTATTCAACATAGGAGATTTAATTAATTGGAATACAGTTAATAAAAGGACTCATTTTTTTCCTTTAATACATACTTACGCATACAGTTTTGTATTAGAGCTTAAATTTTCACTTAAAAACTACCTAATAGATGAATATGCTGCAAGAATTTATTTATTGTGAATCACTATAGATTTAACATTCGCTTGTGTTTGAAAGCGCAACTACTACATACCTTTCTTCTGAATTTAAAAGCCAATTGTTCCAGCCTTTCTTGACGCAACAACTCCTGGCGTAGAGCTACTTCCCGAGCATGCTCTGCCCTTTCTAAAGCTTCCCATGCCCTCTCAATATCATGCACTAATTGCCCATCCATTGGTACAAACTGTGGTTGATGCAATGACTTCAAATGTGTATTTATATGAAAATATAATGCCTCTATTTCACTCCTCTCTCGGTACCTGCGAGTATAATAATGTAGAAGTATTTAATGAAAAGTATGAGTAGTTAAGCAATCTAAACCAGGAAAAATCAAAATCTTCACTTTTAGATGACACCAACATTTTATAAGTAACAAATATATTCAAAAATGGTCCTGAAAGTATTTGATTGCCTCCTGTAATCAAGCACATAAATATTCTTCAAAAAGCATGTACACACAAGGGATTGGTAAGATGCACATTTAATGCATAATAAAATAATGTTGGGTGCAAAAAATATTTGCAGTACACTCTTAAACATTCCATTAAATAAAATATGGTAAGACATTCCCGAAAAATGAAACAAAATGTAGCCATTGACATATGAGTGGATATCTCATTAATTGATTTAAATACTAAACTGCAAAATGATATCATAAGAAAATAAAGGCAATGCCAGCTGTGGCAATTGAGTTTATGATGTTTAATATCATTTCAATTAATGCATCAGTTGTAATTAAATAAACAGCAAAAGAAATTGCATTGAAGGTTGAATTTTGGATAGCAATAATTTTAGTTTAAAAAATTAGTTATAAACAGCAACTTTATTCATGGTGTATGCACAATACTTTAAATTTTTCAGCTCACCAATGAAATGCAAAACTATTATTTTGTAAATGTTTACTTACTTTGGAGGCTTCTCAACTGTACGGTATGTCTTGAAAGCAGTCAGTTCACTTTGAATGCCTTCTAAAGAGTTAGGAAAATTATGATTGGATAATTGCTTTGTTGTCCTTATTATCCATTCCAACAAATTTGTGGTCAACATGCTATAACGTTTCTTCATTGCATCTGCTTCCATCATTTGCCCGACAATCTAAGAATTAAAATACAATATTTACTTAAGTTTCAGTTCATATTATAAAACAGACATCACACAATGGATATTTTATAAGTTACAATATGGATCCAAAAGTTTAACGAGTACAGAGTAATCATTATTGCAAATTTTCTCAATTCTGGATTGACACATATATTATGTAGCGTGAATTCAACTAACACGTTTATAAAATATTTTATTTTGCACTTTTATTACACCTTTTCTACTTTAGATGTATGATTCAAAGACAGCTAATTTATTTTCGAAACAATAATTTGATAAAATTAAATGCCTTTGAGTTTTAACAATAAAAGAACAATTATATCCTTGAATGTCACCCACTCTTTCAAAACAAAAACAAGAGA
The DNA here is from genome assembly GCF_022747635.1 of Hetaerina americana. Taxonomy (NCBI): domain Eukaryota; kingdom Metazoa; phylum Arthropoda; class Insecta; order Odonata; family Calopterygidae; genus Hetaerina; species Hetaerina americana. The sequence continues at coordinate 34,651,752 of NW_027286070.1, forward strand.
AATACCAACACATTATAACTAAAATGGGAATACAAATTTAAACGAATACATTAATTACAATTATTATATCTAAGTAAACAAATTAATCAAAGTAAAATTCATTCACTCATAAAATAATCTTAAATAAAAAATATAAATTTATAAAAACAATAATAAACAATTAAGGAACTTTTTTTAGTTGGATCAAGCATATTAAAAGTAATTTAAATAGTTTGAACTTACATTAGCGATTCTCCTTCCACTTTTCATCTCATTTTTCATCCTCGCAAATGTATGATAATAAGATGCCACATAAGTAATAATTGACTTTTCATCTGGACGATTAGTGTCAACATCTGTGAAAAATAAAAATGGAATACATGAATACCATGCAATTCTTAAGAGATATTCATAGCGCCTTGATTAACAGCTATCACCAACTTAACTTAACAAGTAATACAAAGTTAATTTGAAAAGTTCTTGGAAAGGATTAGAAATAAACGACTTGATTCAAAAACTCTTTTATTTTTCCATGCAGTCTCTCTGTACACTAATGCACTTGATCCAGTGATGTTCCAATGTCTTGATCCCATCTCGAAAATGATATTCTTTCAGGCCTGCATCCCATCAATTTTGGCTGTTAATTCTTTTTTTGAAGAGAATCTCTGTCTACCAAGGAAAATTTTGAGCTTGAGGAGGAAATGGAAATCTGCTGTGGCCAAATCAGGAAAACAAGGCAGATATACAACAATTTATATCTTAGCTCATGTATTTTTGCCACAGTAATGACATTTGGGTAGGCATGCACTGTCTAGATGAAAGATGACTTTCTTCCTTGTCAAACCTTGCCTTTTTTCATTTTATTGTTTGCTGTAACTGGTCCAGGAGGTAAGCGTAGTATTGTCTAGTAATTTCTTGACCAGTAGGAAGATAATATATCAGCAGAATTCCTTTCACATCCCCGAAAAGTGAAGCCATGACCTTTCTAGCTGACCATATTGCCTTCGCTTTCTTTTGCGGTAGTGAATCAACATGTTTCCACTGGTTTGACTGCTGTTCTGTCTCTCGGGTATAGCAGTAGACCCAAGTTTCGTCTGTGGTCACAAACCGGCTCAGAAAATCTTGTTGGTTGCTCTTAAAATGGGTCAAACATAGTTTGAAAATTTCCATTATAATACATTTGTGACCCTTCATCATGAGTGGTGGCACCCACCTGGCGGATTATTTTATTGTACACTTCCACCGTTAAAATGTGATATACCCATTCAGATGACATCCTAATAGCTTCAACGATGTCTCGCACTTTCAGTCATGACCATTTTATGCACTTTTGCAATAATTACTGGGATAACCGCAAAATTTGAACAAACACTATGCAGATCACCATCTACGCTGTCCCAACCAAACTTAAACTCGTTTGTCCACTTGGCAAGAGTTGAATATGAAAGAGCAGAGTTCCTCAGCGTTCTGAACGTCAGCATGAAATTCCTTTGCTTTCATACCTTTCTTCTTGAAGTATTTAATCACTGCTCAAATCACAATTTGTTCGATCTTCACAAATAATTAGACGGGAACAACAACAGAGAGGTCACCATAGATCTCTTCCCAGTGCACTAAGACTTTACATGTTCACTAATTACCTATTAATACTTAGGAAACTTGTTGTGCTAGTGATGACATCTAGTGGCGATTCAGAGAGTCTTTCGAACTACAACTGTATGGGGAAAAATGAACAGATTACTTTTTCACTAACTTTGCCATCTCATCACTAAAACAGTAGTGACTAATCTTTAACTTCAAATTACACAATTCCCTCTGTATTGAGAAGAAATAAAATATTGTTTTAGCATATTATACATTTTATAATGACAAATTTAAGGGTAAATATTAACATCAAATGAAAAATACTGACAGGAAATAAATGACTTATCTCTCCACATGGAAAAATTACTAGCAAATAATCAAATGATTACTTTAAACTGCATCATAACATAATTCATGAATATTTCAAAACAGAAAATAATTGCTTCCATTTAATTTTTTATTTAAAAATTTGATATTACCTTCAGCATCAAGAAGTTTTGGAATACCAAGTTCTTCTTGAGCCACATCAAAAGCCCTGTTGAGGTTTTCCATGTGCCTGGATGGTACAAGGGATTGGTAGTCAATGAGATCCGGCCGATGTGCATGAATAAGGGCATTGAATCCCAAACCACTCCTCCATGAACCTGTTGAGAAAATAAAATATTATATATATTCCTTGTGCCTATTGATTGGCCTTTCTAAATCCTAACAGTTTTCATAATCTCACACCATTTACAAAGTTCTATTAAAATCATTACATCATATCATATTATGTATACAAAATAGAAAATCATGTTCAAAATGTTCATAAAATGTCTCAAAATGTGTGAATTTAATTTGCATTAAGTGTTTCATATACCTATACATGTGACAAATTCAAATGGGATTAATCAAAGAAACAGGTTGAAAATGGACTAATAACATAGGCTCGCCAAGAAACACCATAGATTTTTAGATGCATTCTATAATTACTAGCATGAAAGAGCCAAACAAAATTCTATTATTTCTACTATTACATTCCTGCTACTCATCCGTTTACTAATATTTATATGTTGTAATTAATGAAATCATGGCTTTTATACAATGATTTAATTATTTTCTTTCATCACTTAATTTAGCAATTAGATTTTATTTTTAAGTTCACATATACAGGGTGGACTCAAAAATTCAGCAAAATTAAACAATTTTTTCAACTATATTTTTATTACAAAAATGAAAATGTTTACAAAATTTTTTGTACTTATTGCAGGTAAGATTATAAACAACAAATTTAATCACGGTATCCCCCAATTATTGAAATGAAATAAGCAACTTTGTAATTCCAAACACACTTTATTTAGAAAATGACCTAGGTTTCTACATTGGACATTATCATCTGATGATGAAATGGAACGTTGAAATATAGGCCGTGTTCTAAATAAAGTATGTGAGGAATTACAAAGCTTCCTATTTTATTTCAATGTGTGGTGTAAATTCCATTAAGTTATGCCAGAGACAATAAAATAACACATAGCCCCAACTTGCTTGAATGACAGCCTACATTCTTGATCTGAATCATTCGCAGGCCTGTTTTAATGCACCATGGTCCATTTGTGTGAATGTTGTTTCAAATACAGCTCTCAATGGTGCCACATTTGGATGTCTGGACTTATTGGTGACTCTTTTAACCACCTTCCACACACATTAATTCAATGGATTGGAATCTGGGCTGGTGAGTGGCCAGAATCCTTTGAACCAAAGCATATTAATGTTGTGCGAAAACTAATTTTACACCAAATGGCTCCTATGACCTTCCATATGACAATTTACATCCACAGCTTCTATCTATTTATCAGAATACACAAATTTACTTCTTTGGTGATATTTCCCCCTTTGTTACAGAAATACAGTGGCAGGATATCACCCTCACTGGACAGAACTCTTAACATTTGCCAGAAGTTTTGCTTTGGAAACAACTGGGACATCTTCAGGGTTTTGAGTGAACCAGCCTTCATTCCTATGACTAATTTTAGCACCCACAGTAATTTTTTTTTCCGAAACAAATCTGATTCCTCCAGTAGTATTGTTTTTTAAGGCACAAAAATGCTGGTTGCAAAGTTCAACTCACTTTGCCCTGGTGGCTTTGGAAAGCATCTGTCTTATACGAGGGTCATCCGGAAAGTAGTACCCGTTCGTGAAATAAAGACACAAAAGTAAATATTAACAAACATAAAAAATTTTATTTGAAAGAGGATACTTTAAACTACTTCTCAACATAATCTCCAAGCAAATTAAGGCATTTGTCATAACGTGTGACAAGTTTCTGTATTCCTGCTGCATAGTCCTTCGCCGCCAGCTCATTGAGATACAGGGTCACTCCTTCTTTAAGTTCTTCATCGCTGTCAAATCTTTTTCCTGCCAAAAAGTCTTTAAGCTTTGTAAAGAGATGAAAATCTGAAGGGGCCAAGTCCGGGCTATACGGTGGATGGTCGAAAGTTTCCCATTTGAATTGCTGCAAAAGTTTTTGTGTTATCCCAGCTGCATGAGGCCTGGCATTGTCATGAACAAGAATGACACCAGTAGACAATAGACCTCGCCGCCGATTTTGTATTGCCCGCCGTAATTTCTTTAATGTTTCACAATACGCATTGGCATTAATAGTGTCTCCACGGGCCATAAAATCAATAAGCAATACACCTCGTCGATCCCAGAAAATGGTTGCCATGAGTTTCCTGGTGGACAGAACTGTCTTGAATTTTTTTGGTTTGTTTGGTGAATGAGCATGATGCCACTCCATTGACTGTCGTTTACTCTCAGGTGATGCATAACAAACCCATGTTTCGTCACCAGTAATTATGCGAGTCAAGAAAGAGTCTCCTTCATCAGAATAACGTCCCAAAAACGTCAGTGCTGCAGCCATACGCTTGATTTTGTGCTCATCTGTAAGCTTGCGAGGGACCCATCTTGCACAAATTTTTGCATAATGCAGATGGTGTTTAACAATTTCATGAACAATTGTTCGAGAAACATTGGGAAAATGCTCACAGATGTCATCAATTGTGACGCGCCGATCGTTCCTCACGAATTCGTCAACTGAGCTCACCAGTTGGTCTGTAATGACAGACGGTCTCCCCGAACGCTCATCGTCGTGTGTGTTCCCCCTCCCCATGTTGAAGTTGCGACACCACCGCCGAACAGACGACTCGTCCATTACATTGTCTCCATACACCTCCTTTAATTGGCGATGAATATCACATGGGCGAACGTTTCTTGCATTGAGGAATTTAATCACTGCCCTCACTTCACAACTGGCGGCGTTCTCAATTTTTTTAAACATTGTAAACAATCACAGAAACAACACAGGCAATGCTAGCGTCACGCAACTTGGCTCAGAGAAGGCAGACAAGCCACTGAAGCTATCTGACCTCGTCCAGCGGCTACTCGCGTCGTCAGCACTTCATGCGGCACGAACGGGTACTACTTTCCGGATGACCCTCGTATTAATGGTATGAGACTTGCAGCAGAGATCCTCCCTAACAATTTGTTGCATAGTATTTACACTCACACCGACAACTGATGACAATTTTTGGACCGATTGCCCTGAATCCTCAAAAATGAGCTCCTAGAGTCCATTGGATGATGTTGAGCAACTCGACAATACACTCCCTTGAGTCAGTTTTCATTACTGGTGTGGCAAAACCACAGTCAGATTTTTTCAACTCATTATAATTTGCAATGATTATCATATACTGTCGATCTCAGGCACTTGAATAACCAATTATTGTTGATTTTAAGTACCTGAAGAATCAAATAATTTCTGTCTATGAGTGACGAGTGCGTACACTTTCAATTATCCCCGCTCTTCAGTTATTCTCCACACTTGCAGCATTGCAACTGTTTTGAGGTAATGACTGTTCATTATACATGCCAAGTTATTTGGTTGCCAATGGAGATCACTAAATGTGGTAAAAAATGGCAAGAATTTCAAATTTAATTTTGTCCAGCCACACCCTGTACTATGATACAAATTTTTACATTTCTACATAAAAAGAGTCTAAATTAATTGAGAATTCCGATACCACGAGAATTGCTATCTAAATTTTCAGCCTAATAATGAAAATACAGTAATTTATTGTTGAAAATGGCTTTTGCTTTTTGAAGTAGTATCCATGATAATCAATACGCTTTTGCACACACACGAACCAATTTTCATAACACTTTTTCCACTCTGATTGAGGTATCTCCAAAACATGGTTTTCGAATTCATCAACAGCTTCTTCAGACACTAAAAAACGTTGGCCACGTAATTTTTTCTTAATAAATAGAAAAAAAAGAAAGTCATTTGGTGCTTAATCAGGGCTGTACGGAGGATGACCCATAAATTCGGTGTTTTGGCCAGTCAAATAGGTAGTTGTTTCAGCCGATCTGTGAGAGCTTGCATTATCATGATGAAGAATGATCTTTCATTGCCACTTCTTTTTCCATATTTCGCCAAGCACTTCTGGCAAGCAAATGCTCGTGTACCATTCAGTATTCATGGTTCTACATTTCTCTAAAGGTACAGTTGCCACATGTCAAGTTATTCTAAAGAAACAAGCGATCGTTTGCTTTCATGCCCTTTGTGCACTAATTACTTTTGTTGGATTTGGCTCGTCTTGGAAGACCCATAGGGTGGATTGCTGTTTTGTTTCGGCCTAATACGCATATATCCAAGATTCGTCACCTGCCTAGATGTTATACATAACAGCTTTTGATACACCGCGATTGTATTTGTTGAGCCATTCTTAGCACCAATTGACACGAGCATTTATTTCAGCTTTTGTCAAATGATGTGGGATCCAATGCGAACAAATTTTGTTCACAGCTAAATATTAATGCGATATCTTATTGATGCTCGTCATAATAATCCCCAAGGATACCTCAATCTTGCGATAAGTCACTTGATGATCTTCCGTTACTAGTTCTTGCACAGCATCAATGTTTTCTGGAACAATAATGATTTTGGATGACCTCCACCACTTTCATCGCTGAGCGAACGGTGGCCATGATGTAATTTGTTATAGCAGTGTTTCAAATTGGCAAAGGATGGGCCTTCATTGCCAAAAGTGGAAGTAACTTGATAGATGCACCCCTGATCTTGATAATCCACGTCAATAGTCATAAAAAATCATTATAGAGTGTTCATGAGTTAATTCCAATTTTTTGCCGAGAGAAAATTTTAGACACTTAAAACAATACAAGCTTTGATCAAATAACAAAATGCCCACAAGGCAAAAGGTTCTAACTTTCATATGGAAACGTCAGATGGCACCTAGAGCACTTAGTGTTGTCAAGGCTCAAAATATAAATAGCAACCCTTGTAACTAATTCGAAGTTGAATTTAAGTAAAAGAAGTTAAATAATATTGCTGTTCAATGTCTTGAGGCTTTCACCACAAGATATATGACCGTGTGATGTGAGGTTTTAAGTTTACACTTTTTATGCATCTTTTAAGAGGAAAATATCATTTAAATAATAATAAAATCTAATTTATTTATATCACTCAAATGCTTTGATGCAGATTACAAAAAGTGTATGAGATTAATGGGGCTGGTTTCCAGGAAGTGCTTTATTGAATATACCTTGATTAGTTAGAATAGGAAAAGCTGGATTATTCTACCAACATTATAAATCTTGAATTTCATAAGCTTATACCACTAATTTTATGCTGGTTACTTTTAATTATAAACTGAGTATCAACTATATGATAACATCAAAGAGAAAGGCTAGCAGAATTTATATTAAAAATTCACAAGAGATGTAAATACCTGTGAAGTCTTGTATGTTAACTCCATTGTACCCGCTAGTTTTCCGTTGACACCAAAGTAATAATGCATCTTTTGCCGATTTCTTCTCACTACTTTCATTTTCCTCATCCTAAAAGTAATTATAAAAATAATGATAAAAAGGGTCATCAAATAAACTTGGGTTGTTCCATAATCCTAGGCATATAGTAGGTATATTGTCATTGGTATAAAGATGAGGAAACAAAAATCACCTTCATACCGAAATCACCGAAAATAAGTTTCCAATTAAAATGTACATATCAAAATAAAAATTATGAGGGATAAAAATTATTCCCTTCCAATATTATCTAAAATAAACTCTTTAAGCGTGTACATACCACATCTATTTCAATTTCTTGAATCTGGAACCTAAGAATTATGGTCCATATTAAACCTAAAATCAGTCTTGGATTGCCGTCAACAATATCTTCTGCCCCTATACTTTCTAGACGAACCTAAAATAATTAAGATATAACTTATTACAGATGTAATAATCACATTTCATGAGGCTCACTGTAGTAATTCCATTTAATATAAGAAATCAATGATAATAATAATGAATATTAAGTCAGATAAAATGCAAAGATAAAAACTTTGCATTCAAACAATATTACATGCATACACAAAAACAAGTAATTTCCATCATCCACATACAACGGAAAGATAATAAATATAAGATAAAATTATACTGATTTCAAATTTTAGCAGATTTTAAAGACTCCAAATAGAGTATGTTATTTTTTTAACCATAGATTTATTTAATTACAGAAAAACCTGCCTTAATGACCACTTCCACTAAACAACCACCTTTTAAATGGCTCATTCTTTCTATATTGGAACATATTTTGCATAAATTCAATGCACATTCATGAATTTTCCCACCTTTCAATTGCTACCTCCACTAATAGGTCAACCTCTACTTGATTTTCGGCCAGTGGCTGTCAATAACCCAGTGGTCAGCTAACAGCTTTGTCCGAAGAGTTAAAAAAACATTTTCATGGACAAATCAACACTTGTTCACTTCAATGCAACAATTTCAGAGTGTAAAAATCATTCACCTTGACTGGGATTCAAATCCAGATCCCTCAATATCCGGTCGAGTTCTTTAGCCAGTTAAGCTATTGGGGCGTCCTCTTAAACTCTGAAATTTTGGGGCTTTTAAAGGAACAAGATCTTGTGATGAAATACCGTACATGCAATGTCACAGGCATTCGTAGTCGTGCGACGTGCCACAGTCCACGAGGTTAAAGCCAACTTTTAAACACTTATGCTGTTTATACCTTGACGAATTCCAAATAAACTTGTTCACTTATTTAAATTTCAATTTCCTTCGGTTCCTTAGCATCATTTTCTTTTAAGCACCACAAAATATCTACTGTCATTTTTCAACCTTTCCATTTTCATATTTTTTTCTTCATTTGTTTCCCCATAACTTTTTTGTAGTTACATTTATTAACTCTAACTAATTTAGCAATACCTTCTTCAAAATTATTTAATGTTTACTAATTCCTTCCTGCATATTGTGTGATCTAACAATACTTTTTAATATCCAATGTTTTCCCTTCACTCTCCCCAAATTATGCCCTTGTTGTTGTAGTAGTTATTATAAGAGGCAACAGGCATCTGAAGTCATTTGTACCACAGAGGATATGTAGGTAACTCAGTAGTGGTAGGATATTCAGAAAATGGAAGAAGGGTGGAGAGAAACACAGAATTTGAATTAGCCTATTCTTTAAGGATAGGCTAAAATGGGCCCACCGTTTAACGGCTCATCCAATGGATAGCATACTCCAATTGAAGTGCTCTCCACTCCACGCTCCCCACATGGTAACCCAAGTAGGGATTGGAATACCACTGAAAAATCCTTCCACCTCCAAGCTTCAAACCCAGGCCCTCGGGGTGGGAAGCCAGTGCATTAGCCACGACATCATCCTGGTCCCTGATTACATTCCACTAACTCAAATCCCCTTGAGCATCCTCCTTGATTGAAAGTTTTTTTTTTATTTTCACTGGAATGTTTACCAACTTCTTCCTCTTTGTACACTAACACCTCATTCATATTCATGATTAGCCTGACCTGATTTCATTTTACATGCCATTCCTAATTGTGAGGTCCTGTTTAAGTGTCTTTATAACTTAATGATCTCCACATATATACCTTCTCCACTAAGGGGAAGGTTTTTTGTGATGACATAAAAAAATTAAATTTTATTTTTTCATTTTTCTTGTATCAAAATTTATAAATGTCTTAGTAGGCCAACTTTCAAACATTACCCAATTCCACCATCTTATAATTGAGTACCAAGTGTTAACTAATGGATTTATTCTGAATGAGCTGAGTACTCAAAAGAGGTATTCATTGAAGATTAGGCAATGAATGGCCAGTCAATAAATGAAGGAGAGTTCATCAAAGTGGTCAACAGGCTATGTAACTATTACTGAGAAAAAAATCTGAATTAATACATGAAAATAACTTCTGAACTATGAGGGATTGTCTCATATGTGTTGCCACTTTTCCCATTCAAAAATCATCCTTTTAATTTAAACTTTTACTGAAGGAATACTAGTTTTTAGGGGATACATTCAACAGCTTAGGTCATTTTTGCAATTAGAGATGGATGGGCAAGAAGGAAGGGTAGAGAAAAACCCGGCATCAGCATTAGCCTAGCTTTTAATGAAGAGTAGACTTCCAGGCAAATTCATAACCTGATACATAAACAGGGTCCTATTCCTCATAGCTAGCTTACAGGTCCTTTCAATTCGTCCATAGAGAATTTGTTTTTGCAATCAATGGCGTAAGACTTTCTACCAGCCTAAATTGCAGGGGATGTAAAATTGAAAGTTTTACACTACATTTAAAGCTGTATTCATGGAATTAATAAATTAACTAGCAGCTTTGAGAAAAAAGCCCCTGGGAGAGGAAATTATTTATGCAATATACATGTCACAATTACCTTTGTATGAAGAAATGCCAAACTTTTATTGACATTTTCAATTTTATGAACACGCATATGACCCGTATTTGGCTTCCCAAGCTTCTCTCCAGATATTATTTCCAGGAGTTTCAACAGCTTTCGTCCATCAGCCAGATCTTCAAATAGATCCTCCACCTCCATCCGGGCCTTTAAAAAACAAATAAATTATTTTTACTACTTAGGTTATTTATTTATCAAATTAAACACATAAAAGTGAATTATTACTCGCTTACTGTTATACCTGGTTGATCAGCATTTAACAATTAAATCATTTTTACACAGGTATCCGGTTAATTCGTTGAGTAATTTTGCACTTGCCTGGGCTAAAATTTTATTCAAAACCAAAAATTCCTGCCATCTTTGTACATATTTTAATTGTATAACAAAATTTTAATGCTTAAAAGTTTACAACTACAAAAAATTAATGAATCATGTCCTGATTCCAAAACTCCAAAATCATCATTAAAAAGAGTATGCAATGAAAATTTCTTTCAAGCATTTTCAAGGATCCAAGAACTCTATGATAACCATAACTACAGGGCCATGGATTTTATTTTACCATCTTGATTGATCAACGCTTTTGAGCTCATTCTGATCTCAAGCTGATTATTTGAAAAAAAATATTAAAATTAATATTTCTATGGTCATTATTCACATAAAGTCAAGCAAAATTACTCTTTGGTCCAAATTTTATCTGAAAGCATTAAAAATGCTATTCAGTTAAATAAAATTTAAAATTAGTGTACCCATATAGGTGTCTGAAAATAGGGCATGCAGTGAATCAGAACAATTTAATATACAATCTATTCCTGAAAAGAGCAAAGGATATTTTCTGGTTCTCCCTTCTCTCTAGAGCAACATTCTTCGAATTTCAACATCACAGAAATATCAACAGATGACCCTGTATTTCAAACTGAACTCTAGACAGTTTGTACATAGGACAGAAAGAAGGACATCTGTTACATTTTGGACATGCTGCACAACCCTTGGAAGAATCCAGGATATAAATGCCATATATGTAACATAGTAAGACCCAGTCTCAGTATTCCTCAATATTTAGGGCCCAGCCTAAATATATTTTTAAATACTAATGTCTCCTCTCAAGAGAATTAGGAAAATTAAGATGAAAAATGATGGACAACAATATACTTAATAGCAGAAACCAGAATATCAAAGTGTAATAAATGGCAACATTTCAGGCATAACATGGTAGAAATCCTTCATAATGAAAGAAGACACTTTGCTTTTACACAGATTTTTTTTTACTATGACCTAGGTTTCATAGTAGAAGTACTTAGAGGAGGCAACCAACAGCTTAGGTCATTTACCCCATTAAGAATGGAGAGTAACCCAGCGTCTGCATTAGCCTACTCTTTACAAAAGATTCCAAGGGGTCCGCAGCTTAACATCCTATCTGATGGATGGCGTACTCACTCAAAGTGCACTACAGAAAGCAACTCAAGTAGAGATGGAGATACCACTGAAAAACATTCAACACCGCCGGGATTCGAACCCAGGGCCTCGGGGTGGGAAGCCAGTATGATAGCCACTGCAAAATTTCGATTCCCCTTGGTTTCGTTACAGCATAACATCTTCAGGTCCTGAAGATGTTAGCCTGTAATGAAACCTAGGTCATTATAAAAATATGATTTTATGCGGAAAAGCAAAATATCTTCTTTCATCAATATCATAGCTTATTCAATATTTTTTTCCAAGAAGCTGAATTCACAGATGGTACTACCCGATTGCATAAGCAATCATTCAAGCATTTTCAAAGGAAATACCAAGCAAGAGACATCTCAAGAATAGTGGGCTTCCGAGATGCAGCAAATTGAAATAATGTGCATAATGAGTTCCCTCTGCCGCCTTCTCTATGCAGACATGATCACGATAAAAAATAAATGAAGTAGCTAAAAGGTTCTGGGGTGATTCAATTCTCAGCATGCTACAGTCTTTTGCATAGTAATATGATAGGCAACATCCATACAGCCGCTGAATAATATGTTGCCAGATAATAAGACTGCCTAGTGATTGATTGAATAATACAAATCATATGGTTTTACATGTTAAAAATTAAGATTGTCCAATTAATGAATTTATTCAAATAAACCAAAAAGTTGAACATACACCAAAATCAGAATATATGATTCATGCCCACAAAATCTAAAATAAGAAAGAATACAGCACCTTTTTACTCTTTCAATGATTTGTATACACAAAAACCTAGTCAATATTTTTAAAGGAAATTGAAATATTTCTAAGAATTCATGACCAAAAAGTAATGAGCCACATACGTCAATTTCTATTCAGCCTAATCAAAACCAATCTAAAAATCATAAACACCAAAGTGAAAATTTATAGCTGGCGAACACAATGAAATATCTTGGAGATATGGTTTATGAAACATTGAGTTAAATAATTGCAGATAGTGAAAAAATAAAATTTGATGCATTCGCAAGATGTTATAGAAGTTGGGCGAGACAAATATGACAAAAATTAAATACAGCCTAAACATAATATTTAATTTCCTTTCTTAAAATTTTGGGTGGAAATATGAAATAGAATATGAATATGGTATAGCAGACTTTTATAGGTAATTTTAAATATTAAGTAAAAATAGGGGCTAGCTGCTAAATCTGATGTAGCAAAAGAACACAAAAGGCTGATGATTTATCACTAACAGAAATGTACCAAAATAAAATAGCAAAAGGACTAGTAGAATTAACTATAATGACAATGCCTGGATAGGAATTTGATTTGTACACATATTTTGAGCAGAGGCTAAAGCAGGAAAAAATGTCAAGTCTTCATGAGCACATATGTGATTGACTACAAATATGACAATATGTGATGATGTTATAGCCGACCACAGTATCCAATGACTGGTTCGATAGGAAAAGGTAGCGTGATCACCTCAAATTTTGAGCGCATTTCAAACATCATGTATTGATTGGGGCAGTCTCTTGCCCAGCATAGCTTGAAATGGCCTTGGAGATATTTGAAGTCACCTTGATTTAAATTCAGGCTCTCTGATGAGTAGTTGAATGCTATTATTCCTATGATAATTCACCCCATGAAGACTGCAGGTATGATTAAATCATATATCCTGCTTTCAAACTAAGGGGCCAATCAAACCATTAGGAACATCATAGAAATAGAAGACCATCGCAAAGCAAAAAAATTCATAAGAGATGCTAAATATGGTCAAATATATACTGGCAGTCCTACAAGTTCTCAAATTTCCAAGGAATCCCATGGAATACTGAGTTAAATTCCATGTAAACCAATGGAAATTGCAAGAGGCTCCAGATTTCAACTGAAATCAGTTAAAGAGGATTTCCATGATGGTGAAAACAAAATTGAGTAAAACATCTTAATCAAAACTTCATTTTTGCATTATGAATGCAACTCATCATGTGAAATTCTTCAGCAGGAAAAGCATAATTTGTCCCTTCATCTACGATTCCATACATGTCATGCACCTGTAAATTCAGTTTTCTCATAATTTTTATAGGAAAAGTGAAATTTCCCACCTGAACTTTCCCATTGATTTACATGTTTTTTGACTGGAGGCCAAAATTCTTTTATGGGTACCAACTCAATTCCAATCTGCTATTTTTTAAATTTTTTTCAAGCAGCTGAAAAACTTTCATCTGGCTTGGCTACCAAAATGTAAGCTCATAATCCACTGGAAATTCTCCAAAAAGTATACACATTACTGAGAGTGTATTAAGCCTATTATGCATTAAATAAAAAATGTATATTTATAATGGTTTGTAACTTTCTCATATGATAGAAACAGGCTTTTAAATCCAAAACCAGTCCCCGGGGTCAACTCAATGATGTCATTCATGATTATGATCATCCGGTTCCAGGTTTGGTTTCATCAATTTATTTTTCAATTACGCTTCTATATCTATATGATCAAATGTCTCTCATCTTTAAGTTCACATGCCGATGAAAACATGATATCCTGACTTTGGAGAAAACCTTTTCACCAAGCTTACAGGAATATAGAGAAAGTAGATGCAATTATAACATTACCATTTTGTTACAGAGCCTGATTTAAACAATATTAAGAATGAACATTCCTTTGCTTATCACCAATGAAAAATATGAAGCAATGTATCAAAACTCAAGATTATATATCATCATTTAAGATTGTGCAAAAATGAAAAGTCATCGATGCAATTCCATCTTTTAGTATCTCAAAGCATAAAGACACTCTAGGCATGGTTGCGAAGAATAAAGGTTGGAGTTGAGATAGAAAAGAACATGCTAAACAGGAGAGGTAGGAGTAGACAAAGAATTACTAAGACAAAGTATGTTGGACAGAATAAAGAGAGGCAGGAAGTAAGCAGAGTTACAGAAGAATTTCTTGTAATGTTTGATGTTATTTCTTTAGCGCTGTGTGAGATGAGGCCTAGGAGAGTAGCAGTACTTGGTTCCCGGGCCCATCAACAACCTACCTAGACTGGCACAGAACTCCTCATAATAATTTTGATACTCAAGAGTAGTTTTCAAGAAAAATTGAGCCTAAAATAAATCAATGACATAATAATTTTCTGTAATTCTCTCATGTTCCTTCATAAACTGCCAAAAAGAGAGCATATAAAGAAGCATTAGATGACAGACGCCTACATACATGGTATTTGAGGAAAGAAATACCTTTATAAATACTGCTTTGGTTAAATTAATCCCCTCAATAATATAATTCACATTTTTCTTTGAACCCAAAAAATATGTACTAATTTAGTAATGCATTCAAGAAAAAGAATTACCCCTTCAGTGTGAATATGTAGTGCCATTTGCATTTAAGTGGGTGCAAATAATAACACCTTATTTCTTTTTTCCAGGTTTAGGGTCAGCGATTAATATTTATAATGAAAACACCTACCGAGTGACTTGGAATGAAAAACTAAGGGAGATACTATCTACTCATTATTATTACAAAATAAGACTAAATGATAAGATTATGAGCAAACAAAATATTGCTGCCACGGACTTCTATGAGCCATAGTTGAGTCAAGTTAGGCCAATCAGCATTTCTACGTCATGCATTGATAGGTGAGGGTGGAAGTCACATAATACGGTGTGAGATTCACATACACGTCACGTCATTCATGTATTAGGGTAAAGGGCCAGTTTACCCTTAGCCGCCTTAAAAAGGCCGTTTCCCACGAATATCTGGTATCGGAAAAATTACTTGGCTTGCTTGTTGTAGTCCTATCATCCAGCTTGGTAAGACCCATCACGTCATCTGGAATCGAATCGGGGTTCTCCAGTCAGATACCCAGCATTCTAGCCACTGGACTTTCACTGGACTTCATACAATATTTACTTGTTATAAACTTTTAAAATAATTACCTCAATGATAGAAAATTTATGATATGTAGAACACAAATGATGAATAATCTCATCGCCGTTTAATTGCGTTCCCAACTCGTTCACCGACTAAGTCTTTATTGACTCGTTAGTTAAATTTTGTGACAATTAACAAAGCATTTGAATTTAAATATTCAAAAATGCAAATAACGGCGATGAAACCAACGCTAACTTGAGATCAATTGATTGGATGAGGCTAATAAAAATAAGCACTAGAAATGGAAATAAAAATATATTACAATACGAGACTGTGCATATACTTTTTTAATCGCAGTTGTAAAAAGGGGCAGGATGAAGGATATCTAAATACTCTAAACCATGAAGTATGCATTTCCGAATCAGATAAACTGGCGCAAAACCGTGCCACGGATACGCTATGCTACAACGCACTGTCGAATAAGAGTAATCGAAGCCAATAGCCTCCCCGAAGATTCACAAAGAATAAAACTGAAAAAATGCAAAAAGAAAAAAGTCGCGTCCCTCCTTCCGCTCTTAACTTTCCACCTCTTCGCCGGAGGAAAACATAACAACCTCCCCAAACGAGATGGCATTTTCCGGTTTTCGGAGAACTTCTTTCTCAAGGTCAGCCGAAAGGCATCCGCTTTAATTCCCTTAATAAGTTTTCTTCTTGCTTTCCCCGCCTTCCTTCTAGGCCCACACTGCGACCATGATGCTCTCTTAGAAATATGTAATACCTTTAGTATTCTTCGGTATCCAGCATCGTTTAGAGCGAATCTTCTTTTTCGGTGGCAAGCCGTAGATACGCACGACACTTTTCAGGAGCATAAGGATTACTGCCATTTCAAATAAAGCTGTCCATTTTTTTCACATTTGAAAGTTCATTAATGGGAATAATCATAATATAGGGTATTTAATTTAAATGAAAAATACAGTATTCAGAAAATTTATCACTTTACTTTTTTTGTGCAATACCGGTTGAGAAACTGGTTAAGACGTTCAATTTGAGCATCATTAGTACTTACTTAATTTTGCTTATCTATATTGTATTGCTATGAAGGTCAAGGGAAGATAAAAGCAAGCTCTCACCGTAAGATTTATAAAATGGACTAAAAAACAAGGAAATTTTATTTTCTATTATCACAACACTAGCTATTTTAAGCTAACATTCTCGTATCAATGTGATCTAAAGATGCAAAAATAGTTCATGGTACATTTAAATGCACAGCTAATATCAACAATACAAAGCTGGTTCCTAATGAAGGATAAAACCATCAAACTTAAGTTCTCAACCAGCCAAAGTGTCGAAATTAGAAAATCGGTCAATTAATGTGTGAATTTAGAGGTGGCCTTATTCTCTCGCCATAAAAATACCGAACGACTAGCTTACTTTATTGTTAAATTGAAAAGTAAATTCAGAAAAATATGAGGTTTTTATTTACTCTCTTCACGTACGAATCTCTGGACGTATAAATAATAACCTAAAATGCATACAATGCATTTTGCTTTTTAATAACTCATGCTTTTTATTTACCAGTG
The DNA here is from genome assembly GCF_022747635.1 of Hetaerina americana. Taxonomy (NCBI): domain Eukaryota; kingdom Metazoa; phylum Arthropoda; class Insecta; order Odonata; family Calopterygidae; genus Hetaerina; species Hetaerina americana. Next base: position 34,668,976 of record NW_027286070.1, read on the forward strand.
TTTAAAAAACCTAGACATATTTTCCAGCAGATATCAGAAAATTGGAAGGTAGTACAATAATGAAAATTCGAATGCTTATTTCTAAACGATGGCATAGCTTTATGGAAAGGCCAAAATGGTCCAAATTTACGGGCGTTCAAATCTCCTGCGATTTTTTTCCAACAGACAAGCGCAGCAACTGACCTTGACCTTTGATTTTTGGCTCCATGAAATAAAAATTGCAAATGATGCCGAAACTCATAGACAGAACTGTCGACGACCAAATCGAAGCCGATGGCATCGAATTTGCTGCCCACTTCACGGGCGACAAAAATCACTTCGTCGAAGGAACACGGATGAGTACTACCGAATCTCCTTCGTTGTAATTATTTATTGGATGACTCGATTCGCTATGATCGAAATTAAACATCAGAAGTGTATCCCACTGCAAAATAGTATTTGACCTTAATAATTACTCATAATTTCACAGACCCACGCTAATACATATGAGAATAAATTATTTTTTTTTACAATCAGAAAGAAAGATTAATGGTAGTCAAAAATATTGTAAAATATGATAGTATTATATCTTTTTTCTTTAAGTACTATAATTTTCCATATTACTTCCCAATATTTTAAGTTCTACCGGATAAATGTGTCAGTATACTTCTGGGGTTTCCTGTAATGAGTTCGCAAATAGCCCTTTGTTATTTTTCTTACCTGTTTTTTGTCAAATATTCGATGATTAAATTCAACATTATACAGTGAATACGTTCATTGATGACACGATTACTTTGAAGGTCTCCTCAAAACCTGCGGAACAAGTAAATTAATAATATTTAATACATCATTTCTTTTCAACGCTTCCATTGAGGAGAATGGGTTTGGCGAAAAAAAAAGATTTGCAGATAGTTAGGGAATCATAATATGAACACTAAGTGAAGGTTGGTTAAGACGATATTGAGCGCAGAGCTTATGGCGCCAAAACTTAGGTCTTGAGGCAATAGGAGGAGCGTCAATGGGGGCTTTTGAGACGTGGGTATGGTGGAGAAGGGAGAGAATATGTTGACCAGAGAGTAATATAAACGAAGTTTTGAATACAGTAGGGGGGTACATGCTAGATGAAATTTAAAAAAAGTAAAATAGTCACATATAGAACATATTAAGAGTAGAGGTGTATTGGTAGCAGTATAGAGGATAAAATGTTGGACAAGTGCGGTAGAGGAAGGGAGAGAATAAACTTTCTGGAAGGTAGGAAGGCTGGTAGAAGTTATGAAGGCCTGAAAAAGTAAGTAATGTATGCTAAGCTAGATTTCGCTTGGAGAAGACCTAAGTATGTTACAGATATTATGGGACTGTCCAAAACCTATCAATAATGTTTAATATAATGGCAGTCATTGTAGCGAAAACATAATTGGCTTACTTAATTTGACTGACGTAAATATTCGAGGCAAGGAATTGGTGGCGAATGTTTTTTCAATTAAGTAAATTTTGAAACGATTAACGATACAAATTTTAGTTGATGGACTTCGAAATATTATATTGAATTCATGTAATCGATAGATATGGTCTCAAATGCGTCTTGGATACACCCCATAAACGTTCAGAAATTATCGAATACATTTTTCTTCCTCTCCTTATTTGAAACAGTAAATAAAAAACGATTACTTACTAACAGCAAGGCCTTGTCAAAATCTAAGCCTATTGTTTCTCGGAGTTCTATTTACGATGCGTAAATTTAAAAATGCCATTCATTTGTTTAATTAACATCTCCGACAGAATTTAAACACAATCTGGACTAAGTATTTACATGGAAAATAATTATGAACACTAAAAAGCACAGCTAACTGTTCATTCGTCAAACAAACTACCACACGTTTTAAGCGTTGAATGGATCAGTTTTTAAAAAGATTCCCCATTTTCAATAATATTAACAAGTTTTACCTCTGAAGCAGAAAATGGAGCGTCAATTAGAATATGTAACGCCGGAAGGTAAAATGAGATATCTAATATGTCAGTATACATTAAAAATTAAAATCAGTCCAGTAGTTCGGCGGCATGCGTACCTTGATACTACGTAAAAATTAATCCAAGAGGGCTGAAATGCGTAGTACCAAAACAAACCCACACCTAAACCAAAGTCATTGTACGAAGTGCATAAATTACACCACCGATTGCCGAGAAAAGATTAAAAAAACAGTTGGCTACATCTCAAACTCCTTTTCAACAATGGCCAGCGAAAGGCACAGTGGTCACACAATGGACGAGTAAATATATAATACGGGCAAGATATACATGAGAATAGTTTCGGAACGCAAAAGGGTGGAGTCACAGGGCGAGAGAGGAAGGCCGATATTCCCAGTCTTCTCACTGCCTTGTAATAGTTGGGGCATGCGGGGAGGAGGTGGAAAGGGATTAGGCCGCTTTAAAAGATTTCGGGCGGCAAAACAGACGGATGTTAAAGGTGGAGAAGGGGAGGGGGAGAAGCCTTTTCGGGAGGCTGGATGGAGGGGGATTAGGTGCTTGGGTAAGGGGTGGGGGAAGGGGCGGACCCCAGGGGCGAAGGGTCGAGAATGAAGCCCCGACGCTGGAGGGCCGCGGCTTAAAGAGAGGAGGAGCGTCGTGGGGTTTGTTGTGGAGGAGAAGGGGAAGAGAGAGAGGAAGACACGGGTGGGGAGGTAGAGGAGGAGGGCGGGGCAGAGGGGGAGAAAGGTCATGAAACCTGCTGGACCTGTTCTCTCTCTCTGCTTCGTCTTAGTGGGGGGGAGCACCACTGCCTCCCTCCTTGTTTATTTTTTCCCTCCGTTTCCACTTGGGAGTCAACGCGGCCAGTTGGGAGTCTCGGCTGGTGCGCCACCGCCGGTTGCGTCGGGAGGGATGGTATCTCGGTCTCCTCGCCTTCCCGGGAATTTTGGTTTGCGTCTCGCCTTCAGAACCTCCCGCCTCACTATGAGCGTGATGTTAAGCACGCCACCTATGTGTCTTCGATTCGCGTAGTGACACCCACGCTGCCGTCTCGCAACCAAGGAGACCCATGAGAAGTTTTGGAGTTCAACCCGCCAGACGACTAAGTGATGTCTAACCAATATGAAACGATTTTAAGCACCCCTTACAGTATCGTTGGATATTATGCGAATGCACTGTAATGAAACGCTAATTGCATAGAGATTTTAAAAACCAGAGGGATAAACACTGCGTCGACCACGAGTTGCATTGCACGGCCTACATGACTGCGTATAATGGTGCGAGCAGACGATCGTTGCATGGCAGCACGGCCTAGTGTTCGGTGTTATGGCGGGCTATATTATATGCTCGCACGTGCGAGTACGTGCCAGTGAAACGCGGGAAAGTTAAACCGGGCAGGAGGAGGGTGAGGTGAGAGGGGGTGGCTGGCGGAGAGAGGAATGAAGGACGACGCGGAAGGCATGGGAAAACCCCGAGAAAAAAAGTAGACCCGCGAAACGGATGTTTCTCAAAAACAGCCATCGGTTCAGGTCTTCGCTTCTCATCTTTTGTTTCCCACGAATGACAACGGTCTCCTGTTGCTGTTGTGACCCCTATTCGTTCGTTCGTTTATTCACACTGTGATCACCAGCAGGTACCTTTAGGACGCTTGCAACACAATTTTGCGAAGTCCATAGAGGCGACAGTTCCCAGTAAAACGGAAATTTCGTTCCAGACGGTTATGCAAATGAGCATTGAAATAGTATTTTTATAGCATTCCGAAGCTTCAAATATTTTTCTATAAATTATGCAAAAGACGTCCAACAATAATGGACTTAGCTCGTGACTTAAACTTTTATTTAGAAAATTGTGCACCCATAGCTGTATGGTCAATATATAGTTGCACGTAATACGGATCATACATTAAGAGGTGTATGCATACAAAAATAAACTAATAAAAAGGTTAAGAAAATATTATAAGATAACACTAATTATTTTTAGAGAGGCGAGAAGACGTTAGTAAATGTAATAGAGGACATTGAAAAAAGAATCAATATTGCTAGGAAGTTAGAAATAAGCGAACGTTCAATGGGAAACAATGAGGTGCGAGGCAAATGGAGTAAAGTGCGGGCGGTTAGAAGGACGCTTTAGCTAGTTGCTTTACGGTTTCCTGCAACATTTCAGTCCGCACACAGTTGTCAAGTTCGTAGAAAACTTAGAGATACAATTATTTACTACTAGCCTAACCAGTTAAAAACCAAGGGCAACAGGCTAGTTATCACTGAGTTAGTTCAAGATTTGGAATATGAAAAAGGTTCAAAAAAATCACGCCTTTTCATCAGCAAATTTCCAAGTACCGTTTTCCAGATACCATTTTCGCTAAGGCAGAGGGCCATTAAGAAGTTTTGGGCTATGTGTCTAAAACCAACGCAACTAAAATGACCTAGATCCCCTATCAAAAATTACCATTGTAAAAGGCTTTCTCTTCTATCTAAGTTTAGCTTCCAAATTTATCAGATTTCAAATTTTTCTTCACAAAGTAAAATACTATTCCCCATCATCCATTATTTGTCCAATTCCAATTCACCCGGGAATTTTAAAATATCCCGGTATCTTGCCCTTTTCATTTCCCTTAAGACGAGCAGACTTATTGAACTTCCAACACATACCAAAATCTATGGAACTTGGGCAAAAAACGCCCGTAGCTGGAATTTTTGAGCTTCAAATGCTGCACAGGCAAGTGACAGCTTCCTATACGAGTGCATTAATGCGGCCTCATTATACTAGAAGAAAAATATAGCCTTATACTGAGATATACTGAACCGTGCAAAAGGAACTTTTCATCCATGATACGCCTCTATAGAACTTCTGGCGCCTCAAACCGCAAGAAAGAGGACGAAGTATTCAACAGTGGTGACGCTATGAGAAATTAAAACTATTTGGCTACATTAACCCTCCTCATTCCACTTACACGTATTCAACCTCATAGAAAAGAAAAATATGCAAAAGAGAGATTTTGGAAGAGCGACATATTCGCACTGAATTATTCGAGAGGAATATTATGATGTTAAGATAGTGAAGGCAGAGACACGGTCTTAGAACAATGTTCACATTCTTCACGTCTAAAAATAATTTTTTTCCGCTCAGAACCCAAAGAGTGATTGATTCGATACCATCGATAATATGAACTAAAACTATTCATAAAGTAAAAAATACTAATGAAGCCATCCATAGTAGCTCAAATGAATAACCATCCATAAACCGAGAATCACGGGAGCCGTTTTTTCCAGTCCAGGACTAGTGTTTCATATGCTGCAATTTTTGTACCGAAAAAAGGTATAATTCCATTTTTAAATGGTTTAATCACCTCGTTGATGGAAATCGATTCCTCAAAGTATTAATTTTAGTTTTATTTTGTGAATTTTTAATTATAATATGACCTCTTCATGAAAAAATGCGCAGTGGAAAACACTAAACACGATATCGCTCATCAATAAATAGCGAGCAATAACATAAATGTGAAAAACAACGTATCCATATTTCTAGGCATCCATTTCATCGAATGCGGAAAGTTTAGCATGAAAAATCACCTAACATTACATGGCACTCCGGGAAAATAATCCCACGTTCCAAACTTTTGGGCAAAAGAAAATTATCGTCACCGACGATCGACGAATTATATCGTATATAAGTCACGTAATCCTCGTACTAATCCCTGTGTCCCACATTCTATTTCCATTATAATTGTATTATTTCATTGCCAAACAAAATTTCATTTCGGGGTGCATCCGTTTAAGAGTGCCGACATTTCGACTAATATTAAACGGAGTGAACTATTTTTTCTTTTCAACAGCCTCTAAATTACACATCATGATAAAACCAACCCACAAATGATAGTCAAGTCACGACATTCTCAAATTCGCATTAAAAAATCCGAAAAAAAATTAGATAATCGAAGTTTGACGGTTAATAACTGATTTCGAAAATATAATTAAAATGTTTTCCATGGATTAAAAGTTACATCCGAGAAAAGTTGGCCTCATAAATCGCTTTTATTTTAATTTGTCCATTTAATTTAAAATTCACCAATCCTAGCCCATTGTTTTCTTGTTTCCTAAACTCCACAAATTTTCCCTCGCCTCTGAATCATGCGAATCGCTGCTCCCACCGGACCAGCCACCTTCTGAAACCGAAACACCCTACCCCGAGGCACACGCCGTGTCGTGCCTTCGCCCTATCCCTGGGAATCCCGGCCCACCCTCGAGATTTCTCCAACCCTCCCTCCCGCCCAACGCCACCGTTTCCACGGCGAGATCCCAAAAAGCAACCAACCTCTTTCCCCTTCTGCCTCTTCTCCCTGGCAAACGACGCCTCCGCCAACCTGAAAACACCGGATCGCCCGCCCGGGTATCGGTTTCATCGCCGCGCCTCCTGCCTACCCCCTCCCTCCCCCGCCCATTGCTTCACGGCTGGCGGGGATAGAGCGAGTGGAGGGCCAACTCTCCCACGCTCGTCCCACCCTCCTCCCCTGCCTCTCCGACACTCCTGATCCTCTCCTCAACACCCCTGGAGGTTTGCGGCACGTGACACGATATCCCACCCACGCTCGCTCACGCACCTTCTCCCTTCCCCCTCTCTCGGATCCACCCCTCTCCCGTTCACCCGACCACTTCCTCCTTTCCGCACGGACCTTCTTCGGAACCCTTTCGGGTGCTTATGACACCCTTCTCCTCTCCTTTTGATGAAATCATCTTCCTAGGACCTTCTCTTGAGGTGCATGCTGCGCTTTCCAGTGAGAAGGTAACTGCCGTAGTAGTAGTTTTGAGGGGAGGCGACCGACAGCTGAGGTCATTTGCGCCATAGGGGATGGATAGGAAAGGATGAAGAGTGGAGAGAAACCCGGCGTCGGCATTAGCCTACTCTTTACGAAAGGCGCCAAGGGGTCCGCAGCTTAACGTCCCATCCGACGGACGGCGTACTGACTCAAAGTGCCCTCCACAAAGCACCTCAAGTAGGGATCGAGATACCTCTGAAAAATATTCAACACCGCCGGGATTTGAACCCGGGCCCTCTGGGTAGGGTAACTGCCGTTCGTAAGGCATTGGTAAAAAGGACGATACTGCTAACCTTACCAATTTAAACTGCTTCATAGAAAATATTACAAAAAATTCCACATTGACGATTGCAAACGGTTACTAGCACTGAGGTCAATTTATACACTGAAAACCCGTCAACAAATTTCCATAAGAAAAACATTCCACCTGAGATAGCTAGTAATGCCACCGATCATTATTACTGGTACAAATTTACACACTTTATGAGCAATTAAACAAATTACCAAAACCAGCGGGCGAGGTGACATAATAGTTTATTTTAATTCCTCCTAGCAATTTTGTTTGAAAATTATTCCCTTAAATTCAACAATCATGACTTTATTCCTAGGACTGAGGCTGGTCGCTGGCTTCTTTTGACGAAAAGTGATCTGAGAGTAAGTAGGAAAGTCTCTTAACTTCTACTTTTAAATTAACCTTTAGTTAAAACTGATTCTCAAAAGTGATTCATATCAGTCATTACTGGTAATCGTTAGATACGGTTTCGAATTTCAGTCAAGTCGAATCGTTTCTTTTTTCATGGATAATATTCATAAATATGCGTATTGCTACATTGTTACTGAAATGGAAATCATATGAACTCTAACCCATGGAGAGCCTACATTTGAAAATAGATATTCCTCGCAGGCTGTAAACAAAAACTTTGTCTTTGATGTCATGTCTGACATTGAATTAAAAAAAATAAATCAACAAATTAATACCATCATACGAAATTATATCTATGAAAATAATATGTATTGAATTTAACATTAAATTAAGTTTAATTTAACTGATTTTCTATACTCCACAAATATTTTCCGGATAAAACTCCGAAGAGAATTTACCATCTGCTTTATTTCCATCAACGCTAGCAACTACCACAATTAGGCATGGATATTTGCCACCCTGCCCACCCTTAATCTATATATGATGCTAGAGATAGTTTCGAGAGCAGGTTCACGTACGGCATCAAAAACAAGAAAACCTCTCTATCAGTCCAACCAAAAATCACCCCCATTCTCCCACACACAAACTAGACTTCTCCTCAGATTATGGAACATAATTTAGGATACCTCGTCAAGAGTGGACTAATTCCCATGCAAGGAATTTCTTAAGCAATTTTTCATTCTCCTAGGATAACACACGAAATATATACCTAATACAAGAATTGATAGATTCCAAAATAGGTGCCGACCAAAACCTAAAACAAAACCGACATAAAATAAAAACTAAAACAAATAAAGCTTAAAAATGAAAACTAAATGTTAAAAATTACAGTTCCTGTCGTGATGAGAAAATATTTTATTTAGAGGGGTATTTAACTTCCAGCCACTCCTACTACAATTTTCCGATTAATAATTACTTTTTGTCAATGCCCAAGGAGGATGGAAAACTTCTCTTCCATTTTTTAATTACTACATTACTCAACAGTAGAAATTCTGTAAGGCTTTTTGAGATTAATGAGTTTAATGATATTTTTCAATGTTTCACTTCCGGGTTCAGTCTCACACCCACATACTATTGGGCTGTCGGATAACGGAAGAATTCCAATTAATATTGTTCCTTAGTGTACTCACATGTATCATTAAAACTAATACATAACATTTTAAAGATAGGCATGGGGGTGCCTATTATTTTGACCTAATTGTTAAGTCCACTGAGGCATGCAATCATTTTTGGGAACTATCCTAATGTTTCCATTACAACATGGTGAAGCACCATTAAAAATAATGAATTAACTTACAAGGGCTCTACGTTAACCAAACTGCCCAACGCCTATTTTAACGACATGCTTTCAAAAAAAATACATGATAGGACTTAAAACATTCTGAAGGGCATAACAATTCTGTTGCGGTTTTGCTGAATGACCGAGGAAATAAATCGTGCTTTTCAACCTAAAATATCGATTAAATTTTTACGCTCGAATGTATAGTATGTACGTCGAAGACAAGGAAACGAAAAAAGTTAGCCTCGCGTTTATAATGTAAATTAATCAAGATGATACGAAAAGCTATTGGTAACTATGCTAATAATGAAAGGGGTTTAAAAAGGAAATGAAAATGAAATGATAGCACCCGAGAATATCGTCGAAATTATTGAATTTAACTAAAAATATTAAGTTTATCGTTCGTCTGCTTTTTTAGCCTTGGTTATGTGAAATTTCTGATCCAGAAAGTCATCTTACCTCATGACTTGACAATTAAGTCGAAGGTAAGCTTCCAACGGACTCAAGAAGCATGAAATTTCCCAACTGATACTCAAATGGTGTACGGTAAGTGATTTCCCTGTTCGTCACGGACTGATGGTTGCCCTCGTCACGCTGGAAAATATGGTACATGTGTAAAATTCCAACTTTTCACGGCTCTTACTTAGGTCTTCAAATCAGAATCAGGATTCCTTGGGCGATAACTTTCGCGTCGAAGCCCACGGGCGTGCGCTCACAATTGATTGTGCGTAGGCACGTACCTTCAAGAGGAATGAGTTCATCCATTTGGTGAACGTCTTCTTCTGAATGTACAGCCGCTCTTCTTGCAGCGCCTTGATGCGGCCCGTCTCGAACTTGAGTGCGTCCTCCCGCTGCATCATCGTGAGCGGCATGGTCTGCGTCGACGGCGACAAAGACGAGACACCGCCGCCGTTGTCCCACCCGTCCACGGAGGAATAGGCGCCGCCCACACCCACGCCCGAACTGCGCACTCGGTAGCCGCCGCCCACTCCGCTACCGCTCCGCTCATGCTGCGCTGTAAATGGATAAAAGCAAGGCACTGCGATTAGAAAAAGTGGGAATGATTTTGGACTGGAGTTACTCAAGCTAGGGTTTTATGTGATTACGATAGCTAAAACCAAAGCTTCGATATGAGGATTACTTGACTGCAGATTTCCGTTGATGCCCATACAAATAAAGCTCTTGTCTTAAACCTAGATTCCTATTCCTATCTCACACATCTTCTCGTATAGGCAACGGATGTGTCCCTTCGTATACACAGTGAAGATTAACCTACAAGTATGAAACCCAAAATGCACCCAAGAAAAAACTTAATGAGAAACATGAATTCCCATGTACGTAATTCATTAACTCCTCCATTATTGTTTTAATATCATGCCCCTATTTTTAGTACATTTTAAGAAAAAATAAAGTTTAAAGATTAAAGATGAATTTGGTCTTGAAACTTTTACATGGTTTTCAACCTTTGAATTGACTTATTAGATATAGGTACAATTGAATAAAACCTAGTAATACCAGCAATCATCAAAAATGTTACTATTGGGTAAACTGATGATTTAAGAACGATGTAATACTGAAATATTGGTCTTTTTCTTAACTCATTTTCTAACATTGTTAATTTTCCAAAGAGTATTGACGCACAGTTGAACAACGGCTAGTGAAGTAATTAACAACGAGCATTTTTCTTGCAAAATTCAATATATCCTTAATATACGTCTCCATTTTTTCAATTCAATTGTAAAATACACCGAATTTACGAGGGTCATCCGGAAAGTAGTACCCGTTCGTGAAATAAAGACACAAAAGTAAATATTAACAAACATAAAAAATTTTATTTGAAAGAGGATACTTTAAACTACTTCTCAACATAATCTCCAAGCAAATTAAGGCATTTGTCATAACGTGTGACAAGTTTCTGTATTCCTGCTGCATAGTCCTTCGCCGCCAGCTCATTGAGATACGCGAGGGACCCATCTTGCACAAATTTTTGCATAATGCAGATGGTGTTTAACAATTTCATGAACAATTGTTCGAGAAACATTGGGAAAATGCTCACAGATGTCATCAATTGTGACGCGCCGATCGTTCCTCACGAATTTGTCAACTGAGCTCACCAGTTGGTCTGTAATGACAGACGGTCTCTCCGAACGCTCATCGTCGTGTGTGTTCCCCCTCCCCATGTTGAAGTTGCGACACCACCGCCGAACAGACGACTCGTCCATTACATTGTCTCCATACACCTCCTTTAATTGGCGATGAATATCACATGGGCGAACGTTTCTTGCATTGAGGAATTTAATCACTGCCCTCACTTCACAACTGGCGGCGTTCTCAATTTTTTTAAACATTGTAAACAATCACAGAAACAACACAGGCAATGCTAGCGTCACGCAACTTGGCTCAGAGAAGGCAGACAAGCCACTGAAGCTATCTGACCTCGTCCAGCGGCTACTCGCGTCGTCAGCACTTCATGCGGCACGAACGGGTACTACTTTCCGGATGACCCTCGTATCATTTGATAATGACACTCATTTGACTTGAGAAAATTTTGGATTTGGTATCTTATGGAATAAAGGTTTACAGTGATTTATATCAATTCCCGCAGCTCCTGTATTTCTCTCACTTCAACTAAAATGACACTTACTAAATATGATTACAAAATACATAAAATAATATACCAAAAAACCGAACTGAAACTGTTTTAATAAACACGTGAGACAGCATTGCTGGCCGAAGCTTACGATGAATTCCTTATAGTCAAACCTTATCACCACAGAGTTCTTTTTCATGGAAGCAAGTGTGTGTAAGCATCATTAAGCAACACATTAAGCCCAAGGATCGAATATATCGAACACTTCAAGAAGTTAATATGTTCACCCAATTAGAGGATTCAAATGATCAACAGAATGTGAACGCGGTTGAGTGAAACTAAAAAGACTGCAATGAGAGAAGCGAGGCCAAGGAAATCAGCTTTCGAAGGGGACGTGCGCGGATCGATTTCTCTGCATGTGGGCGAGGGCTGGTAATAAATTTGAACTAATAGTTCGGTGGCCACGTAAATACACACCTCTGAAGTCATACTTCAGAGTCACGAGTGCAATATGTCATTTTATTCCATTAATCTTAACCCTAATACGGAGTTACACATTTACAGTAAGATAAAGCATAAGAGATTTGTGCAATTTTACAAACAAACTTGCAAGATAACAGAGTTTAGACCATAAGGTCTATTTATTAACCTTTATTTTAATAAGGTTTACTAATTTAACCTAATATTTGCGAGTGATGATAACATTTTCAGAAAAGAGAATAATACGAGGCATATCAGGGTGTAACTTGATTCCAGAATACAAACGCTACTGGTGGTAAACATTTATTTCACTCGGCTTCGTATGGACCGATAAATATTTTCCAACTTAAACGGATCGAGAGTATCCCAAAATTCATTTGCCCGTTACATAACCGGGTCAAAAAATAATTAACTTCAAAGCAGATAGAAGAAAACACTTGAGCCTAAAGCTTTCAACGTAATTGTACTCCCAATTTTAACAGTACTACAAAAATCAATAGTTACTCTTTCAAAAATCATTGACACAATTCCAACGGATAAAGTAATACAGGCGAAGTATATGTTAACATAAAATCATCGTTGTGCGCACATATTTCATACTTTAAAGCTAGTGTATGGCCTGAGTTTACACTCATAGGTATAATCTTCGTGGCGGGCAACATTACCTTCAAAATGACCGCATTCCTATTTAATTTCCTGAACTCCAGTATGTACCGTTGAGCGATATGAGGATTTTGTTTAGCACTGATTGACAGTAGACATTTATAGAATTAACCTTATCCGCTCGAAGCCCGAATATCATGCCATACACACAGTCTAAACAATTAGTTAATATTACAACGCAACATCTACGAATTCGGACCTATTACCTAGCGATGCCATGTCGGTGATCTATCGCTATGACGGGAGATTGACAGCCTCGTTCCTCATTTCGATACTGATATAGTAAAAATAATAATAATAAAGTTGGTAGTAATAATAGCAAATTTAAATAAAAAACGGAATGTAGAAAAATGCCCTCTGTTATTTCCGTTAAATTTGCTGCTGGGAAATCATAATCATTATTACTACATTATGTCGGCTCTGAAAGGGTCAAATTAGAACAAGGGAGGACAGTAGAGGTTAAAGGGGATATTCTTCTTACTGTGAAAATGTAAACACGGAAATGAAGATGAGAAAAACGATGCAAGGGCATTTTTTCACGCAAATGCAAGCGTCCATACGAAGTACAAAGGTAAGCAAAGCGAAAACAATTACGTTACCTCACAACTTCTCGGCGCGTTTTGCTGAACAATCGGAAAGCATGAGAACACATCCTGCCAACCAGACTTTCTCCATTTCCGGTAAACACGAAATTGCTGACAGACAAGGACGAGTGAAGGCGTGCTCATGAATCGGTAACGCGGCGGGAAAAAATATTCATTACACCACAGTTTTGGGGAAATTGCTGTCGACAATTTTCTCTGGTTTAGAATACCTACGGCCTTCCACCTATGAACATACTTGAACATGGCTTCGTTTCATAATAATCATACATGTTCGACAAGCCGGAGGGAAAACTCGTGACCTAATGAATGCGAAAACTGAGAAACCTTGTCCATACCAACCGGTGAAGACCATGAGAATTGTGATACAAAAAGACAAAGGTTAATTAGCACGATGGCACTGCTTAATGTATTTCAACATCAGTTTAAGGTTAATAGTTCCTGTGCAAGAGAAAATCTCTACTGATAGCTCTCTTTAGTTATTTTTAGTTAAGTCAACGGCGGTCTACGCATGTTTATAAACATGTGTAAAAAAATAAATATATATATATTTTCTCATTTCTAGGGTTCAGTCACATTGTAGCTTCCTGATTTTCGCCAACATTCCTGCACTTTTGACGGCTAACTCACATTAATTCTCTTTTGGTCTTTGTTATCACGACAAATGACAGACAAAAATATGGTAAGACCAACTGTTTATTCCTAGAACAGGCGTAAATCCACGATTTTAGCAAGTGGAACACAGTCACTTCATCTTTTTACATTGAAATAAGCAGATGAATTGTCAAAAGAGAGCGCTTGACCGCATTACATTATTTATAAAATCATAAGACCCTTTGGTCGTCACATATGACTATAACAATTATGCGGGATACCGGGAGGAGATTATAAAATCAGTATTAAAGCAGTGATGACAGAATGATTGAATGGTAATAGAAGACGGCTTGTAAATACCAAATCCTCCATTTAATAACCAAAAAATTAATTCATTGAGTCATTAATTACAATTCGCACGCATCCAACTCGAGCCGACACGCGCAATTTTATTTTGGCCCGCTGCATACGCAATAATTTTCAAGGGCATACCGGAACGGCAGCCATGCTACTTGCTTTCGTCCAACGAATTCGGCCCGCTCTTCAACCTTGATTCCGGCGTTTGAAAAGGAGACGATGAGACGCCGACAGTCTGCACGGATGGAAATCCCCCTCCGCTTTACTTAAAAGCAGCTAATAACGAAATGTTAAGAAGAATGAGTCGGGAGAAACTGAGGAAAACGGAAGTGGGGGTTGGACGGGGAGAGGCCATTAATCTGCGAGGATAGGCTGCACGTCATTAGGGAGATTGGGGCACCTTCGGCCAGGGAGGCCAAAGGGTCCAGAAGAGGTTCGACCAGTGGCGGCAAACTCTACGCCATCACGGCAAGGAGATTATTTTTCATCCGGGTCCGGGAAATCCGGGAAATGCTACATCTAAAACATACTAAACAGGTAATTCTTAAAGGTCGCACATTCATTCAAAACGGACATCCAAATATTCAGGGATTCAAATTTGTACGGTGGCTAGTGTATTGGCGTCACCCACTCCACACAGTAGTCCCGGGCTCTAACCCCAGCGGGGGTAGGATTTTGCAGCGGTATCCCGATCCTAACTTGAGTGCTAAGCGGATAGCGTTTCAAGTGGACTACGCCGTCCTTCGGAAGGGGCGTTTAACAGTGAGCCCCTTGGCGCTTTTCCTAGAGAGTAGGTCGCTTAATACCCACGCCGGGCTCTCTCCACCCTTCCTCAATTCCCTGAAAATCCTACATTCTCCGTATTTGTACCAATGCCCAGACTAAATCCCCTGTCGTAGAATTAAAGAAAGAATGGTTGGGCCGAGACCGCGAGGGTGGAGGGGGTGGCGTTCGGAATCGCCAGAGCAGATCTCCGGGGCGACCAGGAGTGACACAAAAAAAGTGGTGAACACCCGACAAGGGGAAAGATGTTGGAACGGAAAAGGGTGGCGGAGACGAATGGGGTGGAGGGCGGAATGGGGTGGAGGGCGAATGGATAGCCCAAGCGTTTGTACCTTCGGGGGAGAGTTCTGCATTCATTAGATCCGCCAACTCGAGATAGGATTGTCCTTCGAGTTTGGCAAAGCACTGCACAGTTTATGCTGTCAATGGGTTCCGCCACCAACCACAGTACAGACGTATTTCCATCAATCCGTCTAAATTATTCCCCTTTGGTAAGATTCGTAATTCATGAAGATTCGTAATTAACAACAACGGAACTATATTTTACTGAATTAATTGAATGAAACCGGACTTGACCTACACGAAGTAACAAAATCAATCGAGCTTCATCTCAACGTAACTATTGCTATCAAGGTATCATCAGATGATAAGTTTCCCAAACCCGGCCAATAGAGGCACACCTTTAGCTCGAGGTAAGACAAATATTTCATAGCTCATTTCATCATGTTTAAGTATACTAGTATATACTATATATATATATATTGTGAACGCTGCAGATGCACAGAACAGGTCCAAAAACTCAAAATTCTGGCCAAGGGTTCGCCCTGAGATATGACTCATCCCAAGATCACATAATAGGTACCAATTCGTTCTAAGTTTATACTGAAAGCCAGCCTCCGGAAACTTCAGAATTACAGCAATTCCTCTGGGCTTTAGTCTCTTCGTTGGCCTCCCTCCTTGCCGGTAGCGAAGTCAGTCAGCGAAGTAGCTATGTGTAGTCAGCGAACACCAGCAGAAAAAATAAACATCTACCTTAGGTATGGGTAAAAGCGACTAAATCAGTCTACAGCTACTGTCTACTAACTTTGGCTACAGGAGTATTAACTCTCTTTAGACACCTTAGCCTGAGGAAACCAACAAAATGTGAAAGCACGAAAATTTCTTTCGACTAATTAACTATAGCTCAGACAAAAGATGGACGAGGGACAAAAAATATTCTAACAACACCGATATTTTTCGTCGTTTCCAATTTATTTGTCGAAAAAATATGAGAGGTTATTCTTACTTCGAGGTACTCTTATGAGTATACAGCAGTGCAGTATGATTGAATATTGGACTAATATCTTGATTTTGATCGCCTTTTACATCAAAGCCATGCGGGATATACATTACAACCATGATTGTAATATATTTTGACTTCAAATTGATTTCTCCCTTGCAACTTATATCGATACGGACGACATACTTTATGTGATTTCTATTCATACTCGTTTCCTAAATATGTTGCTACTTATAAATCAATGATGGAACTTCACATATTACAATTGGTTTGCATCGTATTGATAAGCTAGTCGACAAGGGAATTCGATATAAAATTAATTTTGCACATCAATTTCAATAGATGGATATACTGGACATGTAAATATCAAACCAGATAAATCAAAAGTTCACTTTGAGAACAATACAATTTCTCCTTATCTATGAGTATGCACGAGAATGGCGCAACCATAGTTCTCCAAAATAAAAATGGACCAATAAAATGATGGAAAAATGCTAATAATGTATTCTAAGAAGTAATGTACTTGGGGGATCAGGCCACAAACAAATATTTAAGTGTGCCAAATTGAGTCATGGACGAATGGTCACGAGTTAGTTTAGTGTTCAGGAAAGGATTTCGCTAGCAGCACGAATATCGGGATATCGTTGGAAGAAGAAAAATGTCACTGTAACTACCTTTAACTGAACTATCGTAGACATCCACAATGTGGTGATTTGCTTTCGATAAATTCTCAGTTGTCTTTAATAATTTTTGTGCGTATTTTTAAAAGTTTGTAGCTCAATGGTATTTCTTTTCTATTTAAGCGTTCACTTTTTGAACGAAATTTAATCTGCATTCTATGGTATTCGGCTCAACTCTATGGAACTTGACTTCATGATGAAATGTAAAAAATGAAATTTTTGTAACTTCGAACGGTCGACATCAACAGGTGATGATGTCAACTGTTCGATAAAACCGGCTATTTTAAATAAAATTCAGTAAAATTGATTCCTCAAAATTATTTTTTTTAATATTTCCTAAAGATTCCATTCTCCCACGGATGTACGTAACGTCGTCAGCGGTTCAACTACTGAGCGAATGCAAGATGATGTTAATGAATGAACAAATTAATACTGCGAGGCATTACGATATAGATTACGAACTGAGTAGGGTTTGAGGGCCACCTAACGTAAGTTTTAAATATTTCTAGAAATTATTCAATATTACAGGACATAGAATAGAACGAACGAACAAAGAAATAACCAACTCACTCCCACATTCTTATCAAAACAAGGCACAGACATTTTTCTATCTTGGTAGACTTTTTAAATCTTCGGCAGATATTTAATTTATTTGGTACAATTTACTAAACTTGTGATTGATTCATAAGTCCTCTTACTTCATTATGTTGAATGTCCCAGCATAAGCTGTTCCTGTACATCCAAAAAGAAACGAAATATTCAATCCAATCCGTAATTACATATAAAATAAGTTTAGCTGAAACGGGACAACAAACCAAAAATCGAGCGATTAGGGAAAGAAATCGGAATAAGAACGATCAACCAACTACTATATATTTGAAAAGGATTGGTAGGTATAAAATTAAAACAATCTGATAACATCGCATCAATATATTAAAGATTAGTTGGCAGACAAATGATTAATGAGGAATCCTCGCATACACCCTATTTGCGATCCTAGCTCCCTTGTATTTTTAGTGTACCTTAATCGATAACCCCTCCAACGGTTTACTCTAGTCAGAAGGAAATAATAGTTACACATTCATACCTATATGATGGTTTATTAATATGCAGTTTCCATCGTTTTACCCGGTTAACTGTTAATTAATATTGATACCATAAAATTATTATTTAAGCCGAGCAGTTGCCCAACAGCACCAACAAAGATAATTTAGTACCTTAGGGAGAGATCATTAAATTATAACGACGGAAATCGTAAACATTTTACATATTTACCTTGATATACGTTGAATATTGCTAGTGCATACATGATAAGCACTATAAATCTATTCCATTTGGCACGAAACTAAGAACAGAAGTCATACTATTTCACTACGTACATTTATTCCTCACTTGAGCCACGGACTTACCTTAGTTAAGGTAAAAACTATTGAAGATTGTTAAGTAAGTATTTTTATGCTCAATATGTACGAGATGGGAATGAGAAACGCTGATCATTTAGCACAATCAGACGCGTGAACGGCTGCAGATATTTAGGTTTGCTGATGACCAAGCTTTAGTTTGTCAGTCAGCCAAGGGGTTGCAAGCATCGCTGAGTGAATTTGAAATTCAGTGCGATAGAAATGGGATGACTATCAATATCAATAAAAGGAAAGTTATGCGATTTTCCACAAAGGAAAAGGCTCATCTAAACATTAAAATAGGAGGGCAAAAACTAGAGCAGGTAGAACAGTTTACGTATCTCGAAAGTGTTTTGGACCAACATGGTCAAAGTAGCAGAGACGTAAGGAGAAGAACTGCGCTAGGCAAAGAGGCTTTCACAAGGAGGAGGGAATTGATGACAGGAACGATGAGTAAGGATGTTAAGAAAAGACTCGTTAAAACTTTGATATGGAGTGTAGTCTTGCACGGCGCGGAAAGGTGGTCATTGAAGCAGGAAGATAGAAATAGATTGGGAGTCTTTTGAAATGTTGGTGTGGAGAAGGATAGAGAAGGTGAAATGGACAGAAAGGGAAACAAATGAGGAAGTACTAGGTATGGTGGGCGAGGAGAGAGGTTTGTTGCGAGAAATCCTAAGGAGGCAGGAAAAATGGATGAAGGGCGTATTGATCGGTAGTGGGCTGTTAAAGACTGTAATAGAGGGGAGCTTGTTGGGCAAACGAGGAAAGGGCAGGAATAGGATAGGGATGTTGGACGGGTTGAGGGGAGGAAGGAAGTACTCAGAGATGAAGCGGGACTTGATGTAGAGAAGGCTGCTGTATTGTGTTTTGTTGGGAGTCACAAAATATTTATTTGGTAGTTGTGTCTGTCCAAAACCTACCTTAAGCGGTAGATTACTTAATAATAATAATCTATCGGTGGGTCGCGATAGTCCAGGGGCAGAACGTTGGACTAGTGACCGGAGCGCCCGGGTTCGATTCCCGGGCAAGCCTCCTTGAGCGCCTACACCCAAGCTATATGATTTTTCGGGTACCAGATCTTCCTGGGAAATCATAACCGGCACAGGGAAAGGAATTGGCTCCCCGACCGAGTGTGGATTTCACACGCCGTCAGGCTTAGTACTGGGTGAACTCTACCATCACCTACCAAACCGATCTTCGGGTTGATTACTGTGTTTATGGTTTTTTTTATGTACTATCGGTTGGTTGCACAGAAGTAGCCACTTATAGGGTTAGGCAGATTTGTTTCCTTTTAAGTCGAGAATCTTTATTTGACATCGCTGTCGGAAAGTCGCTTTCAGCTCGATCATTCCTTTTAAACGGGACGAGTTACCTCGCTTGCCCTGCAAATGTCTGGGTATGAGACCACACGGAACTGAAATCATGATTTTTTGAAGTATGAGAACAAACAATTCTTAGGGCAACTGTAAATTATAGAATACTATAGCAAATATAACTTGAGATAACTAAGTGCTTACGCATTCGAATAATTTAGCAAAGCCCAAAGATGATTTCATGATTACACATCCTTGGATGCATGCACTTTTTTCTCCTTTCTGTCTCGGTTACGAGGTTCAATTACCTACCTACCTTTTCGTAAGATCAATTTATAAATCATAAAACTATCGTATTCTGAATGAATTCAGCTGAAAATCCCTTGCGGTGTGAATTACAATACGTTGCACAAATCTTTGAAGGCTATTCAATAAACCTCCAGATAAGGAAACGCCATGCATCACATGTTAGATAAGAACGCTTTTAAAACCATGTCTCAAAAACAAACAAGGTGAAAACTAATTAGAGGACTTCGAAAGAATTGGCGTTATCGATTTCGCACATTGAAAACAACCAAAATTACCCATTAGGCGGTCTTTCCCATTGGCCAATGAAAACACTCGAAATATAGAGCACCTATCACAAAAGGGAAGATTTTATCTCGCTTAATCAGTGAACTTGCGAATTAAGTCATCTTAGGCAATACATTTTTATAATAAGCAGAATTCCTTTAAAAAAAAGGCTACCAAAGATCAATTAGTGGTTAAAACTTTCAATCTTTTCGCTCTTCAAAACAAACTTGGCGGGATAGCCCAGCTTTGCTGCCTGCTGAGATCATGCAGTACCTTACTATATCACTTCTACGTTGTGGGCAAAATATTGGAAGTAGTCTACCGACGGTTCTGAACACAAAACATTGCTGCTGAGAAGCCAAAACCTGCCTAATTCGACACATAATAAATACCCTTCATCCCCACATTATATGATACAATACACAACTTAGAGCTTCACATGCTCTTTATCTTACTTAATTCCATCCCACTTTTATCTCTTCCTATTTAGCCTACCCAACAATTTCCTTTCTATCATTCTTCAGCATCCCATTGCCGCTCAATATCACCGGCATCACTACTTTGTGCAGCCTTCGCATTTTTCCGTAGAAGCTACCCTCTACCCCTATCATATCGGACGTCTTCGTTTGTTTTCCTTTCGGTTCGATTCATTTTTTCCATTATACTCCACATGCCCATCTCGAAAGTTTCTCATCAACGTCTCCTGTCTCCACGGTCAAGTTTCAGAGTCACATTAAACGATTCTTTAATGTTAAAGATCGATATGCATGCCAAACAGTGAGCCTCTTTAAAAACCATAAAGTCTTCTTTGCCAACTAATTTAGCTTCAAGCTAAGTAAGGGTCAGCGCTAGAGCTGTATAAAATATTTCACTTATTATGAAACAGCATCGGATGGTAAATTTTATGAGGAATTCGATAATAATAAAAATACGATCCCCGTTAAATTTTCAAGCAACCGTAAAATCAAAATAGAAACATTATCTGTATTAATAGTTAATGGCCGAATTTTAAAAAAGTCGCAGAATGTCATCACCTAATGCAGGGGCGCAGATACTGGAGCAGAAAGCTGGTTATTCACTGATATCGCTGAAGAGGTAATGTTTCTAAAATCTTTTCCGTTTTCAGAAATGACAGTAAATTGAATCAGGGGCAGTGTCTTTATTGCTGTTAACAATTCTGGCGTCAGCAGGGCTGAGTTAATTCCAAGGAACGCTTTGGAAGTAGTTTGGTGTTCAACTTAAAGTCCTGAATACAAAATTATCTATAAATGCGCATTTTACAGGCCGCCGGACGACAAAGATAATTCGATAGTAGTTCAGCAAATCAAAATTTTCTCGTCCCCAAGCAACGATCGTGACGTCATAATCGGGGGAGATTTCGATGTCTCATCTATTAACTGGAGCACTTATAGTTTTAAAATGTGGGGTGAAGGAAAAGATACCTGCGAGTCGCTATCATGCACATTCCTTCATACTGAACTCCATGCATCAAATTGTCACTTCACCAACTAGAGGCGATAATATTCTTGATTTATTACCAACGAACATACCCGAATAAGTCTTAAAAATAGGAACTATAAAAGAAATTTTTAGCAAGCTTGATACACGTGCATCGCCTCAGAATTGGATTTAAGAGAGATAAGGGATTCTTGGTTTCTCGGATATGAGTGTTGTCGTACGCACATATGCATACTCTCGCCATAAAAAGACACTAAAAATTCAATTTGGAGCATAGAAGCGAGACGAGTACAAAGCTATTCCGCAAGGTCACACAAAAAACCTCATCTCGTACAAAGGTAACTTTCTCTCAAAGGGAGAAGATGAGGTCGGTCATGCTTTTAAATAAAGCAAGAATATAAACTCTTGCAAAAATAAAAACAGTGATACAAACACATTGGCAGATTCAATATTGGCTGTTACAATTCGGAATTTCTCATTAGTTAATTAATTCTTTAGAGCATTTGAAGATAAGTTTCAAATACTTTTATAGCTCCGTATTACTCAGATCTGAAGAACATCTTTCTATTTTACTTGTACCCATAAATGGGTGGGGAACAGCCGACGTCATCAAGGAAAAACGAACGCATTAAATTTCTACTCGGTCGATTCTCAACCACCAACTCCTAACTTTAAATAGAGTAAACCATAACAAACACCCATTCCAGCATAAATGAAGTCATTGTTTTCCTCTTACACGATCACAGTTTTTACCATTACGTTGGAACATCTCAGTAACACAGGCAAGCAAAGCCTCCAACACGGTGTATATTCCACATTCTGGAACGAGAGCACAGAAGCATTTTCTCCCGCTTCCCTATAGAGCGGAACTTGCCGAGGCCAAATTAATTTTAAAACTCCTTTCCGCCTTCCAATCGTCCAATTGTTTGAAGGGGTCATTTTCACCCGAGATAATATGGAATGATCGCTTTTCCATTGTGTTTGTTAAGACAATCCATTACGACCACAGCACATAAATAAGTCCACCGGAGCGAAAACGTTTCTACGAGTGATAAAATTTGCTGTTACGACAATCGTATGACATCCACAGGAGAAACAATAAATTTTAATTGACAGACATTGACATATTTCCCACACCAATTCAAGTATTGCTAGTTGCACGTTGTCCGAACGTGCCGGGGAGAAAGTCTTTTGGATCAAAAGTAGTCTGGTGAGTAATCAACCCCTAACACACACCCTAGCGGTGCTGGGTACTATTACTATTATTAAAGGTAATCTACCGGTTAAGGTAGGTTCTGGATGGACACAAGCTACCAGGAGTTCAAACCAAGTTCAAACAATAAAGAGTGGAACAAAATATATATTCAGTTCAGGGACAATGAAATTACAAAACATTTTGTGGAAAAATAAGGATATAGGATACATTTTTCATGAAAAAGCAGGCATAATTAGGGGAAATTGTAAGCTTCGTCGAGTAAACTGCAACATATGCAGGGCACATGTGGACAAGCCTAAAAAAAATTACGATTTACTAGAAGGGTAATGGGGAAATGTGATGAAAAGGTGAAAGAGAAATGTTATCTCTCGCTTAAAAGGCCTCTTTTTGAATACTACCTTGATCAAAAAGTTCCCGGAATAACCACCGTGTGGCGCTCCCATCGTTCCGATTTGAGTTCTGTTTTTTTTGTTAAATTGGTACATCTGTTGTTGATATTCCCTTTAAATCTTAGTGTCATAACTTGACATTTGCAAAAGTTACGTAGCCAAGAGTACATCTATCTCTGTGTGTGTTGGCGATTTTTTACAATTTCAGAAATGGATTTAAATTTGCAACAACGAACTTGCATTAAATTTTGCGTAAAAACGGATTTAGTGGCGCACGGACGTTGGAAATGTTGGAAAAGTGTTTCGGCAACGATTCTCTAAAAAAAACGGTCGTTTACCAGTGGCACGAGCGGTTCAGAAGTGGTCGTGAGTCAATCGAAGATGATGAACGCAGTGGCAGACCATCGACATCGAAAGTCGGTGAAAAAATTGATAAAGTAAAAGAAATGTTGGTCAATAACCGCAAATTAACCATCAGAGAAATAGCGGAGGACTTGAACATTGCCTATGGATCCGCCCAAGACATTGTGGTTAATGATTTGGGTTTCCGTCGTGTAGCAGCAAAGTTGGTGCCAAAAGACCTCAATTTCATGCAAAAAAGAGACCGTGTAAACGTCGCAAAAGACATGATTTGCGAGGCTGAATCCGATCCCACATTCATCAAAAGGATCATTACTGGAGACGAGACGTGGGTTTATGAGTACGACACGCAATCCAGACATCAGGCAAGTGAATGGCGTTCACCAAATGAGCCGAGACCAAAAAAACCACGTCGTTTTCAGTCAAAAAAGAAGGCAATGCTGACGGTTTTCATGGATTACAACGGTGTAGTGCATCATGAATTTTTGCCAGAAGGCCAGACAGTAAACAAAGAGTATTATTTGGGCGTTATGAGACGTTTGCGTGAAGCAATTCGCCGAAAGAGACCAGAAATGTGGGCAGAAAACTCGTGGATTTTGCACCATGATAACGCACCGTCGCACAGTGCTATCATTATTCGTAATTTTTTGACGAAAAATGCAACAAATACCATCCAACAGCCACCGAATTCACCTGATTTGGCTCCCTGTGACTTCTTTCTGTTCAATCGAGTTAAAAAACCATTACGGGGAACGCGTTTTAGCAGCCGAGAGGAAGTAATGGAAAAATCGCAGGAAGCACTGATGGACATACCGAAAACCGACCGTAACTTTTTCAAATGTCAAGTTATGACACTAAGATTTAAAGGGAATATCAACAACAGATGTACCAATTTAACAAAAAAACAGAACTCAAATCGGAACGATGGGAGCGCCACACGGTGGTTATTCCGGGAACTTTTTGATCAAGGTAGTATGCTGCAAGTATATGGGATCCACATTAAGTTGGATTGATTGCCGAATTGGATCGCGTGCAGCGCAGAGGTACTATATCAGTACAACGTTGTTATGATAAACTGAGTAGCGTATCAAAGTTATTAGACGAGCTAGGTTGGGAATCACTCACGGAGCGAAGGTTAAATTACAGATTAACTCATGCATGAATTGGAATAATATCTCCATAGCAAATATGTTGAAAATGTACTATTGGGCCGTCGTATTACAGTAGGAGAGATTATGTAAATAAAATAAAAAAAGGTTAAGTGCAGAACAGATTGATTTAACATGTAATTTTTTCCACGAACGATAAGGGATCAGAATAACATTGTCCGAGAGCGGTAAGGCCATCATATTCGGGTCAAAATAAGTCTGGTGTGTAATTACCCCCTGCCACACACCCTAGCGGTGGCTTGTAGGGTGTAGGTAGGGCTATGTAAATAAATAAGAGCGTATAAGAACGAACCGGCATAAATGGAGACGGCAGCAGAGTACACAAAAATTGAAACCGTTTAGATGGCGAACCATTCGTTACCATATAGTTAATGCCGTATTAATATTTTGTACAATCCATCGATAATTTTTGTCACTCACCAAGAGTGGCATGAGACTCACACATTGACACTAAAATGGACCTCATTCATATTTGAGGTTCATACGCTAAACATCAGGCATATGCTGACATCAATTTCCATTATCAATAATGAGAAAAAGTGTAAAAAATAAAACATTTCCATCACTTTCGGAAAGTCTGACTAGTTTTTATATCTATAGTAGCATCGTCGAGTAGCAAGGAACGGATCAGTTATTAGTGCGCGATGAACCCGAGGCATATTTAACTCTCTGTACCCACTGCAAAGTCATGGATATTCCACTATCCCACCTCTTCACAGAGCTTCATGGTAAGTAAAACCACCCCTCCCCATCCAACGTGTTTTATGTCATTTACGGAGAGTAATATGTATATTTTTAATGTTCCAGATATCCCAGTTGGGGAAAAATGTTTTTGGTGATGTCAGCAAATCAAAAGTTTAGCTTTGAAATTAATTGAACCGTAAACAACTTGCATAGAACATCATGCCACCCTAGGACCACATCTGAATTGCTAACACGAGAGCAATACCACAAAAACATTGAACCGGCTAACAGAAAGATAAACATGCAAGCCTCCATTCAATCTGCGTCTTCCTTAAGCCCTGTGTGTGAATCCAATTTTCACGGCACACACAAAAAAACAAAAAATAAGACATCCACTTTCAGTTCATTATAATAAACACCTAAATCTGGACACAGGGATCCTTTTAAGAACTCAATCGCTCGTGAAATGTCTCTCTCCCACGCTGAAAATCTCCCCAACCCGATAACCCTCCCGCCGGTGGAACGATGAGGAGCACAT
Source organism: Hetaerina americana (assembly GCF_022747635.1). Classification (NCBI taxonomy): domain Eukaryota; kingdom Metazoa; phylum Arthropoda; class Insecta; order Odonata; family Calopterygidae; genus Hetaerina; species Hetaerina americana. The sequence goes on from NW_027286070.1 coordinate 34,694,843, forward strand.
TGGAAACAATGGAACGTCTTCGAGATGATAATGGGAATCTCTTAAGGCATTATTTGTGGCCGAGAGACTCTGCGGGGAAGACAAAGAGGGGAGCGGAGGAGGTGAAGTGAACGCTAAGGGAATAGAGAAGAAGCGGACGGAAGAAAAGAGAAGGAAAGTCACAGGGCGAGGGAGGAGAGGGATGCGGGAGAGGTAAGATTCGGCGGAGAGAGGGGAAGGGTCGAACGGAATGGGATTCTCTGAGGCGGAGGAGAAGAAGAGAAACGACGCGGATGTGAGAGAAATGGCCATTGCGTGTCTTTAATTGGTTGACTGTGGCTCACATAAGAGCGCCAAAAACACCGCATAAATAATCGACTGTTTTTTTTTACTTTTTATTATTTCTGAGGGTCAAATTTGATTTATGGTTTTATCCAAGACTGGTCAATGTCTTCAGATGCGTCATTACGAAGCAGAACAAATGGGTGTTAAAAAGTTAACTGAAAGAACGTGAAACCGCCAATGACTTCACAGAATAATTTTGATGCTCGGTCTAACCACAAACGCAGAGCTATGTAAGAGTGAAATGTTAGGATGGAGTTGACAAAACTCCAGTTTTGGCACGCTCTTCTCCGTACAGTTCGTATTTTCTTTTCCTAATGGCAAGACTATCGGCTCTGGATATGATGCATGTAAGAAACTAGGAGTACATCATATGGATAGTATAGTCATTCAAAAATATAGAGACATACAGACAACCGATTTTGTGCAGTGAACTTTTCTGAAAATTGTCTGAATTATGGACTTGATCCTCTAATTACTGCAATACATAAGGCGTAGAAATACGATTGCTAAAAACCAATATAAACTACAACTGAGAAACCAGCGATTTTTGTTCAATGAATAATTTCTCTAACACAGTTATTCAAAGCCAACTCAGACACCCTGTCCTCAGTTATTACTGATTTACTTAGCTTAGGAACGTTTAACCCAGTTATAAAATCACTTCATTAAGTTAATATCATTTTCCACACTTTACATTGCAATAGCAATTACTGCCATTCAAATTTTTTGCTCATAGTTTCTAACACATAAAACATGTGGCTCAGCTAAAATACTATAGTCACCATTATCAGCATAAAAATTTTAGAAATATTTCCATGCGTACGGAAAGCACTTTACGTTTAAGAGTTCTGATGCTTTTTCGCCTCGAGCACCATTTTTTTCGACAGTGTTTGAAACTCGTCTCGCGCATCTCCACCATAAAGCTCCAACGAGAGAGGCAAAAAGTATAAGGGTGAAAAAGAAAAGCATCGCAAGTTTTCCTTCCGCGGGTACGTGGTTTGGCTTGGAATTCCTCGCCGACCCTCGTGTGAGGGGGGAGGATGCAAGGAGGAGGAGGAGGGAGGGAGATGGACAGAGAGAGAGAGAAGAGGGGCGGAGATGAGGGAGGAAGAAGGAAAGAGTAAAGATGGTGAGAAGAAAGAAACCAACCATCGGGCAGCTGAGGGAGAGGGGGGAAGGGCGGGCTAGAGAAGCATTGAGGGGGAGTTGGGGAGAGGTAAAGGGGTTACGCACACCGGAGGGAGAGGGACGACGGGCAGAAGCCGAAGAGGCAGATGGGGCGAGACGTCTTGGAATTCGTCTCGGAAGAGACGAAGCAGCGGCGACCCCTTCCACTCCCCGGCTGATGCGGAGAGAGAGCGGGGGTCGGTCGCACTTCCGCCTCCCCCCTGGGGTACAAGGAAGGAGGGAGGACAAGAGTCAGACCTCCGGAAGAACAACGGGATGAAATGGGCGGACGGGGTTCAGCCGGGAGGCAGCATTTAGGGGAAGAAAAAAAATATGGTGGCCACCACTTTTCGATTCTTAAATTCTTGTACAATTGACTGTGGGCGGCGTACCTTTTGGAATTTGACCACATTAGAGAGCATCGAACTTTAATATATGGAATGTAGTTCTGTATGGCTTGAAACTTTAGTCTTTGAGGCAAGAGGATAAGAGCACATAAAAAGCTTTTGTGATGCGAGTGTGGAGAAAAATTGAGAGATAAAATGGACGCTAAGGAAAACCAACGATGAAGGAACAGTCGTCATCGGGGAAGAGAATAGACTGCTGGGAGAAATTAAGGATAAATAGATGCATGAGATACTGAGAGGAAATATAATGCTGAAAACAGCAATATAAGGGAAAAGGCTGGAAAATCAAGGTAGAGTGAAGACAACATCAGATATTTTGGATTAGGTTATGGGAGGTAAAATTATCCATAAGAATAAGCAATTTCGAGTAGTATTATTATATGTGCGCATGGGGTTCAAGGATTTTCTCTGACATGCTAGATAGTCTCCTACAATAATGTTATTTCGGAACGAGACAACGAGAAAAATAGACTTCTACTTAAAAGCTACCCTGAACCCATGGTGAAAGGCAGCAGTTTCACCATTAGGCACTGGTGGCGCAGACCGAGTGGGTCAGCCCGGCATCAGCCGCAGTACTGCGATTTGGAAGGCAACGGGAAACACCACATTATTCTCTCTAGAATATGCAGCCTTGCATTGCTATCACTGATTCTAATTAGAGTAGAATGTAGTAGTTGCAGTAAAACAATGCCAGGATTGGAAGAGTGATGATGAAAAATACTGATGATGATGCTAGATAGAGCTTACGAGAGCTGTAATGCGATTTCCAACGGTTCATCATCAGCCTACCCAGAGCCGGTAGACCATTGCTAATGATTAGATAGCATCGAAGAAGGGTAACATTCTATATCGAACAAGTAAATGGAAATAGCTGTAAAATATTTTTAACAATAAAATAATGCACTCTTGCATATAATTAAATGGCCAAAGTTTTCCATTCCCTTTCTTTACTACGAGTATGTCTGCTCAGACTCAAAGTACTGTCTTCTAAAGAAATGCAATGAACACTGAATTCACTCACAAAATGCGTATCATTGTGCAATATTAAAAGATTTTGGACCCACCACCGGTGGTTGGCAGGGTACTAAATAAAACAAACTAAAAAACATGTGTAGGTAGAACCGTCGAAGTCCCTGAAGATTTGTTCCTTTATTTCCTATTTTCAAAAGTGAAATCCTCGCTCAAAGGACACCACCATGTGACCTTAAGTACCGCCTAAGAAACTTGCACGTGTACCCTTGGAGGGTACCCTTTGTACCCTTCCGGGATCCACCTACCAGGGAATCCGCCTTGGAGTCGTAAAAAGCCGCTGGCAAAAGTGTGTCGATGCTCTAGAGATGTAATTGGAAGAATTTTAAGGCACTGCAGCAATATCTGAAATAAATCTTTTTCCGAAAATTTTCCCGGCACTTTTAACACAAACCTAGAAAAAAAATGGACTGGCTAGTATCTCAGGCAGAAAGAAACTGTCGGAGCTCTTCTAAGTTATGCAGCAACGATGTCCCCCACGTGGAGGGGATTAAAGCAAATGACATTCGTTCGTTTCTTACTTCGAACGTTATCCCGTCGCAATACGTAAATACAATTCATACGTGAGAAAAGTAATGAAGTATAACTCAATTAATTATAACCTGAATTTCCGGGTTTAGACGTCTACATCATCCTCCAACCTCAGCATTGTTTCCGAATAAAACCAATTCTAACGGTAAACATGTTTTCATCGTTTCGCCCGACAGTAAAATGGATGAGTATGGAACATATTTTTCCACAATAAAAAAACTGAGATATAAAGGTATCAATATCTATTATCTATTAGAGTTTGCTTCTTTGGATAAGCCAAAGGAATGAGAGGATCATACACCGAATTGTGTTTGATAATCCATTCCGAGGAGAAATTCTGCCATAAGGCTATCTTAAACAGTAAAACGACAGTCTCAGCCTATTAACAGCGATTCAAAACGAAATGAATACTTCAAGATAGAAATAAATTATAATGAGCTGGATAATTAAAAATTCTTTGAAATCGATCAAATTTGAGAAGCTACAACCTCAAGGATCAACATCCTACACTCGATATGCCAAATTTTCCATTCTCCTAAAATTAATAATATATCATTAGTCTACACGAAAAGGAATTCTATATGCCTTCCTTGACTACACATTCTTTTTCATTGATATCAAGTAACATAGTAATAAATCGATGGATACGTTACATGCCAACAATGGAGACGAAGACCCAATGTGAGAGATGGCATGGTAAAAAAGATGGGAACTGAAGATAAAAGTCAATTGAAGTAATTCTTTCCCCACATTTCATGCTGAAACAACTTCAACGTAGATGATGAATAATATTTTATACGTTAGGCCAGAGTGTCTGATGGCATGAACGATATAAAATTCGCAATAGGGGAATTAAATTGAACCACATTATAATGTCTTTGTAATACGATCGTCTAAAGATTACATAGATATTTCCCTAAAATCAACAACTGAATAGACATGGTCTGAGATAATGGGCGTCGGTCGAACATACTTACTAATATTGAATTGCGATTAAATATTTAAAGTTGGATTTGGATATTTCCAATGTTAACTTTCCGAGCCATATAAAACTGCGCCCGAAAGGTGATTTGGCAAGAACACAAAATAAAATTTCGATAGAGAGATAAACGAGACTGAGGTTGATTGAGGGTTAGGCTCCATTTAATACGGACCATCGCCACTCTTAGCGGTTATTTCATCTCCCAGCATGAAAGAGGAATTTTCTTCGGAATTAACAGACCCCTGGAGGTGGAATCCACGAAATCCTGAACATAACGGGTGCTCGTAAGACATTTCCGCTCGAGACAGCTTGAAGTGCACTCGTGTGAATGACCACAAAAACCGCCCAGCCCACGTCTCGAAGAAAACCCGGTCCCAACTCTGGAAAGTGATCCAGGGGATGGGGGGAATGAAGCTCTTACTTCTCCGCAAGCTCTCACCCCCTATCGAATGAAAAATTCTGCCCCTAAAACGTAATTACACGTTCAAAAAAATCGAGATTTCCGGATTCTTCACGTAATATGGCGCGTGACCGGCCGACAGAAGTATATCCCTAGTGTGAAAATATCGCGGAAAAAATGATCAAATCTCAACGCAAAATCTTTAAGATGTTGTTAAGTTTTGGTGAGGTGAGTGAAGTGCGTCGCTGGGCATATTGACGAAGTTACTTTGAAAATATGAGTTTTATTATTTTGGCCGATGATCTATTTTATTTTGAATTATCTTGAAATAATTCGCTATTTATCACGTCCACCATCATTTTTTCTCGCAACACCGTGCGCGCGAAATTCGAGCGCGTATTTCCAAGCACCACTTTAGCTTTGATGCAATTTGGCCGACGATGAACAACCCACGTCAAAATATCTCAAGTGATGGTTTTGTTTCATGAGAGCTTCTTTAGGCTAAACCGAAAATAGTTTTCGAAAGAAAATATCCATAAGGCTCGCGGGTTGAGTCTAGCTTTCTGTTATGTTAGTATTATTCATATATATATACTATTATATATATATATATATATATATATATATATATATATACATATAAATACTATTGAAATATATATTATATATATAATCTATTTACATAGATACTCGTGGGAACACTAAATTTACAAAACCATGATATAACTTAGACAATTGCATTATTTCAGTTGATCATATTAAATGAGTTTGTAATTTTCCACAGACTTAATTTTAAGGTACAACGCGTTTCACTGACTAGCGGCAATTCGACGAAGTGAAGCCTGAAAATTGTCAAGTATATTATTTTCGTCGATGTCATATAACCATAGAAAGGCCATTTGCTTTAATTTTCCGCTAGCTCTCGAATATTTGCTACTTGATCTCGAACTTTTATTTGTAATATTTTCGTTTGGTTCAATTAATTTATAAGGAGGGCATCTATTTGCTAAACTTAACGTACCATGCAAGTGTGTACAGCTATACACAATGAAATTCGCGAGTAAACTTTCTTATTAAAGAAATCGCGAGGTTAATTTTGAAAATAAAGTTCATTGTGAAGCCAAAAAACTTATTCCGCCATTCTTTGACGTATCAGCAAATTTCTTGCAGCTAAGAATATAAACGAATCGGAAGTCGAGTAGCTTCAGGCGTGATGTGGTGGAAGTCGAACATAATGAATAACTGATCGAAGCACTTTTCCACTTGATATTAATTTATGAAATGTTTACTCTCTCGAAAATCGATGGTCAGGTCAAGGAAATTTATTCTCCTATAGACTCCCGGCTCCATGGTGAACTTTACAGAATTGTGCACTATCAAGTGGAAAAGTGCTTCGATCAGTTATTCATTCGAATCGGAGATGTTAAACCGTAATTTGAACTATGCACAATGGATTTATGATATTTTTATTTTCATAGTGTATACGCTCAAGGAAGGAGTCTTCATATGACGTATACCGAGTGTAAGTAATTGAATGAAAATTTCATGACACACGACTGAAATATTCGAATTCATGGCGACTAGATTATGAGTTCGCTTCTAGAAATGAAGGCAATAATTTTTTCTTTTTCTCTGTTCAAGGTACTCGCGTTGGCTGGGCCGGGAGGTCGTTTCCACAAGCTAGTCCTTGCTTGGTATGTCCGCCTTTCAGACAGATACGAAAGACACACAAAAAATTAGCTGCACAGGGATTGCCAAACAACCTTTTGCTAAGATCAGATTAAACCCGACGAGGTCACCCGCTTGAAAGGTAATCTGGATGGCATTTTAACAGCCCAAATGAAGTTTATGTCGTCAAATAAGCAACAACTTTCTTTACGCAGAACCCAGCTTTCTTATTTTTTTCCATCAATTCAAGCGAGTTTCTTGTTTCGCAATTTTCTCAGAAATGCATGCGAGCGTTTTTACAATGAGGGCTGCGTAAGCCTTCTCAGTTTTGAGGAGGTGGGACCGGTTCTAGCGCTCCATCGCGATGCGGGGAAACCGCTTGTCTCGGCATAAGTTATTTTATTTCTCTAGGAATAATAAGGGAGTTTCAACGCGAATTTATCCTTATTTCAAACGTCAACATTTCTTCTTCCGTAGCACTAACTGTCCACAATCACGTGGCCATTCGCAGAATAATAGTTAAATCTTCACGCAGTAGAGGCTAATGTGAGTGTGGGATAGTTCCATCAAGGTTTCTCTGAAATACTCAAGATTGACGTAGCAAATCATCTCTTTCTTGAAACGAGACTTGATGCATTGAAAATGGCGCCGAAAAGGAATTCGAGGATTCTGATCAAGATATCAATATTGAGTAAAAGATGAGCTTGAGGAAATCTAATGGCATAAAAATTCTGGAATACAGAAAGATGGTTTTCGTGAAAAATAAGGATTTCAATATTTATTCAAGTGAATTGCCAATGCTTGTGAACCAGGGAATTCCCCATTTCCAGATAGGAATATAGTATGCCAATTGACAAGAGGCTACGTACAAATACGAGGATAGTGACGTATCGGTTAAGAAAAGTGCAAAACGTTGACGTCACACACCGATAGGTTCTAGAGAAGTAGGATTATGGAGCTGTCTACTACTATTTACATTTAAAAATAAATTTAACTCTTCCTTTGACAACCTTATGCGCCTTATTATCACAACTCAACAAACCTAGGACACTCACTGCCCTGAAGGCTTCCACGGTCACTGCTATTCGTGTGATTGCTACACTTCTTTACTCCATTTTTATTTCTTTTATTTTAGTTCTTAAGATTAGCGAGCACCTTGACAGCGAAGGTCATTTCGTAAGACTGAACTCAGCCGCTTGTTTATATCCTATCTAGATGATACGTTGAATGTCACATTTTATATTTTTAATCACATGCACGGACATAATGTACTTCTTTTAGTGAAAACTGCCGGAATATCAAACTAAGGACATTTTTCAAGCACATAAACAAAACAATACGAAAGTATTCCCGTGAAACGATTTTGGCCACAGAAACTCAAACACAAATACATAGGAGCTAAATTATGGAGCTGTCACTTATTTGACTAGATGAGAAGATATATATATATAGGTGTGTGTGTGTATGTACCCGTATTCCCTAATAAATTGGTACACACAAACATATATATCATATATACATGTATATTAACCAGTCATATATATATATATATATATATATATATATATATATATATATATATATATATACACACACATCGTGTGGGTGGTGGGTGAATATACATTTATACATATAAATAAATATATACATATAATTTTTTATTTCTCAATCACATTTACTCAAGGCCCACTTACAAGAAGAGTCCATAAACGTCAACTTTTCACAGACAACTTGGACTTGGATATTTGCCATTGGCGGACGGTAATATATTTGGAAATTAAAGTGCATGAAAATTTTTTTTCGAGAATAATTGAGTGAAAACTGGGTCCCACAATAATTGTGAATGTTTACAATTTTGAGCAAATGGACCAATTACGGCCAACTAATGCACGAACTTCATGGTAATATCTTTCATTTTTTTGTGCAATATCATCTGGCTCTTCGACCGTAGGGTAGTCGCTTGACGAACCATAGCGGAATTCCATCTGTCGTGCCGCAAGGACGAATATGTATGGGAGCAAGTAATGTCAAGTGGGCTTTTTCAGTTTGCCCTTTGATTGGCCTTCACAATGAAAAGTGCCTACCATCCCTTGAATGAAGAGAGGAGACGAGGCTTGAGGGCAGACGAATGAATTCTGACGCTCCAGCCACCGACTTCGCCAGCCTCCCCCACCTCCTCACTCCTTACCTCTCATACCATATATCTCATGTTATTCTCAAGCCCTATGAGTACTAATTCGGATCTAAATTAAGACCTGGTATGAAAAGTGCTTTATGATCAATCACAGCCCAGCGTGTTATTAAATTAGACAGTCTTGCTTCATGAAGCGTTTCAACGATATATATGTGTGCATATATACACAATATATACGTGAATATATATGTATATATATATATATATATATATTTATTTATTTATGTATGCACACATTCTTAAGTAATTCCAAATACCCCTACCGTCATCATCGAACCATAGTCGCCAGCAATCCTATACAATCAAATGAAAAAATAAAAAAATCTACTAATTCATATGAATCAGATTAAGGATTTCAATGCAACCTAAAAGATAGGTGGTTTTCATTTAATGAACTTCTAAACTTGCCATAAAATACAGGGTGCGGCAACATAACATCTTGCATTGTAGGGGTAAACCCCTTTAAACTATAAAAGCCTAAATAAACTCAAAAAAATATTTTCAAAAAATTAATTCATACATTTAAAACATTATAATGTAGCAACAAACATTCATTTATGCTCGGAGCACACTTTAACATTATTCACAGATTTATACTACAGAATAATGCTACGTTTAAGATTCAATGTAGTGTTGTGGTATGAATGCTAAGAGAGAGCAGTATTTTATTTCCGCGGATACGAATGCCCTAAATAAATTGGACCTCCACAAAAGGCACCAAGGAAGAGACTCTCGCACGGGAGGGATGCTCTCCGATTTGATTCCGAGAGGATAGAAATTATCGCGTCTCGTTCCGCGAGTCGTCCACTTATTTGTCGAGTGGGGCGCTGTCGTCCAAGCATGTCCTCGACGACAAGGTCGGCCTCGGCACCTTTTATTGTGACCACGGCGGGCGAGTCAGCGAGTGCGCCTCTGCTCATGCGTGGGCGGGAGGAGACGGCCAAAAGGAGGAGGGAAGGAATAGCGGGCATTCCTATCCCCCTTCTTCAGAGACTTTCGCGGGAGTTTACTCGAACATTCGAAGGACGGTCGACTTTCTCTCTCTCTCTTTCGCCGCCTAAAAGACGGTTGCAGGCTCAATTTCAACGCGACTTCTTTCCTTACCCTATAAGGACGCCGAGAAAACTTCGAAATGAATGACTTGGACATGAGGTATGTTTATTTTAAGCACTTGTTCTCCCTCAATATTCTCCTCCTTGAGGAATCCTCTAACAGAAAAGCGATCGGAGATACAGGCCACGGAGAAAAATATCGCCCTTAAAAGTAGTCAAATAAAATATATCACACTTACATGGTCATTGCTATCCTTCTGTCAAGGTGTTACTCAAATAAGTTTTACGACGGGAAAAGTAGGTGTTAATTGTGAGCAATTCAAAGATCAAGGAAATGGACCAGGAGAGAAAAGGGGAAATGCTCCTATCCTACAGTACACACACAATTTATCAGTGTAAATATTTTAAAAAAATAGCTACACTTAAATTGGTGAAAATTATTATCATAATAAGTATACCTTTAGTAAAATACTGGGGATCCTAATGGTTGAAGCGTTCATTCATTGACCAGGGAGTTCCTATTGCCTATCTAATAGGTGCCCCGAACACCTGCAGCTAAAATTCACAATGTGATTTCCAGGATACCAAATCATAGTGAAAAACTGCACGTGGCATAGCGACATAAACTGCTCCAAACCCTTCAATTATTTTGAAACGCCCATCGGGTATGGTAAGAAGAAAGCATTAAACCAATGCCAACCAAACAAACCTTCAGACAGATTGCTGCGTTGACGGTGGATTGAAATATTGAATTACGGCTCACCAACTCAGCTTAGAGGACTACTACATCCCAATCCCCAATTTAAAAAAAAAAACAAAGACGCAGGCGAAAATACTGCCAACTTCCGAGGCAAGTCCCGAACCTCGTTCATGAACTGTATGTAAACCCGACTACGCATGGAAATAAGATTCTGGAAACAAACGGTGGAAGCAGAGTTCTTTCTCGTCTCATTAAGATTCAGCTATTCTTGCCACTTGAGACTTCAGTATTAGGCACCTATCTGAAGTATCTAACCTGCTATGGGAGCATGTTAAGATTCTCCTACGTTAAAAAATCCCTTCTGAAATTATGACGAAGAGACTCCTAAGATACGGGAGACTAGTATGAGATGATTATTGATACAAATCTTTAATGCCACACAACATTACATTTCGCACTCTCCATATTTTTCACTTTCCAGATGCATGCAACAAGTGAGCGATATGGAGACCTAACTAGTCTGTGGTGTTTAGATACAGTATCCTCTTAACGAAGCTTTTCCTTTCAATTCACTCCGCAACCTTCCAAATGAAAAACTGAGGCTGTAAGACCCCCCTCATAATGATGAGGCAAAGATCGCTACACAGAGGTATCTTCCGTCCTTCCTCTCCCGGGCTCTTTTATCTCTCACGCCAATTACTCGCCCCTCAATTATTAATGGTTCTAGCTGACGTAGTAGCTGTGGGAGGTCTCTTGCAATAACAACTGATAGCACAATCTCCATATCCTTTCTCCTTTTATCGTCTAGAGGAAAGGAGGAGGCATTCATCCATTGTGGCTCCCAATATCAATTACTCCTTTAAGAAAATCAAAGACGTCAGCTCAAAATTTTAATTGTCAGTTGATATTAACCCTTGACTCGCATCTGAAAGGGATATTCAGATGAAATGATTCCTTGACTCACATTCGAAAGGGAATTATTGTCGCTTGAAAAATATGTTCTTGTTTGTCCACCATTTGAAGGAGATAAGATGTCCTAGTTCTGAGGAACAGTTCAGTTTTTGTGAGCTTACGAAGATGAGATTGCGTACACCAATAATTTCCATTTAAATTAAGTCGCTTTCATTGCATAGCAATAAAGGCGATGGGGAGGTGCTCATCAAATCCACTAATTCAACGGCACTTAGCCTGACCAAAGGTTACCTTCAGAGAATGATTTTCACGCAAACGCACGCTAGGTATTATTTGAAAAGACTTTCTCTCTTAGATAACGAACGCTAAGTAGCGCTAAGCATGAAACAAATAACCCAGAACAATGGAGGATGAATTTGCTAAAGATTAATGCCAATAATTATGCATGGCTTGCAAATGAACAAAGCCTTCAGGTGGCCAACCCCGCAAGATAGAGGAGGGAATTTCTCTGATCGCTGCACGACTATACCTAATTAGGGACTGAATTAAAATCAAATCATGGAACCAAAACCCAAATTATTTAAAATAGATAATTATAATAACTATGCAAATATGCAAGTCATGCAAAATAAACCTATTAAAAGCTAAATGTATTTTTGGACTTCGATATTCATTTCAAATAAATTATTTTTTCCCGACTTGGGTTTCATATTCTTTTCTTCACTCAATCATCCCTACTAAATTAAGCAGCAAAATATCTGTCCACCAAGAACTTCGTGGAAAATAGATAAGTCCGCTAAGAATGATTTCACTGTTGTTCGAATTTCGCCCGCCCTAGGGCTTACTTCTGTTACATGATCGGTTTTGGCTGGGTGGTTCGGTTAGCTGGCTTGGTTGAGTTTGGAAGGTGAGCCCATTTAATCCAGTTGGTTATAAGGAGTGCTTCGCTTCTTTGTATTCGTTAACCCTACCGCTGTCTAAAACCCAGCATGGCTGGAGAATTTATTTTGCATTTTAGGCCACAGGACATTATAACGTTCCTGCCCTAAAAAGTAAATATACAGTGATTTCATAAATGAATTGAAGTGGATATTTTTGAAGTGCTAATTCGGTCACAAATATGTATGTGTACGCGCGCTCCAATTGGGTATACTACCTTGATCAAAAAGTTCCCGGAATAACCACCGTGTGGCGCTCCCATCGTTCCGATTTGAGTTCTGTTTTTTTTGTTAAATTGGTACATCTGTTGTTGATATTCCCTTTAAATCTTAGTGTCATAACTTGACATTTGCAAAAGTTACGGTCGGTTTTCGGTATGTCCATCAGTGCTTCCTGCGATTTTTCCATTACTTCCTCTCGGCTGCTAAAACGCGTTCCCCGTAATGGTTTTTTAACTCGAATGAACAGAAAGAAGTCACAGGGAGCCAAATCAGGTGAATTCGGTGGCTGTTGGATGGTATTTGTTGCATTTTTCGTCAAAAAATTACGAATAATGATAGCACTGTGCGACGGTGCGTTATCATGGTGCAAAATCCACGATTTTTCTGCCCACATTTCTGGTCTCTTTCGGCGAATTGCTTCACGCAAACGTCTCATAACGCCCAAATAATACTCTTTGTTTACTGTCTGGCCTTCTGGCAAAAATTCATGATGCACTACACCGTTGTAATCCATGAAAACCGTCAGCATTGCCTTCTTTTTTGACTGAAAACGACGTGGTTTTTTTGGTCTCGGCTCATTTGGTGAACGCCATTCACTTGCCTGATGTCTGGATTGCGTGTCGTACTCATAAACCCACGTCTCGTCTCCAGTAATGATCCTTTTGATGAATGTGGGATCGGATTCAGCCTCGCAAATCATGTCTTTTGCGACGTCAACACGGTCTCTTTTTTGCATGAAATTGAGGTCTTTCGGCACCAACTTTGCTGCTACACGACGGAAACCCAAATCATTAACCACAATGTCTTGGGCGGATCCATAGGCAATGTTCAAGTCCTCCGCTATTTCTCTGATGGTTAATTTGCGGTTATTGACCAACATTTCTTTTACTTTATCAATTTTTTCACCGACTTTCGATGTCGATGGTCTGCCACTGCGTTCATCATCTTCGATTGACTCACGACCACTTCTGAACCGCTCGTGCCACTGGTAAACGACCGTTTTTTTTAGAGAATCGTTGCCGAAACACTTTTCCAACATTTCCAACGTCCGTGCGCCACTAAATCCGTTTTTACGCAAAATTTAATGCAAGTTCGTTGTTGCAAATTTAAATCCATTTCTGAAATTGTAAAAAATCGCCAACACACACAGAGATAGATGTACTCTTGGCTACGTAACTTTTGCAAATGTCAAGTTATGACACTAAGATTTAAAGGGAATATCAACAACAGATGTACCAATTTAACAAAAAAAACAGAACTCAAATCGGAACGATGGGAGCGCCACACGGTGGTTATTCCGGGAACTTTTTGATCAAGGTAGTAATTCGTCTAAATCCAGTCCCCTTTGTCCGGCTCAATCGATCAAATAGCCAACATTCCGATAAGACTATCAAGAAATATTCCCACATTCTGCAGTAACTTTCGGTCTCTCATGAGTCACACTCTCTCTACCTACTTCCATCTTCCACAATGGAACCATGCAACTGCAATTTTTTGAAAGGAGTTCAACGCATGATTCATTAACGGACGATTGATAATTTTTACACATGCGTCAACGTTTATTATCACTTAGGGGGCCATAAGTGTCGTGCTCGACTGAACGAATGTATGAGTAATCAGCATGTCCTTCAATCGAGAATTTTCAGTTAACCTTAGCATTCTCGCACCATCGATGTAACAAGCAGGTAATTGAAAGTGAGGCAAGGGAAATTTAAGTTTCATTAAGTGCACTACGCACGTAACGACGCGAGCCTAGTCTTTTTTCTCCTCAATTTCTTCGGCAAAACAACTCTACCTAGTCGTTTCCTCCTTCACATGGAGCATCAGAGTAAAGTCCTTGATTTATTTATTCCCCAAAGGATCGTTTACCTAACATATTAAACGTCTACCATACGATGCAGTTTGATGTACAATGGGTTAAAATTTTGCCCCTACGACAGGCCTACTACGCAGTTAATTTGGTCATGATGCCGCGATGAATGTATTTAAAAAATCGGGATTTGCAAAGGTAAATCAAATGATTCTAGTGCACATTGGTCTCAACAGTGTTCCGATAATTTCAAAACATTTTGATCTGCAATCCCGGGGTAGAGAAAAGCGGGGGACAGAAAATCGGGGGGAGGTGGATAACGAATGGAGGAGGAATTCAATGAGTGCAGAGAAAGACTCTGGGAAAGAGGACGATTTATTATCCAATCAGGGCATGGACTTAACAATTTACTTATAATTAGTCTTCCCGATGACGATTGGCTACTCAGCTCCCTGAACGCTACAATCCCAATGACCGGTGACACTAATTCGCGTCAATTTTCCTCCATGGCCACTGTATAACATAGGATAAGAATGCGAGAGAAATAATTAGAATGGAATCAAACGAAAATTCTTCTATAACTCTTTCGTAATTACTTTAACTGCTCGTAAAATCTGTAACAGAAAAAATATCGCCAAAAACCAATAGTTTTAATCTTTGCCACTTGAAATAAATTTAAAAGTATAGTATGTTGCGCCAAAGTACGAGTGCATGCTTTTACCATCATTCATTCACCACCAACAGTTTAATTAATTATTCCTTTCTATCCATGAGAGCCGGTTTAGTGTCGTCTTTACCAGTTTCTCTGTAGTCAATACAACCATTCATTTTTTATTGTTTTTGTTTATTTATTAAGCCTGAGTCCGAAAACAGCACTTTCGGCCCTTTACATCGGGCTATTAATGGTGACAGCAACGGTCATGATTACTGACACCCAATATTGGCGGCACATCCTCAATTTTACTTAATTAAACAGTAGGCCATGATTCTAGTTCGAAAAATAAGAGTCACCGCTGCTCCGAACCGAATAGACTTGAACTATATGAAAATTTGCTTGAGATTTTCGTAAAAAAATCACTGCTCTTTTAGGCATTAGATAAAGGCATAAATATTTATCACCCCGATTTCGGTGTAGCCAACTGATAATACATACATTTTGGAAATTTTCACATAAAATATGCTGCCAGGGGAAAGAGAGTGAAAGTATAGTCAATAGGAAAAAATATATCTGTATACATACACGCATGTTGAGTACCCAATAGCCAAAGCCCAACGTACAAGTCACTAAAAGTCATTAGTAAAAAGCATTAAAATAAAAGAAAAAGTACACTACAACTAAATTAAAAAATATGTGACTTAATCTGGGGAACAGTGCAGACAGACATAGAATTGAGTGACTCCAGACAAGAAGGGACGGCTGATTGGAGAAATAAAACTACTTCAACATCAGGATAAGCAGGTTCTAAAGGGATGACAGTCACCCCTACTTTGACAAGTCTGACCCGATTTCCTTCCGTCGAGTAGGTTTAACCAGGAGGTTTTCACTTTTCGACGAATAACGAGAATGAAAAGAAAAAAAATCTTCGGATCGATACACCGACTCGAAACATGTCTGAAAAATATATCGTAATGGGTTAGTCTTTCTCTTTCGGCATATCTGTCAGATTCCTCGAGTCTGTTTTTGTAGTCTAGTGCCGCAACGAAGCGCGATGTTCGCCTCGAACCAGGTCGCGCGATCAAGAGGCTTCCTTGGAAATAAACCATTTATTAAGTGTGATGACGTGAGGCGGCTTTCTGGACGGCACGGTCTCATCGTAATGCTCTTACGTACCACACACGCTCTGGCTGTCTCCACTTTCTCGACGACATCGTCTCATCTTGTTTACACTATTACTTACTGTCGCTCAGCAACTCTGCTGCTGTTTGCTCCACATTTCCAACCCGTAGCTAGGGTCACTGACCCTTAACTCCACATAACTCAGGGATAGGACAAAATATGAGACATGCAAATAATCAAATAATAAATACTTTCAAATTACGCAACAAACGGTGCTCAATACGTATTTTCCTTACATTGGCGTAATATTCTACCAAGCAGGACTATTTACTAGAGAACTGCTGCTATTAAGGTTCTTAAAATAAAATGAGCAAAAACGATAATTTTATATTAAACCTTTTTCCACGCAATTATGCCATTATACTTATTCCTAAATATCACCAAGACATTTTCTTCAAAGTTTCACCACGCTATCTATCATGTGTCAGAATTTTTACATCCTAAGCTTTGGAGTCGAACCCCTCATATTGATGATCTTAATTCCAAATAAAAAAAAGATTGCAATTGAAAATAGGGTGTTGATTTTTAATTTCCTCATTAGATCTTTGTTGAGTCACTTGAATCATTGAATTACTTTCAATCTGCACTTATTTACTCTCTAATACACTAAGCAAAATCATCGGGGCATCTCAAGGGAGAGTTTAGGCACTTAAATGCTTTTAATATTAAGTGGAAAAACCATCCGCCTACGGAGGGATCACTTCCCCACTGTGAAATTTCCCGCATTTGTGTGCGCATGAGAGAGCGGGTACACTAGGTAATCTCCCGGCATTCACAGCATTTTCTTGTAATTAAACCTATATTTGTAATTGTTCGACAAATTGAATTAACCTACATTTTTAGTAATTTTTATTGTTCACTTCGCAGGCAAAACTGCCAATACCTTCGGTCTTGAACTAAAACAATGACTCCATTATAATAAAAATAGAATCATATGTTATAATCAACTAAACATACTTGTAGCTCAGCCTCTTTAAGCTTAAAATTTGCACAGAGTAAAATGCTGAAGTTTACTAATTGTGTGTACATATATTAACACATTTGAATGGCCATTTCAATCCATTTATATACATTTTTATTAATTTGGACGTAAATTACAGTTCAAATGAACTTTTTTCTTAATTGTAGGACACCTACAATGCTTAGCTTCCGACTACATTCCAGATATTCTTTTGGTGCAACCAAAATGAGTATCCTGCAACATATCTTGTTTTCACTGCTTCGTCTGGTTTCTTTGCAATATATTTTTACGTAATATACTAACTTGAGCTGACCGTTTCGGTAATAAAAAGCCTTTAAGAACTTTTATGAGGGTTGGATGAATATTCATTATAGGATTGGATCAGACTCTCGTGACGGTTTTTCGCACGCTGATGACATCTTTCAGTAAGTAAGGAACGGAGAATCACTGAATACGACTGCAGTCGCTCACTAAGAACCCTCCAATGACTGTCAACATTCAGCGACAACCGCACGAGTTATTACGACTCAGTGCCACCTCGTTTATAATACAGCAGCGGCGTCATAACTCCGTAAACATCCCAGGGAACTATTGCACGAGCACATTAATTATGCAGCTTCATGTCTCACTCTCATTAAAGCGGAAATTCTAAAATGACGCCACAAACTAGAAAGGCTGAAGGCACATTGTTCAAGGTAGGGCCAGCGCAGTATTTTCATTACTTTCCACTCGACCGTCGTACACACCGTGGGTACTGTGCTCCTCAATTCATCACTTTTCTCGACCGTCACTCGGCAAACGAGTCGCGCGCGCTTCCGGGCTGCAACGGCTGCCATTAGATGACGTTACTACTTCCCCTATATTCCTACCCCCAAAGAAAGAAGCATCGCTTATGAATCGCTTCTTCTTCGTCCTCTCTTCTTCCAGGAGATGGAGCGATCAAGGAATTTTTGAAGCCCGCATCGTCCCTAGAGGGAAAGTAGTTAAGAAAATCCCCGTCAGGTCACCACGAAGACCTCTTTCCAAAGTCATAAAAATTCCCAATTTTTGCAAAACTTCAACCCCGAGGTGGGGAACTCGCGTGCAGTTATAAATTCTTTCGCTGTGAAACATCAGCTGAATAGCACGCCCAGGAGCGAAATGTTAGTCACCGTTACATCTTTCTACTAGCCCCGGGCAGTAACGAAATGACGATTATACCGATTCTTAAAGCATGATGTCATTCGAGGAGATTAAAAAAATCAGTCTTGACGCCATTCTCATGAATGCTACAAGTAAAGAAGTGGTTTCGACTATTAAAATGAGTAAACAGCTTCTCCGTGCAAATAAATTACCGTCCAAATTGAATCTTAATTCAATCTAATTTCTAACTACAATGACATAAATATATACGAAATGGGGAAGTGGTAGTCCAGGGGTGGGGTGCTGGCCTGCTGACCAAAGGGCCCGGGTTCGATACCTGGACACGACTCTGGGCACCTTCAGCCTTTCCCAAGCTGTGTAAGTTTTCGCGTACCAGAGCGCCCTGGCCTCGAAAGGCTGACTGAAGCCCACATCTGAAGATCAATGAAAAGGTTTTCTGGAAAATGAATCCTGGTTTCTCACTAAAAACGTTTTTCTTCATTTCCCAGAGAAAACCTATTCACTGAGATTGTTAAAATCAATGGCGTGCAACCTCAAACGCATACACTTGTCACATAAAATTAAAAACAGACTCAACGAGTCATTATTTTGTACCTTCGCCAGGATTCTCTGGAGACATAATTATCTACCCGCTAGCTATTGATACTGATGATTGTTATTAAGTCATAATGAAACCTTTAAACGAAGAAATAAACATTTTTTAAGACAAAATACTCAGTCGCCTAGCCAGAGGACGGTGAAGGCCCCTTTTGAGTTCACTTTGATTGTTACGTATTTAATAAATATTTTAGATGGATAAATTAAATTAAATCTACTAATTTCCCAGAAAAAAGAAGCACATCTATTGCAAATGAATTAAATATTTAAATTACTTTAAATGAAATAACAGAATTTCCGCAAAATACGATGGGTGCGCGACCCCTAGACCGTAGGCATCTGACCGACGGTCGTCCTGATACTGATCCCTATTTCCCAAGGTTAGGGCACCACGCTACGTATAATATACATGTAAATAATCACATGCCTATCAAAAAACATTTTTTTCTACCTTAATTTCCAGTTATTCCAGAACCGTTTTCAGCCATCGCATTGATTGACGCGGCGCATTCCTGAGTCCGCTGATTATTTCAAAATCGTTGCAACGAAGAAAACTGAACATCGTTTTCGCGATAATGGTTACGGATCGCAGATTTTGTTGCCGCCTTAAAGGAGAGCCGCGGGCAACGCCGACGCTTTGCCGCGTGGGAGAAGTCAACTTCCCCCGCCGCTGGGTGACTGGAACGGCCAGGGTGATTCATTCACTGTGCACCCTCCTCCTCGACCATCTTCTCCCCCCTTCCTTAGCCCCCATCTCACCCTCCGCCCCCGCTAAGTCCCGCCACACAACACGTAGCAGCAGCAGTTAGCCGCGGCGGCAACAGAGGCGGCCGCGGCCTCGCACTAAGGCGTTGACCTCGTCTCGGGCATCTTGCGCCCAATGCAGATAAACCCACTCTTTTTATTTATGGCTCGTTTTGCAATGTCTCCTCCACATCATCTGGATGGGAGGGAAATCCAGCTAATGGAAAGCGGGAAATTTTTGATGGGCAAGGGAATTTAATGACATCAGACGCATACCACTAACATCCCTACACATCTACGTCAAACCCTATGAAACTACACAAAAGCGTGTGCAATTCTGCGAGCCATGTACCTCATTAAACGCCTTAGGTCTCCTATTATTCACCGTCTCCTATACTTGTGTATCCGTGAGGGTCTCCGATGGCAATGATTGTAAACAGAGTTTTAGAACCGTAAGACACCACTCAAGTCACCAGAGCAGAGAGACTATAATTAATATGAGCTTCAGAGAGCCTTCCACCTTCATGACCGAAATGGCTTCCCTTTCTAGCTTTTGCTATACCCCAGTAGCACTTATTATCTTCTCGTTACAATTTTCGACAAATCTAGCAAATATTTTTAATTTTCTCCGATTTATTAATTATGACTTCAGTTATTTTTCTCATAGCTCAAATAAGGCGTAGGCATAGAAAGAAACATCTTTCTAAGTAAAAACAAGGAAAAAGTAAAAATTAGATCGCGCGCGAAATTAATAAAAGCGTTCCCTCGTCTCATTCCATTTCTCTCCTATCATTGTTTCTGGTAGGGAAACATACATACAGGCAAATCTCTCTATGCAAGGAAATATATAGAAAATTAGCCATCACATGAAGAATCTGTAGAATCCCATTCTGAATGTATTATTTCACAAAATAATTAGTGGCATGAAATTTCTTGGGATAGGTTACTTTGATGGCCTTTTCCCGGATTGAATAAGGGAGCCGTATTTCGGAAGATGTTCGGAACCATTCTAATGCCACAAGCAAACTACGAAACACTTTTCTGAATAAGAAAAGTTCAATATTCAAATAAACATTACCACTCACGGGTTTTACCGAAATAGGTTTAATAACCGTCAAAACGAAACAATGTCTAGACCTGCGACGGTTGCTGTCTTCGAGCACTTATTAATATTTTCTGCTCCACTTTCACTTTCTTTGAGTATCGGAATAAAAAAAGGTAAGTAGAAGTAATTCATCAAGCTCGGGATAGACGTGAGGCGAAGGAAATACGTGCACAAATAAATTGACATAAGGAAAAAAATTAACGAACAATCCGACCGAGGACACGTATTAATGATCAAAAAATGTTAGCGCTTGGTACAAGTAAATTGACATTTAGCGTGAACAGACGAAAAAAGAGATGAAGTCATTAAGAAAGTGCGAGGTCACGGTGTTTTAGTTACCGCTCATTCCGACGACCTACTATCACAACGTCGCTGAGACGGTGGCCGTAAGTTATTCGGAGTAATCTCCGAACTTTAACGGGTTTATTTTAGGCAAATATCTTGAGTATTTAATGATGAGTTGAATTTCAAACACCCAGGAAATGTGCAAATAAATCGAAATTTGACATGAGTCTAGAAAACAGGAATTAGAAAAACATGACATTTTTTTCTATTTTTCAAACGGCTTCAACTATTACCGACAACAACTTCGCCCCCTATATGCGTGCAGAGTTGTCAAAAATAAAAGAAAACCCTTAGCCTCAAAACTATAACCAGTTAATATCTAAACTCACCTCAGATAATAAAATTAGTTGCGTTGAAAAAAAAACTCATTTCCGATTACAAAATACAAAAAAATTAGATACCAGCAGTTCTAGAAATATTTTTGCAAGAAAAATGAAAACCTAGAAATTATTTGGAAAGACGGCAAAATCGAAGTAAACTGCCACCATTGGTCACGTTCATAAAATCCATGGCAATGTGCTAATCATTAATCAAACTGCCCTATTCCTGGCTTTTACCGTTACGATCATTACAGCAGTAACGAGTGACTAAGAACCAAGAATAGAGACGCCGGAAAAGGAAAGCAAAGAATATTGGTCACGAGAGTGAGCAGTGATGAGTCTTAAAAAAAGGAATGGAAGCATAAAAAATAAATGACAAGCGGAAATTGCGTTCGTGGATAAAGTAATGGCTAAAAAGGTCATTCCTTAGATACGTTAAAGATGCTTCTTTGGGGATGGATCGTCTACGAATGATATCAATACTTCTGACGACAATATCCATATCAGAAATCAGCAGCATACGCCTAGAGCATCGGATGAGACGTGGAATGGGTTTAATTTCGATCCGCCGTACTTCAGGTGTCATCTAATCGATTTTACATAAGATTTCAATCTAATTTTGTAACTATGATAAACTATATTCAGGGTATATGCTTGATATTCTGTCCGAAACAAAGAAAGGTTAATGACACATAGACAATACAATGGTGATAGTATTTTGGTTTTACAGGGTTCGTCCGAAAAATAAGTGTACTGAGCTCAGGAAAAAAAATTTATTACACTTTTACATATCTTAAGCTAATATTCCTCAAAATAGGACCCTTGTGAGTCGATACACTTGTTCCAGCGGCGTTCCCATTCCTGGAACGCTCCCGCGAAGGCATCATCGGGAACCTCTCGAAGACTCGTCGTCGACCTCTTCTCTGCCCTCCACGAACATCTTGTGCCACCGAAAGATCATGTTTCTGGACATGGCTGACTCCCCGTAAGCCTGGTTAATCATACCGAGAGTTTCGGTAGACGATTTCCCAAGCTTTACCGCAAATTTGATGGAATAACGCTACTCCAAAAACTTCGGCATCGCGTTCCGTGACGTGGGTCGAGCGTGGAGGTTCGCGTTAACAGAGCTCCTCACTACACCACAGCTCAGAGCCGACTGCCTTTTTCAGCGTCGCTTGCCAACATACCCCCCTCCAATCGCAGCCCGTCAGAGCGGTGCTGGGCGCGCCTGGAGCGGCGCGCCCAGCCCAGGAGTCAGTACACTTATTTTCCGGATGAACCCTGTATGTATTCTTTATTTCCTATACCATGTTACAACCCTAATTTATTCCCGGCTATAAGTTCTACAATATTTGGGTCATAACCACAGAAGAGGCCGTTAGCCTTAAACGGAAATTCCGTAAAGCCATACCAGATGATGCGACGATTATCTAATTTTCCTTAACTTCACTTATACCATGCTCTGCGCCTGCTCGTTATCGTATTTCTTGATTTGTTGAGAGTCGATAAATCTTCCCCGCACCGTGATTAGCAGGCATATATCACACTCGACAATGAAACTAGCACGTTCGTATCTCATGACCGCAGATAGATGGCCGAGCGATATAACGACGACTTCGATTGGAACAGCAATGTTCAATCATATTCTTCTTGGATTGCTTTCGGTTTTGAAGTTTTGTTTATATGAAGGTGGGAGGTTGAATTTCGTATGCGTCGCTTTCGAGTTGGTATGCCTGTGAACGAGTGCTAGAGAAGGATATTGAAAGAGGTTTTGTTATTGAAGTGATCATGGGATAGGACGTGGCATGGAGCAGAGATGGTTCCCGAGTGAGGGCAAGGGAATTTTAGGGAGGTGAAGAGCGAGGAGTAGAGGGCGTGTCGAGGAAAACCGGAAGTCGACTAAAAGGGGCGGGAGCATCACATTCACAATGGGCGCGGAGCGAGAAAATTCAAAGAGGAAGGGTTGGCAGGGACGGGAGGTCGGTTCACCGGGGCAGATAAAGACAGCAGGGAGAGAGGAAGTGAGCAGAAGGATGGGGAGCAGACCCGAAGATTCAAAATTCATTTCATTCAAGGTATTCAACCCAATAAAGGTAGTTTTTCGGACGGTCCCAAACCCTTACTATCTTCTACGCATCGTGAGAACTTCCTCTTCTTTGCCCGACATTACCTCCTCCCCTAGTTCCTCGAAATTCTGCCTTCATGCTGCTAAAAAATATCCTCTTCCTTCCTCTATTCCGCTTACCCAAAATTTCTCCTACTATCACAGCCTTAAAATCCCACTACCTTTCAATATTTCCTCCACCCAGTATTTTTACGTTTTGGATACCCCCTAGACTCTTCCTCTCTCCGTCTATTTGACACTTCAGAGTTCGTCTTCTTCTCTGCCCGCCTTATTTTCTCCATCGTTTTCCATTTACCCAAAAGCCTATCTAATCTACGCTTACCCTCATGCCTGAAAGAACAGGTTTCAGATCCAGACAGCTCTACGGTCCATATTTAAGTCTTTACGAACCTTTTATTTACATGGGATCGTAGATTTTCGCGGCGTTCAGATGAAAGACTCTCCATTCTCGGGATGTCACCTACGCGGTGACATCCCGAGAATGGAGAGTCTTTCTTTTATTTACATATTTACTTAGTTTATCTGTCAATAATCTTCAACTTCTTGTAACTACATTCCCCAGGTTTCGAAATAAGAGAAAAGTTCAATGGCTACACAGCAAAATCAAACACGACGGTAGCTACTAAGCATTTTAAACGTGATCAGGATGTTTAAAATGAACGTCTCGAACGTCCGTGGAGTATAATTTAGCGTTTTACCAGAAATGAAATCTAAGTAAGGAGAATGCATTCATGTTTTAAAGTTTTGGATAAAGGATATGAGCAATACGGTTCTGACGCAGGTTGATGCCTTAATTAGATTGTCTCGGAATATCACAATTCTTTTTCTGACAAAATGCGTGCAATTTATCCTCAATTACCTTAAATATCTGTACGCTGTTACTCCTGTACAGTGTTCCGGGGCGGTCACGGACTCCGCACTTCGTGGAGAAGAAATGCGACCAGAGAAGCTTGACAAACTCAATCGAGGAGAAAAGGAACAAAAATAACTTTGAAGTGTTTTCTTTGATAGATCGCATCAGAGTTGCCAAACTACTTGCTCGGAATCTTATAACTCTAAGGTAAGTTATAAACAAAAATGTCCAACAAGTTAATTTTGTTTATAATTATTAATAGGATTTTACACTAAAACTTCAGGTTAGAGTGACATAGCACCTGCATAAGCATGGAGTTCTACATTTTAAAAAAAATCACTTGCATGGCGTAATAACGCAGAAAACCACACTCAGAAGACAAAACGAATCAGTGACTCGACGCTAATAGCCGGTATAATTGGCTACCATACAGATGCGATCTTTAAAAAATTCTCCAGTTATTCCATTTCGCCCTTGATTGAACTTGTCAAGCTTCCCTGATTGCATTACTCCTTACCCCAAGCGTGAAGTCTGGGTTCGCTTCAGGTGAGCGACCACCCATTTGGTAAGCATTTATCCACAAGGCCCTTGTGGTCCGTCCACTGTCCCTTCACTAAGCTATGCGCTTCCGTGCTGCAAGGAAATGAAGCATACCAATTCGCTGAATACAAAGACTAGAGAGATTTACGCAGATTTCATTGCATTTTCTTATCCGCCGGAATAAATGAAAATTTAAGTAAACTTTGTATAAGCTCTCGTACATGAAACTTCATATTAATCACCCTTGTAACAGACTCCCAGAAGAGACTGAAGAGCTATCGTATGAACTAGACAACATGGTTGAGGAAAATATATTGGTTTGAAAACTGTCTCACACATCTAACAGTAGTTTTCCCTTGAATTAACGAATTAATTATTCATAATCGTTACATATTATCATCAATTTTTAAATAAAATACCATTGAAATCCATATTTTTAACAATAATCCCAGGAAAGTGGTGGCCAAATTGCTGGGCGACTTAAAAACTGCGTAGGCATCATCCCCGACTAGCACGTGTCGCGGGATCAGATCCTTTGTGATATTCATCTTAATTTGGACTTCCTCTTCATCTTGACGATGACCGCGTCATCTATTTTCATTTTCTGTGTCGTGTTTCCAGGCTGCGATGGACCCACAGCCTCGCTATCAAACAGGCAGAAGCGCCTACGCCCTGATGAACTCTCGTCTCAAAAAGCCATATACGAGTAACTAGCTAAATGAGATACCGAAATCACAAATCGCGGGCATGAGACTACACATGGTATACATCTTGGCATAACAACGGGACCGTTTTTCTTTCATTGCGATACAAAAGGAATCAACAATTGGCAAGGAATATAAATTTCAACAGAAGATAAATTTCACTGTTATAAATATGCGAGAAGAAACTAGCCTCTCTCTTCCGTTTCCTGCCTTTCACTTCAGAGCGACTTTCGTCTCGCTTCTGACACCCTCCTCCATTTCCGTAATTGCCCACCACTAATATCTTAAACAATGATCTTTCCACAGCCATTGATTGCAGCAAATTACTTGCTTACTGACCTGATTTCCAAAATACCTCCCTTCCCTCTCTCTGGAGCAATAATCCCGGGAACTAACACTCTGGTATGCGTTTACGAAGAGACAAGATTTACCGCATCACTGCTCGCAAACACACTGCCATAAATTTTGTCTTTTACCTCCCATCAACCTGAATTACGGGAATTTTTTATGAATGAGATGCCGTACATAACTAATAAAGCTGAGTTTCCCAAAAATCTACAAAAAATACCTCTCCCACAATTCCAAGCACATCCCTTTTGAAGCCTATCTATTAAGAGTTACAAAAATATGTCTTTGAAATTTCGACATTTATTTGTTTGATTTCTCAACAATAGAAACCCTTTTACTTCAGCGGTCATAAATATAAATAACAGGCAGTTCCCGAGCATTCCCATTACCCGACAGCCATTTCAAACTTGGAACAAAAATCAATCGTTATATATACGGCGTCGATGTATTAAATACCAGTGCGATACACACACAAAATACTTAAACCCGCAACATTCTTTACCACAAGACGAAATCGGTATTTGGCACTCAAACTTTGCTGTGACACCCTACAACTAAAACAAATAGTACTGCAACTATTTGATTCATTAAAAAATGAATGGTGAAAATCGAAAATCTACTGGCAGATAATTTGTTCAACCATTGCACATGATCATAGTTACAGTTAATTAGAGTTTGTAAAAACGTTATCTTTTTGCTGGAAAAATGGAATAAAAAAGTGATAGTTTCAAAATTAAAAATAACAATGCAATGATGGCGAAAAAAGCAGAATGGAAGATTAAAAGATGAATCTCTTTGAGAAGAGAATGGTAGTGAGGTAGAATAAGCGACACCCACAGTGTTTCATCCACATCGAACCTATAAATAACCAAACGCTCTAGTTTTCACTTACTTTCTACAACGGCACAACCACAGACGTATCAAATTATGTTTATGCATCGTAAACAATTATACTTCTGGTAAATAGAGGAAGATATAACAAGAGCACATCATAAAATTCAAGGGGAGGTTATGAAAAGAGAAATTTATAATATTTCGACACTGAGGTGCCTAAGGGTCCGATGCACAAAGAGCGTGTATCTTCCAATATTGTCTCCTAGGTGAATTCAGTAATTAATGCAGTTTTAACAGTTTTTATACATACGGAATTTGTGCAAACATTTATTTATATAAAAAAGATCTTTCAAAATTCTGCGGCATGGCTTTCCTAGGGTCGTTAGACGACAGAAAAAGCAAAAACCTTAAGAAGTGAAGAATTATGCTATAGAAGAGTGATGAAAATTAAAATCCTTCATAATAATCATGAAGCATTAATCGGATTGACCAGGTTACTCTTACCACGAAGTTCCAAGTGAAGCCGGTTATTTTGTAGGCGAGCTGGCAGATTTAATTCAATGCATATTTATTGTTTGTCTTGTATGAAAGTCAGTTCCGATGATTTTTACAGCATTAACCATTTGAACGTAGAATTCTAAAGGAATTTGATGAAGCTAGGGTAGCTTTCGATTGTGGATTCGTAAGGCGCTTGCTGAGAACGTAGAGAGACTTTATGCAGCCACGCTCGAAAGCCACTTTATCGAAATATATTATTCCTTTAAAACTCCTATTGCGTTCGGTTTCACTGAACGCCTAGACCATCTTTTTCAAACCTTTCACTGCCGAGATATACTGCTAGATGATTTATCCACTCTTTTGTTACGATAACCTACTGGTCACATGTTGCAATTTAAATAAATACTGGTGCCGGAGCTTGTTGGCTAACACAAAGGCTGAAGAAACGGATCTCGCCTGAAGCACGAAACGAATTTTCCCTGAGATTAAGAAAAAATTGAGGCATGATATCACCTAAGCCTTAAGGGCACTTCAATGAAAATTAATATTACTATGATCAAATATATGACGCCCGCTCCAATGGAGATGAGATCCAGCTTGGAATAATGAAGCAAATGAATCGCCAGCCCACAAAATCCGGTCTACTATATGATCATGAAATAAATGCTCTGAAAAGTTAGTTCTTGTATGAGTCAGTATGTTGACGTCTACTATTATCTCACGAAGTCATTCATACCACCCATTATATTACTTACATATTTAATATCCTTGAAAGTACTTTCATCCAGTAAATTGAGCTTCAAATTCTGACGGCGGACTGAATCCAATTCGTTTGGACTAAAATAGCTGCAATGCTGATTTATACGGCCTTGATTCTTTCGGCCCGAATGAAGAGAACTTTTAAGCAGAGAATATCAGCACTGCCTCTAAAATATTTAGGCCATCTTAATGCTAACTCTCTGATTATTCCATCCTCCCATTCCTCGGCAATACATTCGCACTGTCCTTGCCAAACAGACTCTTGGTCATCGGGGGAAAATGCCTTGGAGGCGGGAAGAAGAGTCGCTGGGGGAAAATTAATCTGTTTCCGCAGCCCATTCCACCAAAACTTCGTATTCCACCGCCCACTCCTGCCCTTAAAGAAGATGAGTGCTAAATCTACTTGATGACGGAACGCAATCAAAACTTGACCTTGGGGGAAATTCTTTCAGCAAAAGCCGGCTTAGGAAATCAAACTCTCTCGCTAATGGACCAAGCAGACAAGGAGACTTCTTAAAATGAGTTATTTTTCAGCCAAACACGCGGCGCGTCGTTTTACTATCGACCGCCTGATAACATCGTGGAAACCGGAAATGACGCGATAAAATCACGGAGAAGGAATTTGCGACGGGAAAAATCCAGCTTACAAGAATAGACACCAAAGATCAACCTAATTCACACCGGAATTCTTCACTGCCTGGAATCTGGTTTCATCGTATCTTCTATGGGTTAAAACATTAGCCGGTCTGCATTTAAATGAAGGCAAATCTTTCCGGGATCAATGCTCCTATTGTACACTGATGCAGAAAAGCATGAAAAAAAGATATTTGATTTCTACAACGGAGTTTAGCAACAATTTTAAGGGTCTCAATCAGATTTACCATATTTTAAAGAACCAGGGATACTAAGAGATTAATTTCCCTAAATGAGCTATTTCTTTCAAGTAAAATCATTTCCAATCGTGCATTTCGTCCCACTCCTAAGTATTAACAGCTATGCTAAGAAAACACAGCTACCCTAAAAAAGGCTGATTATCTACCAAGACTATGGGCGATTAACATTAATTTCCACAGCCCAAGTATTACCAAACACCGAAACTCTTAGAGATAAAAATCCTAATCCTCATAAACGATATGCACCCATTCGAAAAAAGGTATTTACATGCAAATGTAAATTACTAAAAGAATTTTCAATTATTTTTAGTGGTAAGCCTTTGTAATACTGGTACACACATTTCTCAATACGACCCATTGAGAGTGCATAATCGACGCTGTGGATTTTAACTACAGCCTGAGAAAATACAGACGTAATTTGGATGACATATTCGTTCAAAATTGAAACATTTCATATTTTTCCAAATCCACACAAAAGATAATTTGTGCAGACAATTCTTCACGTATCCATTAGTCCATATCTTCCGCCTTTGTGATCCGCAAACACCTACGAAGTTAAGCAAGATTTAATGATGCACTACTATCTTAATCAGAAGAAACTACGATTTTTATCGCTTCCTTTCTCCATGGCCTTTGATTGTGGAAATAAAAATAAATGCTGAATAGTGCCAGATACTTCGTCACAAATCACGAAGCGCGAATCATGCATTTTAACAGGAAAAACAAGTGCAAAAATTCATGAGTGCACTAGTGTACGCTTAATTCACCCCCTGCTGATAGTATGAGCATTCACTATTCCGCTGAAGTCAACGTAAAATCGAATGTCCAGCTACCTTACTAAAGGTCTTGGACTAACATCATTGAGACTATGATTATCGTGAATGAAAGATGGGAGAGAGATGAAGGGAAATGAAGAAAATGAATGAGTGAAATTCTAATTAACCAAAAACCCCAACACTTACTATATCAAAGAAATATTTTTTGACAAAAAAAAAGATTTCATTAATACCTTCTCGAGTAAAATAACAATTTAAAAAAAGTTTCTCTTCCCAATGGGTCATATATTGTAAACGTCCATTCTGAATTTGACCTTAATAACGAAATAACACATCTCCTGTACTTGGGCATCACATTTGCATACCACCCGTTTGATATATATAATCATTACGATATATTCCATTCTCCATCAACTATCGACCGTGGCCATTATTCATCGATGACCGAGTGAAAGGGAAGGAGAAGAAAATGGTAGCATGGAATGCATTATCCAATGGAGGCGGCCTCGGCTGGCTTGTAGGTCAGCATGTTAACTCACAAATGATGCACCGGAGGTTAGAGCAACGGGCGTTGGGAACGAGCCTCCCTTCGCGCGCGTCCGAGCGTCGAAATCTCCCACGGCGGAGGCGACGGCAAAGTAATGAAAGGGGGGGCGGGGGGGGGTGTAGGGGCGGCGGAGCGGGCGGTGCATGGGAAACCACGCCGTCGGGCACCGCCTCCGAAGGGAGCGCACGAGGGTAGCGTTGCGCAAGAGGCCTTCGAGACAATAGATGCAGAGGCCGTGTTGTTGTTTCACCGCCTCTTGGTTGTTAACAGTAGGATAACGTTCTTTACCACTCCGCAGCATGCGTTCGGCCCCTAAGACTCCTTGCGAAGAGAAAGGGGGGCCGAGACAAAGGGGGTAGTGCTGCGAAATCGCTTCATGGCTTTACTGAGATAGAAAGCAGTTTATACTGCTGAGACTGAGTAAAAAATGCGCATGGAAAATGGTGTAAATAACTTGAGATGGCAAACACTTCCCCTAAAATCCCATAAACTATGTAAAATAGCCGAACTATTAAAACAAAATGCCAACAAATTCCCAATTTGGATATGCATAAAGTCAAACACCAAATATGTATACCTTGTAATAAAATAAAAGCCTTTGGCAAGCGTTCAAACTACAGGATGAAGATGCATTAGAATCTCTAAAGTGGACTACACTGGGGATCGAGATACATACGAATAGAAAGCTACACTGAAATATAGGTTGTTTGAGGCGTGAATTCATGGAATCGATTCATTTTACATTGAAAAACTGTAACCTTATAATTCCACAGAATTACAGGACAAACCGAGTTTGACGTTTAAGTCTGGGTAATGCTCAATTTCTAATAATCATTAAGAGGTTTCACAAAGTAGAGCCTGCAACTTCGCTCAGCTTCGGACTGTTTAAGTGATCTTGGCCCACAGTAAAAGAGAAATAAGGGAAGACACTCATCAGTGGAACAATTAGCATGAAATAAAGCAAAAACGTCCATTCCCTTATCTCATACATGTCATTGCCCGTAGTTTATTGTACAATTTTCCAGCAAAATTACTTCAGCAAAAGTGACGTCACCTCTTTGAAAGAAGTCAAACAACATGCCTCTCTCATGACGAAAATGCCATATGCCACTGAAAACCTCATGGGGGTGATGTGAACGATGGAATGAGGAGGAGTCGAGCCCACGGCCACCTTATTCGGAATGAGCAACGCCTATAAATCTTCGATGACTTGATCACATGGGTCGGCTATTTGATCAAATCATCACTTTCTCGAATAAAGTTACGTCATTTCTGTCGCTGCTCAGAAAGTAGACAAACAAATAATGCTTCGGCAAACGGAAAGCAGTCTCAAAGCAGTGCAGCTATCTTCCACCCATTTATAAACTGAAGGGTAAAAATCTCGTGATTTCTGCGTTCAGATTGCCACGTTTAGGGGGGAAACGCCTGTTTAATGCGATCTTGCAGGGTGGGACGAAGATAGCAGATTATCTTGATAGAAAGACGCAAACCTAAGGAGAACTTCACCGGAAGCCGCACCTTGCCCAAACAAGCGGTTGACGGTTAAACTGCACGGCGTCTCCCGCGAAAGACCTTACATCGAAACGTCTATCAAATATGCTAAGATGAGAGAAAGGTACATTTCTGAACACAACATAGAAAAACAGTAATACATGAACCATTATCATTAATAGAATGTAAGTAATCTTTCCTCCGCATATAAAACACCGAGCAGGCGAATTTGCACAGAAATTATAAATGCACGGAGTATTAAATAAATGCACATTACAGAAATTGTACTGAGACAAAAACGAAAAACGGAAAATTGTTATTAAGTGGTTATATTACGTTGGGAGTAATTAAAACATGTTACTTCAATCGTTATGACAAAACAGTTGATAAGATGATCGAACAGAGACTGGAAAGGAAAAGATGTAGCATATCATGCATTATATAGTTAGAACTAATGTACATTATACAACATAAGCGTGACCGCTAACGTCACTGCGGGAAGCTTTTGAGATCGAATAATTTACATGAACACAGATGTATTACATCAATGCGCAGTTAGCCTAAGCAACACCTACTTGCTCCTCTATAATTGTAGAGCCATTCCTATTAACCATCATGGATTAAATCGTCTTAATTTTGAGATAAATCATAGCAAACTAGAATGTATTCACTTGGGAAAGCAATTCAAAATGGGCAACGTCATGTATAGGGAGTGGTCTCCAGCCTATCAATACTTTACTCCGAAATTACTGCGAAAATTTTCAGTTCAAGGTGAAGAAACATATTTCGTCCTCTAAAAAAATCTATTCGTAATGATACTGCTGAATGGCTTTGATTTCACACAATAATAGTAACGACCAGCAAATAGCTTATCCAGACTAGTGCACCAAGTTATCATTTAAAAATTATTCAAAAAAAGCACATAACTACCTTTAGGAATACCTCTAGTTTTATTAATCCTATTTAGACTGCTGCACTCAACAAAAAAATGAATTTAATTTTTATAACATGACGACCAGCGTATGTACCTGAGCAGTAGTTGGACAACAATGATAACATCTTTGGGTATCCAAAAGCGAAAACGTAGTAACCCTCGTGGTAATAGGGCATGATATCATGAGATCACGTCCTCTACTGACAACACTTTTTCACCATTTGCCAAAGAGCCAATAGATGCAGGTCTGGAAATGATTTAAACGAATGTATCCACCCAATTACAGAGTATAAAAACTAACCCACAAAAAAGAATGCAACCTCATCGTCATTGCAAAAAAATAGGAATTAGAACACTATTAACGGCTTCGCAGAGCAACGAAACTCATGTTTGAGTACCGTTTAGCTACATGGAACCCAATTCAAGCGTGATGAATTGCTTTTGGATATGATGATCGACCATTAAATGCTATTACGATAAAAAAGGAGGGCCCGTCAACGATGACGTACCACCAATAAATACTAATAACACTCCCCAGGAAATAAACAACTATTAGCCGGGATACGGGGAGTGGAAACGCCTTATGTGGGAGGAGACGGGACTGCACTTGAAATGACTGCGTCGTCACACAGGGTTTTCAAAGACTGGGAGCATTTGGCGAATGAAAACGAGAAAAATGAGGAGGGAGGGTCTTTGGATGAAAGAGGATTCCGAGAGACAGGTGAGAGAACGAAGGGGCGGAAAGGCAAAAATTACCGAATCAGAGGAAGAGAGGATGCTGTGTGAGTGAATAGATGGAGAGGAAAACAAT
The DNA here is from genome assembly GCF_022747635.1 of Hetaerina americana. Classification (NCBI taxonomy): domain Eukaryota; kingdom Metazoa; phylum Arthropoda; class Insecta; order Odonata; family Calopterygidae; genus Hetaerina; species Hetaerina americana. Next base: position 34,728,344 of record NW_027286070.1, read on the forward strand.
AAAGATGAAAATGCGAGCAGTGTCTTCCGGAGTTACCAAACTCCCGAAGCTCTAATAGCATGTCAAGGCAATGTGCATATCTTCAAGCTGATATTTGGTTATCCATAATCTGCAGACGCAATTAGGCGAACAGCTTCGATGGCAAAAATATCTTCGAGTGAGGAATGTCTCCGCGGAGGTTGTGAAGACAGATATAGCCGTACGAGTTTGCTCAGAGCCAGCACCCAACCACCGAAAAATATGTCAGCTGACGAAACTGCAGAGATGGATGTGGAGTCCGCAGTATACTGATGTGGGCAAATATGCTTCACTTAAGTACATATATGGGCAAGCCTTGCCAATTATAAAGTTATACCGATCTACCATCACCGCCCGGACATTTTCTAAATATCCACTGTTGATAACAAGATCGAAATAATGCACAGCCCCAGTTAATAGTCCACCCACGCCTTCCTCGTCTAACCCTCCGCTAATGGATTTCCTGTGCCGGCTTTTTCAGCGGAAACGCCGAAGCAGGCATTAGAAATATGTAGAAAGGATGGCTTATGGGCGCAAAACGAACAGGCACGAGAAATATGAGAATAATAGCACGCCCTTCGACGAGGACATGACGGCAGAAGAGCCGAATAATAGAAAGGAATTCCATGATTCAATCCAGCACGAATCGGCAGCACAGAGATAACATCCCACACGATTCGGTCGACTCATCGTGTTTGTGTAGGCGACGATTGTAGAATGGGTTTTGCTATAAGAAAACAAAATGAGCGCAGAGCAGAAAGAAGTGATTGCGTCTTTATATTGAGTCACTCATGGATTCCTGCACGACTGCGAGGGTGGCAAACGACGGACGCAATGGTTTCCATGAAACAATGCTCGAGCTACGTCATTCAATCCTTAAGGAAGTTACGTCAGTATACATATATGAGTCAAACTTACCCATCCGTAAAAGCTTCCAATAGAAGTGCAAACAAGAAGGGTTACCTTATCTTTAAGCTTCTGCCAAAATCATATCCGTATTCTTAAGTCTTGGAAAATTCGGTTGAACAAGAATCATTTTCCAATACCAGTGCAGAAACTAGCTCTTTTCACGTTGTTTTAACTTTTCAAATGTAATGAGCTGAAAAGGATAAACAAATTACACTTTGTAGGAAACTGAAGACCTGGATTCTGACGACAACAGACAAAGAAGAATGCATAAAAAATGTCATATGTTATATAAGGTGCAGAAGAAGAGAGAAAATTTAAGGTGAACGGAATAAGGAATGGAAAAGGTATTAAGATGCTGTGAGAAAAAACGGCAATTACAGATGGGAGACTGTTTGGTGAGGCTAGGAGAGAGAGGGAGAGAACGCGAATTTGGAATGTTTGAATTAGGTTTCACTGATGTGAAACAGAACGAATAAATAGAGCAAAAGAAAACATGTTTGCAAAGTGCAGAATATTTCAAAGTTCACAAGAATGAGCATGAACTTTTAGGGAAGGAATCCTAATTGGTGGAGAACCTATAAAAAAATATTAAGGATGATTCGTATCGCTTATCAATATTTCAATGTCCGCATTTATAATTATTCTTCGCCCCCTTTTCACCCTTATTCCACCAAAATTAGACTTCCCAAGCCTAGTTACGTCTATGCACGCACTACAGATGATAGACTGAATTCTAGGCATTAAATAGTACATGCATTTACTTCAATATTCACCCTAAAAAGAAAACAAAATCATTTCTCCAAAAGTTACGTTCTATGAAGTATTATTAGACATTTGCTGTCAGGAACTATGAAGTTTCTAGAGTCTCAATTTTATTTCTAACTATTGTTAACTGAACTTGTAAAATATTTAAATTTCATGGTATAAAATTGCGATGCAGAATATATATATTTTATATGCCTACATTTTATAAGAGAGAATGGGAAAAACAGCAAGCCGTGCGCTGCACACTGAGCATTGCCAAAGATCTTGAGAACGTCATCTACCATTGGTGATAAACATGATATTTTTGGTTCCATTATTTTTAAAAGAAAACTCCCTTAATAACAACCGATTAGCAAAATTTACACATTATTCATTCACTTTAAAGAATTTTTGAGACCATTTGATCTCTTACTATTACTAATTAATTATCTACCAATTGCTTTATCTGTAGCTGACCTAATGACTAAGAAAAACGTGTTAGTGTCTTAATATTGCGAAAGGGGAGCAAAATAAACTTCATTGTCGGATAACCCTACATCTCAAATACGTAAACATTTATTTAATTTTACAAACAATGAGCCTACCACTCTTATGCTATAAGCACATCACTCGCGTTAATGTCGGGAAAAGAGAAGGCGCGAGATTTACGCGATGACGTGACTTGTGCGAACAATTGCTGCAGCATAGCTTTTGCCTTGAAGTTATTACAACCTCTATAATTACAGGTGGGAAAAAACGAAGGTCAGTGCGTAAGACACATTGGACAACCACACTTGCGTAAATTACGGAAACGAAAATAACGTGAGTCGAATGGCTCGCATCAGGGAAGTGAATCGATGTTGAGTAACGAACGAGTCGAAGGAAAAGGCCACACAACTTTCCTCCTTAAATGGGCGACACTTGTTCCGCGCAAGCCTTCTAACTCATGATGTATCAATCGGAGACATTACGAGACTTCAAGCGTCCCGTCACACGCGCGGAAACAAAAAGAAGGCTGCTCGAGCGAATCGAAGTAAATGCATTCCAGGCTTCAACCAACAAGTGAAAACAGTCTTGTCCCAACACACCCATTATTTGGAGTACTGACTCAAGATCAGAGGGACCCGTGCCCGAGATGAAATCGAAACCTCTACAGAACCTTCAGGATTGACGTGATCACGTTTCCAATCACAGTCCGCCACCATTCCACGCCCACGCACATAGGTACGAGTTTGCCAGGCCCGCTGTCATGCACACTCGAGTTTTAAGCATCTAACGGACGAACGTTATCGACCGGAGTCGGAAAATTCCAACTGATTCAAATGGTCACCACGATGATGGGAATGCGTGAGGAAACGTTTTAGCACTTTCAAGGCGTCCATTGGGTGACCGATGGCCAAACAAAGGGAGATGGCAGCGGCAAGATTGGGAATGCCTTTGGCATCACGAGCAACACGCTTCAATTTTTTCCGCATGCCTCCGGAGGGTCTTCGACACTCTTCATCGGTGGCCGCGCATACTGATGCAGGGAGTATAAATAGTGGCCTCCTGGGTAGTGCCGGAAGATGGCCCGTTCGACAACGTCGGCAGAGGGTCAAGGGGCCCCATAGAATCGATTCGAATGAATAGTGCAGATGATATGGAATGAATAACCAAAACATCCTCCAATGAGGAAGATTCCATACAATGCACTCCACACTCCTCAGTTAAAATATTTAATTATATCCTTGCTGCTATATCTAAATTGAAGCTCTCGAGATTTGATCCGCTTAAAGTATGAAAGTTCCTTTTCCATTAAAACAATGATTTTTAAATGTTTGAAAATCGATTTGCACGGCTTTTTGCAAATTCTATACATTAATATGGTTACATATGGTACCCAATTTTTTTTTTTAATTTTTTATGTACTTGGTATTATTATTTAAATTGGTGACAGAGTTCACTAATACAATAACACTCACGGTGTATACAAAACCAAGAAAATAAAACATTCAAAAACTTATGTTAATTTACAGAAAAGAATGTTCATGTAAGCTCAAACGTACAAATGAAACCTATTATCCTACTAGGAGGAGTAGGTAAAGCTTCCCAGTATTAGCCTCCTGCAGTCTTGGATTTCAAGACTTCTGCCAGAAGGGATTTCCATCAAGTTTAAAGTTAGACTCGGTCACAAATCAGCATGATGAGCACTAAAGATACAAATACAACAGCGCCCATTTAATCACGTATTGGGAAAAACGAAACACCCCGAAGTGAGCAGAAATTGCACTCAACGGAGACGAAGCTGGACAGACTCGTATCCATGAGGTTTCCATTCCATCTACCTACTCAAAGCCAGATTATCCTAACGCCTTATTACAATCAGCAACATGTAATAACTGTAATGAGCCGGCACCCGACTGGTAATTGACTCATGATGGGAGTCTCTGTTTCGTCAATTTTAGTGCTATTTTCTACGCTCATTTTCCACATGTAAGGCTCGTGGCGCGGGATAACGCTCGGGCAATAACCCCGCACAGCCTTTGGAGCCACGAACGGACATTCCACGGGATAAACATGATTTTAATTGCATCAAATATTCCAATTCAAAATGTACCATCATAATTTAATAAAAAATTATCTCTTTCAGGTATTAAACATACCCAAATTCTCTTTAAATTTTTGGAAGAGTATATTCATAAAAATCGTTTAGCAAAATTTCTAAACACTAATTAGACACAGCTCTACTCGGAAATTTACTAGAGAAAGAATTTAATATTTAAATACGATCAAGGTTAAATTCAAACAATGAGGTATCACTTAGAGGGAGTGAAATGAACGATAATCATAAACGGAAATTTTCTTCTTCTCAAGTTTGATAGGAAAACACAGAACGCATTGCACCACGGAAAATATGAACGGCATTCTTGAAAAGAGAGCCATCTAAAGAAAAGGCGGCTCGACGGGACCCTCTATATCCTCTAGCGATCAACATGCCGTCGAAAATGATATTGCAATATCTCTCTGCTGCCCTCGGGGCATTTGATACGTTCGTAAATCCAATTGTTTCGTTGCCCTCCAGGCAATAATCCGCCGAGAGGGCACTTATACCCTCCCCAGTTGCATTCCGAGGTCACAAGCGATTCGGCACCGCCATCTGTTCCGGTCTCGTCTCGCCTTCACGTGGGCGTGTCGAGAGAGAAAAGGGGGGGGCAACGGCTGGTTGAGTCGCAGGGGCGCGAATCGCACTTCCTGCGAGGCGATTTCCTCCCATCTCCCAGTGACGAGGTTTCGCCTCGCTGGGAGGCCGGACGGGCCTAGTCCAGCCTAGGCTTTATTAGGCGGCAGGCTAACCAGGCTACCGTCAATGACCGCCCGGCTTCTTGAGAAACCAGTCCTCGGAAAGTCGGATATCTAACAATTATCACGAGAGCAAAACGTCAAGAGCTTCTTAAAAGGGCAACATTTTCGAATGCATCCATAGTAAAATATTTTCCATAGACTCTCATGAAACTTCAAAATGCAAAAGGCTTGCGACCCAAATTTCCTAGGGTTATCGCCAGAATAGGAGGCAAGTGGGAGAGAAGTTTTCTTTACCACCGTTTTTTTTTGTCGCCTAGAAAAAAAGTACTTGTATCTGTTATTCGCAAGAAAACATTCCCTCCACGCCTTGCTATCCTTTCTTCGGGCTTTTACTAAATGAATTCCAAGATTTTCCACAATTCTCTCCGCCTTAAGTTTGTTTAACTTCATTGGCGTTCACCGTGGTCCCCATTCCAGTATACCAGGTTTTTCTCAAAATCTTTATGTCCACCTTTTTCGAATGTATTTTCTAGTCTTACCGAAATATAGTTCGAACATATTCTATTGAAAACATAAAACCGTTTAAGAGATTGTCACGTTAGAATAGTATCCTCCATTTCTAACAATAAAACTGTCAGTTACACAAAAAAATGAACGCTATAAAAGCAGCCGAATTGCTAATCTTAAGTTCAGATTTATAATTCAGTAAACAAGAAAACTTCTAAATAGACCGCGGTACCACCTGATATAACTTTAAATCACTGTATTGATAATCAACTACTGATAAAAAGGATAGTATCTTGGTAGATTTCGGCCAGCGCAGACGCAATTCCCTCCAATCGCCAAAACAACTACAACCAAAGACACTACTTAGGTCATTTCGCGTGGCAAAACGCACAGACGCAAGACGTAAAGGAAAATACTCTTTACAAGTATAAAGAACGATCTTTTAATGGCTTCATTTTCAACTCGAGGAATATTCGTTGATATTTAATAGAAGCGAAATACAAGCAGCCACCAAAATTGCGAGTGGGAAATGCGTAACTAAAAATTATTATTATTACACATTTTCAACCCTTGTGTTTTTTAAATGTCAGAAATAATGCTTTCTCATAAACTTGCGTCGTCATTTATTAGTATACGACAGATAAAAGGAAACTACATCCGTCCTTAGCCCGGCATTACTCTTCATATTATCTCCATTGATTAATCGAAACGAATCCTATTTTCTCAGGTGCCAAGAGCGTGTATTTTGAATTTACCATACATAGGGGCTTCGAGAGAATAGAAAATTACAACTCTGATAGTAAAAAAAATATTTATCCTGATGTGGGATTAGACCGGAACTCGCGAAAAGTTTTTAAAATACGGTCTATTTAACGATGAGACAACTCTGTACCCCTCGGAGAGAAATACTAGGTCACACCATACTTTACATATAAGAGCCGCAGTAACGAGACGGATGACGACATCTCGGATATATTAACTGCCGATCTTTTATCTGCGATCCACTTATCTAACTGAGGGAACAGACGCAACAGGTTGAGGTCACATGGCTACGCTTTCCATTTCTATGCTCCGTTGAGCACACATAAACACACAAACACAAATGTACGAAATTCAAATAACGTATAGGGCAACTTTATGAGTACGGAAGTTAAGCGTTTTTTTTTTAAATAAAACAACAGTATTTCAACTACAACTTCAGCATTTTACGAAAAAGAGCAGCACTTGTTTTTCTGCTAACTTATCCCGTGTTCTCTTAGCGGGGATTCGAAACAATTCGAACAAGCACGCATAATACAATGGGTTACTACGAACTCACTAAAAAGCGAACCAACAGTATTGTTACCTTTAAGTTCCCTGACACCGATTAATTAAATAATAATCAATGAAATAAAGGGATTCACCCACAAAATTAATGATTGAAAATATTACTAACTCGCCTTATTTCATGTCTCGTCGATGTAAAACATTTGTGCTGAATATTAAAATGACTGAGGAAGATGATTGGCCAACATTATGCTACTTGGTGGCTTTCTTAATCAGTCTTTAATTTAATGTGAGTAAACCATAGGATGTACGTAACCATACTAATCCAAATGTTTGGCAATTTTAGCGATTATTCTCTCATGAGTACTTGCTTGAAGTTAAAACTATAGGTGTAAATGGATACCTTTGTTTTTAAGAGTTAAATATTAAAAATTATATGTTTATTAATTGATTACTTGACCACCACAATTTCACTCCCTATTCATAAATGTCCACCTAAACTAATCCTCGAAGACTGCGCCAAATTACCCAACAGTAGCCACATGGTCATGGGTCTCGCAGGATCAGAAAACAAAATAAAACAATTTTACGGTCGCAATCGTACGTCCCAATTTATGAGTACGTAAATCAATATCAAACATTAGACATAATTAAGAATACAACAAATAAATGTAGCGTTAAAATTAAATTATGATGAAGGCCCCGAGATAATCCACGTTTCAAGGCGCCAGAAGGTCTTCACCCACAACTGCCTAAGGAGTTAATAAGAATCCTATGTGGACATGCAATTTAAGAGACGCATCCCGCGGGTAAACTTTCTTTACCTTTCGTTTATAAAGCCAGCCGGGGGCATCGGCACGAGCACCACAAAGCGGTGGGAACGCACAGTGAACGAACGGCGCCCAGTGTTTGTAAATCCGTCTTTTCATACGGCACTTTCTACTCTCTTCCACCGCCCCTCCCTCAGCGCTCCACGCAGACACACTTTTGCCACCCTTCCCATCCACCCCCTCGTCACTCCCACTGCCAACACCACCCCTCTACCTCCACCTTCGAGCGATAGAGAGCGAAGAGCGAAATTCACGAGGGGAGCATTCCTGATCAATCCACTCTCTCACACGCGCGCGCTCTCTCACTGAGCGACGGGGAGATGACGGACGCATTGGGAAAGGCCTCTTCAGATTACAGAATAATGCTGCGTTCCGTTTCGCTCGTCCAGTTGAATGAGGTGGAAACAGTTAAGGCCCGGTCGGAGAAGGAAAGTTTTACTATGGTGCGATACTGTGATCTGTGCAGCTGAGCGCAAGTGATACGAGTACAACGTGCATACGGGCAAGGCTGCGAATAACGAGGCCACGTCTTTTGCGCGTAAAAATTTAACGCGGAAGCAGTCCAGAGGTTTTACCAATCCGTCCTCGTGAAAATGAAACTTGCTCCTTCGAAACTTTGAGGTGGTCCATGGCAATTCATTGACTGATGGGAAACTTTTACAGAATACAGTTACGGAGTCACATGACCCGGGTTTTAATTCATTGGCATCATCATCACGCTTCAATGCTAAATCTCAGAAACCGGGGTCGAGTGACTTAATAATTTGCTCGGTAAATGCCACCATCTTAAACTTTGTCTCCTTTCGCAGTCATTTTTTTCCGATGAATATTTCAAAA